>NW_020838063.1:720530-880124 GCF_003676395.1 Aethalodelphis obliquidens
TATATATATATATATATATATATATATATATATATATATATATATATATATATATACACTGGAATATTACTCAGCTATAAAAAGAATGAAATGATGCCATTTGCAGCAAGATGGATAGATTTAGAGATTACCATACTAAGTCAACTAAGCCAAAGACAAATATCATATGATATTACTTATATGTGGAATCTAAAAGAAGTGATACAAATGAACTTACATACAAAATAGAAATAGATCCATAGACATAGAAAACAAACTTATGGTTACCACAGGGGAAATGGAGGAGGAATAAATTAGGAATTTAGGATTAGCATATACATACTACTATATATAAAATAGAAAACAAACAAGGATCTACTGTATAGCACAGAGAGCTATACTTAATATTTTGCAATAACCTATAAGGGAAAAGAATCTGAAACAGAATATATATGTGTGTGTGTGTGTGTGTGTGTGTGTGTGTGTGTGTGTGTGTGTGTATATACATACATATATATATAGCTGAATCACTTTGCTGTACACCTGAAACAACATTGTAAATCAATTATACTTCAATAAAAAATTCCATTGTCCTATTTCACAGAAATAGAACAAAAAGTCTAAAATTTGTGTGAAACTGTAAAAGATCCTGAATAGTCAAAGAATTCTTGAGAAAGAAGAAAATGGCTGGAGACATCACACTCCCTGATTTCAATCTGCATTACAAAGATATAGTAATTAAAACAGTATGGTTTGGTATAAAAACAGATACATGGATCGACAGAACAGAATAGAGAGCCCACAAATAAACTCGTGCATATATAGTCAATTAATTTTTGACAAAAGACCCAAGAGTATACAATGGGGAAAGGACAGTCTCTTCAAGAAATGATGTTGGGGAAATTGGGCAGTCACATGCAAAATAATGAAACTGGACCACTATCTTATGCCATATAGAAAAATTAATTCAAAATGCATTAAAGACTGTAAAACCTGAAATCATAAAAATACTAGAAGAAAACATTGATGATAGAAGAAAACATTGATATATATATATATATATATATATATATATATATATATATATATATATATATATATATATATACAGGGAACATATTGGTGGTTGCCAGAGGTAAGGAGTGGTGAGTGGCAGAAATAGGTGAACTGTTTTGGGGTTTTTGTTTGTTTGCTTAAATTAAGTGAATTTGAAAAATGATGGGCAATCCAGCTGTCTGCAACTAGAAACTTTTAATTTTGCCTCCCTTCTAGGGATGGATCTGTTGGAGACCTTTGGCCATATTTCCTCTGGTTTTCCCAGTAGGTCTATGTTTTCAGCCATTCTTCAGGCTGAGGGGTCAGGCTGTTTGTGTTCCCATGGTTTCAGACTCCAGTTGTCTCTTCTCCTTAAGATAAGATAATTCAGCTGCTGAAGATGCCATTTACCAGGGAAATACCTCAGAGATTGTGTATCAAAGTGCTGTTGGCATTTCTGAAAATGGCCCATGTTCTCAATTCACTTCCAGTTTATGAGAGGTGGAGTTTCCATCCTGATATCTTTTGAATATAAGACATTATGCTGGGGACTTTTGGTGTGTTATCAGCTTGAATCTTCATACCATCTTCATGAGGGGGATGCCTTTCTCCCCATTTCACAGATGTAGAAACTGAGGCTTGGAGAGAGAAAGTGACATGCCCAAGGTCATGCCCAGTGAAGAAGTGATAGGGCTGTGTTCTAACCTGCCTTGTGCCTGTAATGCTAAAAATTTTAAATGAAATATAAGAAGTAGAGGAATCTGTTGTTCCCTTCTCCTGAGCAAAAGCATTCTAAGTTGAGTCCCAAGGAAGAAATCCATCACCACTATTATTTCCTTCTTCTTAACGAGACTTTAAAGCACCTGTGGCTCATCCCCATGTAGCGAACTGCCCTATTCGTCTTTCTACAGAAAGTGAAACATCTAGAATGCAGTTCATCCCTGATCAGAACCATTTGGAGTAAAGTGGGCATTATTTCCTCAGGTCTCACTAACCCCAAAGGCCACTCACTTTCCTTTATACCACTCTGTCTGGAGTGGCAGGTGGCGGGGGGGGGGGGGTCATGAACTACTAGGTGGTTTTACAGGTTTCTTCCAGGCCTGAATCTCAATCCCTCCCTCCCCTAGAGTACAAAGTACATTGGTAGTTCCAACTATCTGTTAGCTTCTTAGTCACCCTGCACCTCAGCTTCCGCGATTTCAAAATGGAAATAATAATAGTACCGACCTCACTGTGTGGTTGTGAACGTTCAACTAGTTAATACTTAAAATGCATAGTACAATGTCTGCTATATAGCAAGAATTCAATAAATGGTAGCTGCTGATATAAAATATAATCCTAGTAATTGCTAATTGAGTGATATGATGTGCCCGACACTGTGTTATACTTAAAGGAGCAGAGTGGGTGATGATTAAAGAACACAGACTCTGACATCAAACAGACTCGGTTCAAATCCTGACTCAAATCCTGACTCTAATCCTTGCACAAACCACCTCTCTACTCTGAGTCTTCTTTTCTGCCTTTAAACTGGGGGTCATGGGACTTACCTGGTGGTGCAGTGGTTAAGAATCCGCCTGCCAATGCAGGGGACAGGTTCGAGCCCTGGTCCAGGAAGATCCCACATGCCGTGGAGCAGCAAAGCCTGTGCGCCACAGCTACTGAGCCTGCGAGCCACAACTACTGAAGCCCACATGCCTAGAGCCCATGCTCCACAACAAGAGAAGCCACCGCAATAAGAAGCCCATGAACTGCAACGAACAGTAGCCCCCGCTCGCCGCAAGTAGAGGAAGCCCGTGGGCAGCAATGAAGACCCAACGCAGCCAAAAATAAATAAATAAATAAATTTATTTTAAAAATAATAATAAAATAAAATGAGGATCATAATACTTATTAGCTGTGTGATGAGGACTGATGAGATGATACATATAAAGAAAGTGCTTAGCCCAGTGCTTGATTCAGAGTAAGTGTTAAAGACATTAGTTATTATCACTCTCATTATGTTAGCCGTTATCTCACTTAACACTCACAAAACTTATATGGGGCCGAAAGCTGATTACAAGATTGCTTGATATTAGAAGAACTGTGTTCAGATTCCAAGTGAGCTTGGGAATAAGTAACTGTGAACCTAAGCAATTCTTGTATCATTCAATGGCACCTACATAAGAATTAGCGATGGATCATCTTTCATTATACTATTAAGACTTCTAAGGAAGTAGTCAGGTGCAGGAGAGTAGGCATTGGACTTGACACCAGATGCCTAGTGTTCTTGTCCTATCTCTGCTACTCATTGCCTGTGGGGCCAGGAGCCTTTGACTAGGCAAATGAAAAAACGTTTCTATTGCTAAATCTTACCCAGATGTGTGGAATCCTTCTGAGTGATATAAATCAGTTCACTCCCCTGAGTCCCATTGTGACTATCTGAAAATCGAGCCATAGATACCCACTCCAGAGGAATGTAAAAGTGAACTATATAGAAGACTATACACATAAAATATTACTTACAGCAGGGGTCAACAACCTTTCTTTGTAAAGGGTCCAATATTAAATATTTTAGGCTTTTAAGGGCCATACAGTCTCAATTGAAACTACTCATTCTGCTCTCATAGCACAAAATCCTCCATAGAAAATATGTAAATGAATGAATGTGACTGTATTCCAATAATACTTTATTTACAAGAGCAGGTGGTGGGCCTTGGTTTGCTGACAGCCTGATTTAGATCCTCATTGAGCACCAGCAGTATGCCAGGCACCTAGTAAGTACCCAGGATAGCAAGGTTAACAAGACCCAGTATTTATCCTGGAAAAGTTCCCGATCTTATGAGGTAATCAGGCACATAAATAGATAATCAAAATGCAGGGTAAGTGCTCCATAATGGCATGAATGGAGCATGTTTGCTTTGTGGCAAAGGAGGCTCCTGTTGTTGTGTGCTATGATGATGGCTCTACTTCTGCCTTAGTAAGAGTCATTTTGGTCCAATGAATCTTATCAAATCCATTAACAAAGGTTTCACCTCATATATCCCTTTTGTTAATTATACCCTGAGACTCATAAAATAATGCCCAGAACAAATGGGGTTGTTTTAAAATACATTTTTCTTGTGTACAGTCTTAAGTCCTCCCCCGCCCCATAGGGGAATACAGCTTTGTAGCCTTCGCTTTTGTCAGTGGATTTCCTCCAAACACTAGAACAATGAAAGAAGCAGAGAGGCACAGTGGCCTGGTCTGCATTCTGGGAAGACTGACCCTACTCTTTCATTCACTACCTATGTGCTGGGTGTAGGTCCCTGGCCTTTGTCATTTTCAGTTACTCTGCTGCAGCCTGAGGGGCCCAGCTAAATGGTTTCCAATATCCCTTCCAGCTCTGCAGCCGTGGTTGGTGCATAAATATGTAATGTGTACCTAGCATGCTTTTCTTTTTCTTTATTTTATTTTATTTTATTTTATTTTATTGTATTTTTTTGCAATATGCGGGCCTCTCACTGCTGTGGCCTCTCCCGTTGCAGAGCACAGTCTCCGGACGCGCAGGCTCAGCGGCCATGGCTCACAGGCCCAGCCGCTCCGCAGCATGTGGGATCTTCCCAGACCGGGGTACGAACCTGTGTCCCCTGCATTGGCAGGCAGACTCTCAACCACTGCACCACCAGGGAAGCCCTTTTTCTTTTTTAAAAAAAAATAATAAATTAATTTTTATTGGAGCATAGTTGGTTTGTAATGTTGTGTTAGCTTTTGTTGTGCAGCATAGTGAATTAGTTGTATTATTCATATACATATATCCACTTTTTTTAAGATTCTTTTCCCATATAGGTCATTACAGAGTATTGAGTAGAGTTCCCTGTGCTATACAGTAGGTCCTTATTAGTTATCTATTATATATATAGCAGTGTGTATATGTCAATACCAATCTCCCAATTTATCCCTCCCCCCATTTCCCCCTTGGTAACCGTAAGTTTGTTTTCTACATCTGTGACTCTATTTCTGTTTTGTAAATAAGTTCATTTGTACCATTTTCTTAGATTACACATATAAGCGATATCATATATTTGTCTTTGTCTAACTTACTTCACTCAGTATGACAATCCCTTGGTCCATCTGTGTCGCTGCAAATGGCATTATTTCATTCTTTTTATGGCTGAGTAATATTCCATTGTATATATGTACCACATCTTCTTTATCCATTCCTCTGCTGATGGACATTTAGGTTGCTTCCATGTCCTGCTATTATAAATAGTGCTGCAATGAACATGTTCACTTGAATTTTCTGTACCTCAGTTTCACCCTGTGAAATGATGGGTGGGTGGACTAGGGAATCTCAAAGTTTTCTTTGATTTTAGTTATACTTAAAGGCTAAGAATGAGTCTTTTCTGGGCATATTCTCTTTTGGGATACACTTGGAGCAAATCCCAAGGGGAAGGGCTATGGCTAGATGGAAAACTGGGGAAAGTGAGAGTCCTGAGTTCACCTGCCTAATTTGTGAAGGCTTTCTGTAGGAGGGTTATCAGATGTAGCGGTTATCTCCCACCAACTGCCCTCCCCAAACTTGCCCCTCTCTGAGCCATGTATCCAGATGCCTTTTAAGAAGCTTATTCTGTTCTGATGCTGCCAAAGGAAATCAGGAGACAGGCAGGCAGGCAGGCAGACTTGTATATGAACCATCATCCTCTGTGTGCAAAGCCCTGTTCTATAGTATAATGGTTAAGGGTATGGCCTCTGGTGTCACACTGCCTGAATTCAAATCCCAAATCTATTAGTAGTGGCTATGGAGAACTAGGTAAATCACTTAACCTTTCTGCACCTCAGTTGAACTATCTTTAAAATGTGGTTGACAATAGTACCCACCTCATAGGGTTGTTGTGAGATCTAAGTAAATAAAGAAGAATTTAATGTAGCACCTCATAAATGTTAGTTATTATTATCATCTTTAGTTATACAGATAGCTTACTTAGAGAAACAGAATTCATGGATAAGGGTAGAAGTGTGGGACAGAGGTAAGGGCACTTCCTGGCCTGGGAGGCAGGAGGACTAGGCTTCTATTTTTGGCCTGCCACTGGCTTGGTGTGTGACCTAAGTCAAGTCTCTTCCTCTTTTTGGTCTCTTTTCCCCAAAATAGATAATCTTTCTGATCAAATGAACATTTTCTGAGTCAAACAGATTCTGTACAGGCTGTGCACATAGTATAGGAAGCACACAGATTAAAGGCATGATCCAGGTCAGGTGAAGTTAATCCTGAAGACCAGACCAGAGAAAGAGGAACAAACAGACCCTGAGCTAGTAACCTGACCCCTGGCAAAACCACCAAAAAGGCAGAAACTGTCTTTAGGGCTCTGGGCTCTGTTCATTTTCTCCTCTCTTCCCTTCCTTTCCCTTCAGCCTCTGAATATTAACCTACATTCTTGCCTCTCTCCCTCTCAGCAAATCCTGCTCTAGGTTGTGCAGGGCAGAGGGACAAAAAGCACTGAATGGAGAAAGACTGCATCATGAGTGAGCTTCTAGTTCTAGTTCCAGCTGTTCTAGGAAGCATTCTTGGGGGCCCTAATCTCTTTTTCTTTCCTCTTCCCAGCCCCCACTCCCTCTACTGTCCCCTCCCTACGTCCCTTTAAGCTTCTGCTGCCCTTGTACATATCTCTATTAGAGCACTTATCAGGCTGTATTGTAATTGTTTATGTCTATCAGCCTCTCCCAGTAGCCTGTGAGCTCAGAGGACTAACTGTGTGTGTCCATCATCTTAGTGGTATCCAGCACTTAGCAGAGGGATGAGTGGTGAGCGGGTGTTTGGCTGGTGAACTCACTACCTGATGGTTTCCTGAGTGAATGGATAAGCAAATGAGAGAGGGAAGCATGGTCTGAATCTCTACCTGCTGCTCCCTTTGTTTTGTAACTTAGGCAAGATAAGTATTTTCTCTGGATGTCTAAAGCCTCTCTGTAAAATGAGAGGCTCGAAGTGATGGCCTTTGAAGTACCTTTCAGCTTTTTTTAAATTTTTGGCTTTTCTTTTAATGTATTTACTCAGTTATCAAAATATGATAATAATAGCTTTAAGTTATGTCCTTCTCAAGTATATTTGCATTTAAATAAGAATCAAAGCTTTTTTTGGTACCCAGGATAAACTGTGATCTTCCCTAATCCAGATACTAAACTAGTGGGGTCCAAATTAATGCATTTTTGCTTTGTAAAGGTCCTAAAGATTTGGTGGCCCAGTGGTGGCAAAGTATATTTTATTTATTTGATTGTGACAAATCTGTAAAAAACCCTGCTTGTGGCTTTGCTTAATCAATCTCTCTCTCCCTCTCCCTCTCTCTCCGCTTCAGCTGGAAATAACTGGCCAGTCCTCTATGCCTTTGTGGCCGCATCTCCTGCTGTGACCATGGAGACTCTCAGCAGCTGTTGGACTACCTTCCTCTCTGAGCTGGTTCCCAATTGTTACCTGGCTCAGGTATTCCCAGGCCACCCTGAAGTAGAAGGCCTGGCTGGGGAAGTGGGGCTGGAGAAGTCTGAGCAGTGTGACCAAGGTGACTTGAGTCCCAGGGAAGAAAATGGTCAGAACAAGAAGAAAACCAAAGTCAACAAGATCTGGAATTTTGTGAGCCGTAGAAAAGGGGCCTCCAGTCAGAGGAAATGACCCCAGTCCATGATTTTACTGGGAGACACTTCCAGGTCATCAGAGTTGAAGCCCAAAGTCACATTAATGGATCGAATGAAGTCATTCAAGAGGTTGAAGCCTTAGACTGGGGTCACCAGTAGTAGAATACTACTCCTAGGGGCAGTAAGGCCCAGCAACTCCAGGAGGTTCCAGGTGTCTACCAGATGAAGAAGGCCCAGGAGGCCCTGAAGCCTTTTTGTTATTCCTACTCAGGATACGCTGAAGGCCTGGAGCCCTTCCTTGCAGATGTGCAAAGGCTGGTGCATGCCCCCAAGAGGGTGAACCAGAAAGTTCTGGCCTTTGATGACTTTGGCATCCAAGTGGAAGAGGATCCCTGTGAATAAGAGTCCCCTGAGCAGCCCGGTAGGGGCAGGTGGGCCAGCAACTACCTGCAACGCATGTTCCCTGTAGACTGTGAGGCCCCGTACACATCAACTGGAGACTCCAGAATCCAGGAGCTTGAGCCTGCAATCGAGGCCTCCATCTTGGAAGGGAAAGTGGAAAGGGGCTATGAGGAGAACCCAGGGAACCTATGTTGAGACAAGGCCGTGCCTTTTGGTAGTGTTGTCAAGTTCTTCAGCAACGTGGCCAAGGTGGCCCGCAAGTGGCGTGCATTCTCCCGGGAAGAGCTGCAGATGGGCCACTGCCACAGCAAGGCCTACTTCATCAGTGGTGGCAATGAAGGCCTCATCATGGAGGGTGCTGCCCCCCGGGCCTCCTTCCAGCTCAACTTGCCCTGCCAGCCCCCAGAGGCTGCACTGTGGGGCAGTGTCATTGGGAGATGCCAGCACCGTCACCACAAGGCCTCACAAGCCTCATGCAACTTTGAAATGAGTATTGAGAGCAAGAAGACTTTGGACGAGGCCTTTGCAGGTCCCTGCACTGTTGCTGCCTTGGTCTCAACCTCGACCTCACCTGTCTTTGAGCTCCAGGGTGACCCGACTCCACAGAATGGCTGCAGCTGCCATTACGGCCATATCTTCACCAGGGAGCACTCCTCCTCAGAGAAGCTCAATGAAGACACTGAGACTGTAGTCAGCTTCCTTAAGGAAGATGACAGTGCTGGACAGTCTCCCAAGCTGGGCACCTGTGCCAAGAAGGTCACCACAAAAGCTGTTATGGAGAAGCCCAATAAGATGGAGGTGCTGGAGGCCCACAGGGGCCCCAAGGCATACATGCAGGCAGGGAAGCCCTAGGATTCTGACTTGGATATGAGAGCAACAGATGCAGAGTGGGAAGCTAGCAAGACCTGTACTGGAGTCCTAGGTACTCAGGTAAGGTGGGAGCTGACGTTTCCAAATCACCATTTGAAACATTCAGGACCCCAGAAGTCAGTTAAACTCCTATGCCCTCCCCATTACCCCACCTTCCATCAGGAGTGTCCCGGAAGGAATGCTCCCACCAGTCAGCTGTCTGGGAATTGACTCATCCTAAAACCTCAGGCAATTTTTGTCTCTTTCTTGGGCTGAATGCCTGCAGTCACACCTCAGTTCAGCCTTGAACAAAAACCGAAGCTCTGGGAATGCCAGCAGAGTAACCAGGGACATTTAATGATGCTTGAGACAGCCATGGTCTCCTATTTTCCTTAGCTGTGGGACATTTCTCTGGTTTTGTCACCCTCTTCTCCCTCACCAACAGGAGCTGATTTCAGAGACTGGTGTCAAGAAAAGCCTCTGGGACTGAGTGTCAGGAGACCTGGATTTGTGTCTCAGTTCTGCACTTCATTGTCTATATGACTTTGAGACAAATCCTTTCATCTTGTTGGACCTCAGTTTCCCTATGGAGGGGAGGGGGCTTTCTTGGTGTCTGGGAAATCTCTAGGCACTTTCTGGTAACAACATTCTGTTGTTTGACCTGAAGAATATAGATAGAGGACAGCCCAATAACCTTCTCCCAGCATTCATTGAGTGGTAGTTTTATATCCAGCATCTGTCAGGGTGCTGTCACATACACTGTTTTCATTTAATTCTTAAAGTAACCTTGTGAGGAAGGAGTGATTATCCTCATTTTACCAGTGAATAAACAAGCTGAGAGAGGTTGAATGATTTATCCAGAGTCATACAGATTGTGACAGAATTTGGATTCAAATCTCACTTTTGACTCCAAGTCTGGTGCTTTTGTCTAGCTGTCTCTAGTATTCATAGGATTTTACTTGAATGATGACAAGCAGGTACTCAGCATGCCCTCATTCATGGACAAAAGGAAATGTGCTAAAAGTAGTAAGAGGAATGTAGGGTAAGTACTAGAAGGGACTATCTGTCTTTGAGACTTAAGATTGTCTTCATAAGGGGATATGCTATAGTTTCTCCAGATAATTTTAGGGCGAAGTATTTTTTAAGGGTAGTTAATTAAAATTCTTCTTCTTGGTGGTGGTGATGGGGGTGGTCTACCTTGATAGTTCTCAACCCGTCCTGTCATCTCTCACGTCCTACCTTGAGAGAACTTGGGTCCCAGCAGGACAGAAGCAATAAGCCTGCTTTTTCCAAGAAGAACATTAATATGTTTACAAATATTATCTTTCTATATTTATCATATTTGGTAAAATTTAAGGATATAAAAATTGGTGTAATATTATTAGGAGCAAATTTTATTGCAGTGGTTTTAAGACCAACAATCAAGCAAGCAAACAAGCAAGCATACCTAATGATTCCATTAACTTATAATTGCAGTTGGAGACTGCATGTCCAATGTTACCAGTCGCTAGGAAAAGGGTCACAGATGAGTACAGCACCTCACTAGGTGGCTGTGTGGACTGGACATGGAGATGCCTTGTAGGTTCTTTAAAAGCACAGGCTTTGGAGTCACAAAGGCTTGAGTGGGATTTTCCCTCTCATTTTTAAAATGGGACAAAGCACTCCCTACCTAAGGGGGATGTTGTTGTATGGCCAGAGTACCTAGCCTAGCACCATTTGTGACACATTGTAGGCTTCCACAAAGTGGTAGCTGTTGTCATTATTAAAGTTTGTTAAATTATTAATAATTGTAAACAAGGTTCAGCCAGAAAAACAATTTAAGAGAGTACTGTAGCAGCAGCTGCTTAAGGCAGTTGAAGGAAGTGTCTGAGGTCAGGAAACTGGCTTCTAGTGTCATGTATACCCTTGAATTTGCTTGTGACCTTAAGACAGATCCTTCCCCTCTCTGGGCCTCAATTTCTCCATATGACCCAGAGAATTTGTACCAGATAATTCCTGAGGCTCTTTCCTCCTTGCTTTTCTCTAGCTCTTTCCTCTCAGCTATTGTTTCTCTGAGTCCAGTGGGAGACTTCTTGCTGCCCAGTGGTTTGTTCTGGATTAGCTCTCCTTGGCAGGCTTCCTGTGCCCTCTGCTAGTTGCTCAGAGATGTTTCCTATCTTTCCTTGGAGTGGTAAACACCATCCCAGACAGGCACCGGGTTCCAAGGAATAAGGAAAGTGGAGTGGAAAAGCTGAACGCCAGGGAGCATTGACATAGGTCAGGGGTCCTGTTGACCATCTGATCCAATCACTTTATTTTACAGATGATGGGGACAGTGGGTCCCACAGGGACAGGATTTCCCCTGACTCACAGAAACTGGAAGGCAAATAGGATCTGAGAGTTCTAGTCTAGGATCTGCCACAAATTCTACTGAAAATCTCCTTTCTCCCTCTGGGTTTTAGAAGCCTCATCTGCCAAATCCTCATCCTTCCCTCAGGCAACTTTCAGGTCCACTACAGGCTAAATTGAGATAATGGCTATAAAAGCAATGCATTGTTAGGTAACAAAGGTCACATGATAACCGTGGATCATTATATGCAAATAGAGGTGAAAAACACTGCGTGCAGAATGGCTTAGGTCCTTTTGTGTTTCTCAGGGAAATTAGGCTTTGGCTGGCTTCCTCCAGGGTGTTTCATTTTTGAGGTCTATTCACCCAACCCTACAGAGCTAAGTGACTCCTGCCAACCGGCCCAGATTTGGCTGTGGTCAGCCTGGGGCTGTTCTTGTACCCCAGGATGACGAGGTGCAGCTTCAAGGGGTTGATGTCAGAATGCAGGGATGGGAGGCTTCTCTGGTGGTGCAGTGCTTGAGAATCCGCCTACCAATGCAGGGGACACGGGTTTGAACCCTGGTCCAGGAAGATCCCACATGCCATGGAGCAACTAAGCCCATGCGCCACAACTACTGAGCCTGGGCTCTAGAGCCTGCAAGCCACAACTCTTGAAGCCCATATGCCTAGAGCCCGTGCTCCACAACAAGAGAAGCCACTGCAATGAGAAGCCCACGCACCGCAACAAAGAGTAGCCCCCGCTCGCCGCAACTAGAGAAAACACCACGCGCACCAACGAAGACCCAACGCAGCCAAAAATAAAAATAATTAATTAATTAATTTATAAAAAAAGAATGCAATGATGGGATCTCTTCAGAGTCTTTGATTTGGGGAGTTTATCAAGGGGACTGAAACTTCTCTGTGCCTCACTCCTTGCATTAGGAAAACGAGGAGAATAATATTAATAATTATAGCTAACATTTACACAGTGCTTGTTATGTGCCCAGGCACTGTTCTCAGCACTTTACATGTATGAACTCATTTCATCACACAGCTACCCTCTGAGCCAGGGACTATCTTTAAAATGAGGATGATAATAATACCTACTTTATAGGGGCTTTGTGAAGATGAAATGAGTACATACACATAAGTGCTTATAGTAGTGCCTGGCCAAGAGTCATTGCATAATAAATGTTAGCTATTTGCATTAGTTATTAAAAACAAATGTAACAGGAAGGGACTGTACCTTAAGCTTGTCATTAGTTAACACCTTAGTGAGGATTAGTGGAATACAAATTGAAGAAGGAAGCGGGAGAAAGATAAGCATTCTTTAGATTTGTACAGGACTTTATACTTTGCAGAGAGCTTTCCCATATATAAATTGATTGCAAAATGAATTATAATTATCATTATTATTATCATTATTTTCATATGACAGACAAGGAACTTGAGGCATGATATATGAGAAACAAAATATTGAAGTTGGAGACAAAATGACTATTATTGAAGTTCTGGCTTGTCAACTGAAAAAATACATAATCTAAAAGTTGAGAATTATGTTTTATTTGGTGGCCTTATGGAGAACTATAGCTCCCAGATAGCTCTGAGGAACTTCAAAAGAAGTAAGGAAGGGGCCAGTATGTATGGGAGTTTTTGCTGAAAAAACAAACATGTAGTCGAACATCAAAAGATTACTGCTAATCACAAAAAACAGACATCTCAAGTTAATGATTTTAGTGCTTCTGTATGTATGGGAAGATGCAAGAGTCTAGGCTTATTTAAATCATTCCTTTGATATGCATCTTAACTACCTAGAGTCAGTATCCTATTTTTCTCCACCGTGAATTACCACTGGGGGGCAGCTGTAGTGGCTGATGGCTTTATGACCTCAACCTTCTTTGTTTACTGCAGTGACAGGCAACATTCCTTGTCCACAGTGCCTCCTCTTGGTCATAAATTCAACCAACATTTGGGAGGCATCTCATGACCAATTTTGTCCCTGGTCTCTAGGAAGGCTCATTGCTAGATAAGACGAGGATTCTATTGATAGGCCATTCAATGCACCTATCACTAATCCTATCCATTTTGGATTAGGCCCTGTTGATAATCTAAAATTCTCTGGATTGCTTCTTTTATTAGTCTGTTATGATCCAGGAAATGTTTTTCTTTGTTGCTTCTTCCCATATCTGGAATTACAGTATTACAATTATTTTATGTAGAGTTATACATAAGATCAATTGCCTCAAGATATTTCGCCATCATTAATTTTGTCCCTGTTACACATTGGGAAATGCAAGAGACAGCAATCTTATAAAATAGACAGGATATAAGTAATACAGCTAATAACTGTCATAGTGCAGCAGAGAGAGGCACAAGATATAAATAATTTGAAAACATCAAGAAAGAACACATTTAAACAATAATTAGCATAACTGGTTGTAATCTGGTCTCAATAAACTATCAACTCCACGGGTGAGCCAGCTGGAGAAGCCAAATTCTAGAGGGATCACGTAGAGAAAAAAAGGTAAATGTTTCATCTTTATTTACAAAAGTATACTTTATCAATTTGTTGTAGGTCATAGTTAGCATAAGAGGAAAGGTTTTCTGGAAAACAAAGATTAAAAGCCAGTATATTTCAGAAAAAGAGTCATAAAATTATAAATCATATTTATCAGTTCATTCAATCCCATGTAATTAATTCATGTTGATCTGGATGAAGTCATCAGATTTTCCATTAGAGTTTTGTAATTTCTTACCCAGCTTAATGATACCATGTAAAAGTCATCATAAACTTATATTTGTCAAAAAGTCCTTTTTATGAATCTTCTTGAAGATCTTCATTTTGTAAAAGCATCAGAGTAAAACAATGATTGTCTATAAATGACAAAAGACTTAAAATGGCTAAAGATCTGATTATAATGCAATTTACAAGAAAATTGGATAATTCTGTGACATACAACATTTTAAGATAACTAGAATTATAACTGATAACATTATACCAGGACATATCAGATTTTTAGGAATTCCATATAACTTTTGAAATATTTATATTAATGACATTTACCCATACAATATAACTAAGAAGATTTTATCACCACTTATTAGACAATGTTTCCCATGTAATTTAACATACCAAACAAATCTAATTAGTTTAGTATCTTGCTTTGGGATATTTCAGGGGACTTTTGAAGCATCCCAAAGTTAGCTGGAGGTCAAAAGAACTTTATTTAGAATTTGACTTGGAGAAGTTTGTCAAAGATATTAAAAGGTTTTAACACACTTGGTCAAATAAGATCATAGAATAGATAACTAGTAAAAATCTACTTATAGCACAGGGAACTCTACTCAATACTCTGTAATGGTCTATAGGGGAAAAGAATCTAAAAAAGAGTGGAGTGAATTCCCTGGTGGTCCAGTTGTTAAGACTATGCACTTCCACTGCAGGGGTGCAAGTTCCATCCCTGGTTGGGGAACTAAGATCTGTAGCATGGCCAAAAAATTAATTAATTAATTAATTAATTAAATAAAAAAAGAGTGGATATGTGTATAACTGATTCACTTTGCTGTACACATGAAACTAACACAATATTGTAAGTCAACTATACTCCAATAAAAAATTTAAAAAAAGAAAGGATCATAGGCCACTATGAAACAATACTTACTTATTCAACCGAACTGACAATAAAAGATTTTAATGTAGATGCAGATCATTTAGAAGGCAAGGAAACTCACAATCTGTTATCAAAAGTAGCTCAACATTCCAAGAAAACTTTGTTCTCTTAACAAAGAAAACCAAACTCTATAGTCTTGCACCAGCCCACCTTCAATAACAAAATTTACTTACCTAGTTAAACTTAATCTAATCCCAGCCTGACTTTGTACAAAGCTCTTATCTCAGTGCTCCCATTTTACAAACCTCCCATAACTTTTTGTATCTATATTAGTTTACCCGTTTTCTTTCCCTTCCAAAAACAGCCAGCTTTAGGAAAACATCACTTTCTTCCCCTAAACAAAATGCATTTCCATTCTTCATACCATCTTTTTTTTTTTTTTTTTTTTTTTTTTGCGGTACACGGGCCTCTCACTGTTGTGGCCTCTCTCATTGCGGAGCACAGGCTCCGGACGCGCAGGCTCAGCGGCCACGGCTCACGGGCCCAGCCGCTCCGCGGCATGTGGGATCCTCCCGGACGGGGGCACGAACCCGTGTCCCCTGCATCGGCAGGCGGACTCTCAACCACTGCGCCACCAGGGAAGCCCTCTTCATACCATCTTTTGTTGAAAATACACATCCTACTTTCCTTGCATGCTATCCCAGTAGCTTTAATTACGTATTTTACAATTTTAACCCTTAAATTCTTAATCTTTAGTGAAAACTGACAAGCAAATAATTGTGAATTCTGTCACACCAGCATTTTCTGATTGCCAAACTTAAGAACATTCCATAACCTCTAGAAACATCCATCTTCACATAGCATAATTTCTTTCCTCAATGTGGTACAAGACATGTCTAATACACCCAAATATCTCTAGTTTCCCTCTCATAAGGAGACAGAAATAGGTAAACTTAGACTTGTTTAGCACTAAATGTTCCAGTATTTTATCTTATTTGAAATGAACTGGATATTTAATGAATCCTATAATTTTACTTAACAAAACTGAAAAGTTTCAAGTTACCAAAACTCTGGAGAAAACTATTTTAGATAGGCATAACCAAAACATAATTATTCCTAAAGAGTTCACCTGAAAACTCATATCTCATTTACCTTTATTTTAAAACTTAGGAAAATATCATCATAGCAAGTTATTTTTTTTCTTGCTGACAAACTCTGCAATAGAAATAACATGAACTTATTGACATTCAGTAAACCTAGGTACACTAAAAGTAAGACATGTCTGTATTGATTAAACTGACAAGCTTAAGCTAGCTTTAATACCAGATATTAATTTAATTATTGAATATTTCCTACATTAAGTGAAACTGAAATTCATTTTGGTCAGTCTTCTTTGTATTTAGAAATATTTAATTTGTAAGTGCTTATTCTTACGTCAAATAGAGCTCTTTTATAAATTTAATTTTGATGATATTATCTGGCGGTAAAGACATATCATATGTATAATATGCACACAGATGTATAAACAGGCAAAACTAGTGAACTCATAGCTTCACTTTAACAGTTATTAATAAAGTATTAGAATATAAACTTAGTAGTTTATAAAAGTTGGAATAAGTTAAATTTGCTTGCTCAGATGACTAAGGCTTTACTATTTGTGGAAAAGACTATTAAGATTTGTATTTCTCCTTGATAAATCCTTATGGAAGCTGCGAATTAGATTTTGGGTGAGGGAGCCTTTCCAGTGGTTTGAGTTTTAAAAGGTGGCTTTTTTTCCTTTTTTTTTCCCCCTTTGGTTTCAGGTTTTACCTGATTGAACTTATTAGGTTCAGTCTCAGGTCGCTGTGGACTGTATTTACATTTCTGATTTGTAGAGATTTGCAAGACAAAGACAGTTGCTTTTAATTCCCCAAAGAACTGGTCTGCCACCTAAATGATATTAAAAGATTGATTTTCCCAACTATATTTTCTTTAATTTACTTTTTTATATAAGTGAGAAGATTTCCAACTAAACTGAAAATCAAGGATCCTATGTTCTAGAACTTTAGGGTTCAATTTATCATGTCTTCAAAAGTTTGCACAAGGCATTCAACAAGGCCCTCTTTCTGAATGCACAGGTTAAACCCAGAGCAAGAATCTGTATTTCTCTGTTATTATTTTTATTAGCCTCTGCATATTAGCTTCCAGTTTTTGTTTCATATTGTGTGGGCTCAGGTAAGCCTGTTAGTTTCTTTTAGTATGTTTAATTAATATTGTCTGAAGGGCAGATATATATGCCATGTCTTATAATACTTGGTGGGGGAGGCGTTCCCCAGTGAGACATAACGTCTATCTCACAATATAGTTAGGCAAAAGAGATGTAAGCATCTTATATAAAGCCCATTTAAATATGCCAATTTATATAAACTTTCATCTCAATTCTATCAACTTCTGTAGCTTTAACTTTAGTTGCCATTAGGATCCTATCAACTAGCCTTGGTTTTACATGGAATCCAGAAACCTTTCTTTTTAACCCCTGACCATTGTATCTGTTTTTGTATAAAAGGCTCTGGGGTCTCCAGTGAGCATTTGAGCCAAGGGACTCAGGCCCTTTTGTCAGTCTTTTAACTTGATTAATTGGTCTGTTGCCCTAAGCAATTATTGGTCAGGTATCTCCGTGTAATTTTCTTCCAGCTTTTTAAACATATATATATGTTTAAAAAGCTGGAAGAAAATTATATTTATACTTATATTTATATAAAACTGAAGTAAATAAAGCAGACTTGTTTGAGGCCCTTTAATATTAGGAACCAATGGGGGGGTCCCTTTAGCCATTTCAACCTTATGCATTATTGTATGTAGTATTGTAACAGAACTTCAGAACCTTTTTTTTAAAAAATTTATTTATTTTATTATTTATTTATCTTGGCTGCGTTGGGTCTTTTGTTGCTGTGCACGGGCTTTCTCTAGTTGCGGTGAGTGGAGGCTACTCTTCATTGCAGTGCACGGGCTTCTCATTGCGATGGCTTCTCTTGCTGCAGAGCACGGGCTCTAGGCACACGGGCTTCAGTAGTTGTGGCACATGGGCTCTAGAGCACAGGCTCAGTAGTTGTGGTGCACGGGCTTAGCTGCTCCGCAACATGTGGGATCTTCCCGGACCAGGGCTCGAACCCATGTCCCTGCATTGGCAGGCAGATTCTTAACTACTGCGCCACCAGGGAAGCCCCAGAACCTTTTGTTTTAATCCCATTAATATCTGTTTTATTTATCCATTTACTTAATAACCATCTAAAGATTCCTTCAGCCTTTTGGGATGAGTCCTTTTAATATTTCCACCTTATTGGGAAGAAGTCTCTAGGCTTTCTCCCCAGTTTTTTCTTATATCCCTGTTAATCAACCTAATTAACATTAATTATCCTAATGTTTTTATTTACCTCTCTAAGACCCTTTATGGTGAAGCTTCCTAAGCTGGTTTATTTTGTTTGTTTTAAACTAAGGAAGTTCTTAGGTTAGCCATTTATATATATATATATATATATATATATAGGGAAGGGTGGGCAGGGCACTCCTTGAGTGAGCAAGGTTGCCCCCCCGCTTGTGGGTTCTGCTATCCAGACCCTCAAGGACACTTGATAAAAGAAGAGGAAAGTCCAAAATTAGTACCATATCAAGGTGTTTCTGAACACACCAAACTGTGAAGTTGATTCTATAGGAGCCCCAATTTGGGAACCAGGTAGTATATTTTCCTTAAAGACGTTATAGGCTATAGATAACGTAACCTTAATTCAGGATGCCTTTGTCAAAGTACAGTTGGCTGCCTTCCACCTTGCTTTTCTTACCCTCTTACAGGTCTGGGGGCCCTTACCCCTGTCCTCTAAGCTTAAAGCTGTTTAGTTCTGGTATCACCCCAAGTTCAGTTTCCAGAAGGCTGTGTCCTCCTGTATTGGGTAGAATTGTGTCCCACAAAATCTTCAAGTCCTAACCCCCAATACCTGTGACTGTGATCTTATTTGGGAATAAGGTGTTTGTAGATGTAATCAAGTTAAAATGAGGTCATACTGGATTAGTTTGTGCCCTAATCCAATGACGGATATCTTTATGAGAATAGAGAAATTTGAACACAAACACAAAGACATAGGGAAGAAGGCCATGGGATGATGGAGGCAGAGGTTGGAGTGATGTACCTGCAAGCCAAGGAATGACTAGGATTGCTGGGAGTTACCCGGAGGTAGGAGGCAAGGAAATATTCTCCCCTAGAGATTTCATAGAGAGCATGTCCCTGCTGACACCTTGATTTCAGACTTCCAGCCATCAGAGCTGTGAGAGAAGAAATTCTGGTTGTTTTAAGCCACCCAGTTTGTGGTGATTTGTTATGGCAACCCTAACAAATCTTATGTCCCTCAAACTATAGGTCTGGCCCCAGGTAGAGTCTAGAAAGCAATCTGATTAGGCTAATTCATATGGAGGTCTGTTTTCATCCTCACAAAGAATGGTGAATCCCTATCCCCACAATGATGTTGAAATTAGTGGACTGTCACCATTGTGACCAATGAGGTGGAGATGTTCAGGTCATATAGAGTAAAAAGGATTTAGGGGCAAGTATCCCCAAAATCTTAGTGTAGAGCTTGACTGCATGCTCTGTTGGTATCTCCCCTTCCCTCTATCTAGAATCAAAATAATTCAATGATCCAGTCCCTTCCATTGCTGGTCCTCAGTTTTTTCTTCCATCTGTTTAATGAGGGAATTAGATTATATGACTATAAGAAGTCTTCTGCTCTAACAGTTTATGGATCTAGGAGACAGAGTTAGTAAGTTAGGATTAAGGAGAATTTTACAAAGCAATCTTGATATGTCTCACTATTAATACAGATTCAGTACAGTCACTTGTACCTTCTACTGCTCTATTTTCAGTACTACCCAGTGATTTTACTGTGCATAAGAAGGAACTGACTTCAGTAACTTGTCTCAGCCCTTGGAAATTGGGTTACCAATTTAGCAGAGAACCTTACCTGAGTTGTCCTAAAACAAATAGACTACCAGATATTTCTCCAGCAAAGATGGGATTATTTCCAATCAGCAGAGAAATGCAATTCATGGTCTGCAACCCTGGCAAGCCATGTGCAGGTCCCTTCATGGAAAGGGAAGGAGAACGTTTTTGTACAGGAGAAAAGGAAGTTGGGAGGGCTATAGTAAACAAAGAGTCCATGGCTTTTCATTGGCTGAGCTCTTGCCAGGAAAGAAGAGGAGTCTTTCTTCTTCCTTTTGAGCTTTGCTATTGTTACCAAACCAAACTTGGGCCCGCTCACCTGACGAGCAGCAAAGCCAATCTACTGACACTGGGTTGTGGTGAAGGAAATATAGCATTTATTACAGGTGCCAAGCAAGGAGAACTGGCAGCTCATGCTCAAAAGAACTGAACTCCTAATGGCTTTCAAAGGGGGAAGGGTTTTCAAAAGCAATGTGAGGGATGGGGTCACAGGGTGCTTGATCAACTTGTGGACATCCTTCTGATTGGTTGTTGGTGAGGTAACAAGGTAGTATTTCGGGAGTCAACGTCATCAACTTTCTGGTTTCAACTGGTCTGTGGGCTGCGTGCTTGTGATCAGCATGCAGTCAACTTCCTCAAAGCAACTTATGAATGTGCATCAGACTTATATTTACCTTTGTGACTGATTTATTAAGTTATAGCTACTTTTCTGGCTGACTGTCCTATCTTTGTTTCTCCATTCTTTACCCCCAAACTTACCTGCTAGGGCCTGTTCTTTGTTCCATATGGAGGGCCTAGGAAGTCACAGTGTATTTACATAGCCTCATTTCCCAATCAAAAATAAGTAGGGAGGGAGAGTTCCCTGGTGGTCCAGTTAAGACTTCACGCTTCCACTGCAGGGGGCATGGGTTCAATTCCTCATTAGGGAACTAAGATTCTACATCTCAAATGCCATGCTGCATGACCAAATAAGTAAATAAAAAATAAGCAGGGACACAGAGGGTTAGGGCCCTACACAGCCTGCTCAGTTTCACTATCATTACAGGGCATGAGAGCTCCTCTTTCTGGTCCCTTAATTCTATCTAACTGAGGTTTCTGTTTACTATTTTTTTTTTACATTTTTCCCTTTTGATCAAGCTCTTTCTCTGAAAGCATCACTGATCAAGAATCAGGTTTTCTAGTTTCAGTGGCTGTTTGTCCCTCAATGCCAGGAAGGACCTTTCCTGGGTGTAGTGTCTCTCACGTTGGAGGGAAAGTGTACAAACTGGAAACCTGTCATGGTCACATTCCAGTACAAAAAGGAGTAGAAGGGAGAACTCGCACTGTTTATCTAAAGTCCATATGTTATGAAGATCATAGACATTGCTGGTCATTTGAAGCCTTATGTTATAATCAAAGGTTTGGCGGCAAACTTCCAACAGTCCTGGTCTGAATATCTTGGGAAAGTTGTCTCATCAGATGCCATTTGCTTCAATTCTGGGAATTCTTTACTTTCAGGTCAACAGGTCCAGTCAGGGTTTGGTGCTTTCTTCAGGTGTGTCATGTGAATCCAAGAGTTTGTACCTTGGAGTTTGGTGGCACGAGGGTTATACCTGATAGGGGCCTCTCCAGTGAGGTTAAAGAGAGTTCTTCTGGAGGTGGCTTTTCCAGTAGACAAAATCTCCAGGTTGTAAGATGTGATGCTTAAGGTTTTCATCTCCCAAGAGTGCACTGTGAAAAGATTGCTCTACCGAAACATGGTTATTTTTAATGGAAGAAATTAGGCCTTTGCAATATTGGAGTATGTCTCCTTTTATCACTTGTAGTTCAAAAGATGCAGGAACCAAGTGCATTGGTGTCCTGTGATTGTCTCAAAGGGTGAGAATTTATGAGTTCCAAAAGGGGTGGATTTGAGATTTAGAAGGACCAAGGGCCACCCTTTTGGCCAAGGTATTTGGAAGGCCTCTACAAATTTTGCCGAGTCTTAATAACGCTATTGGTGCTTTTGACTAAAACAGGATTGAGGGTAGTAAGCACAGTGAAACTATTGTAAAACCAGCCAAACAGCACAGACTTGTCGAAGTTACTGGCCAGTAAAATGGGTTCCTCAATCACTATGATGTTTGAGAGGAGTTCCCCAGGTACGGATAATCTTTTCCAAAAGGACTTCAGCCATAGGAGAGGCAGTAGACTGTCTGCAAGGGAAAGCTTTCGTCCATTGTGAAAACATACAGACCATGACTAAAACATATTTATACCACGAGATAGAGGATGTTGTATGAAATCCATCTGCCAGAGCTCAAATTGTCCATTTGACAGTTTAAAATGTCTGGGAGTGTATGAACAGGCTTCACTGGGTTGTATTTTGGACAAGTGAGACAGGTGAGGTAGGTACTTTTTGTGGCCTTGTTAATGTTTACCCACTAATATTGATTCATGAAGGCTATCATTTTGTCAGTAGATCAATGGCTTAATGCATGTACAGTGGTGAGGGGTGGGAATTTTAGAGTGTCTGGTAGGATTGGGTTGTTATTTGGTCTAAAAGAGAGCTTTCTCTTTTTAGCAATTAACAATTGTTGAATCTCCAAACTTGTTTTTCTTTTTCTCTGGCCAATTGTTAGGCTTCTCTAGACAATTTTTCTAAGTTATTTTTAGGGTAAATATCCCTTTGGACAATGACAGTCGTTCAGATGCTGTTGGTCCCCTTAAGGGCAACATTCCCAGTGGAAATATCAAAAAGGTAATTTCACTTAGCTTCTAAAGAGTAAAATTTAGAACTATGCCCCAGAATCTTAATAATAGCTAAAGAGGCAGTAAAGGTATTGCATTCAGTGATTCCTGAACATAAGGGCCATTTTCTGTGGGAGATATTTTAAATTTTATTTCCACTGGAAATAAGGAAGCCACGCTGCTTCCACAGCATTTCAAAATAATGAGCTACTCCAAAAGCATATCTACTATCAGTATAAATATTGGCATTTTTGTCCTTGGCTAAAGTACAATCCCCTCATGTAAGAGAATATAATTCAACCTGTTGGGCCAAAGTAGCCAAAGGGAAAGATGCTGCCTCATCAACATCAAAAGGAGTTGTAATAGCACACCCATTGTTACCTTTTAAATAAGAGCCATCAGTGAAACATGAGAAGTCACTTTTACCCAAAGGGAATTTCCTATAAAGTCTCACAAGGCATCAGTTAAACTGTTGTAAGGGACTTCATCTGTGACAGAGGACAGAAGAGTAGCTGGGTTAAAGTTATCACAATGTAATAGAGTTATGTGAGGAGCTGTTAACAAAAGGCCTTCATAGGAGGTGAGGCGGCTGACTGAGAAATTTGAGTGTGATGAGCATTCAGGAGAGCTTCTACTCATGAGGTACAAAAATGGTTAAAGGGGATCTCACAACGATTTTCTCCGTAGCCATGTTCAAAAGTGGTTTGGGCCATAACGGCTCTAAGGCAAAGAGGTTATCCCCATGTCACAGGGTCCAGTCGCTAGCTATAATACCCTATGCGTCAATGGTGGTCCCCAGGTTTTTGAATGAGCACCCTAAGGGTATTCCCTTCCTTTTCATATGTAAAAAGAAAAAAGGGAATCTGATCATTGGGATGGCCAAGGGCAGTTGGATTCATCAAACTCATCTTTAAGGCCTTGAAGTCTATGTGGTCTAACTTTTCCCATAAAACTGGGTCCTGGGTTGTTATTATTGAGTAAAACATATAGAGGCTTGGCCATAAGAGAGAAATTTGAATCCAATTTGGGCAATAACCTACAAACTGGAGAAAACCTCACAGTTTGTGCTTAGTTTTGGGTTTGGGGAAGCTTAGGATGCCATGAAGTCTATTGTGATCTAGGTGTAGCCCTTGTTCTGGTATCAGATGTCCTAAGTATTGAACTTGAGTTTGGGCAAACTCCAGTTTTTCTTTGTCAGTCTTATGTCCCTTTAAAGCTAAAAGCTTTAGCAAGTGGATGTTGTCTTCCTGTGAAGAGGCTTGAGAAGGAGACCAAAGAAGCAAATTATTTACACATTGCAACAAAGTCGAAACTCTAGGGAACTTTATATCACCCAGACCAGCCTTTAGGATTTGTGACAAATAAGCATTCTCAGAAAACCCTGATGCATTATTGTCCAGGTGAGTTGTTTTTCTTCCCAAATGAAGGCAAAAAGGCATTGGCTAGCTTCATCAACTAGAATACTAAAGAATGCACTGCATAAATCAATTACAGTCAAGAATT
The DNA here is from genome assembly GCF_003676395.1 of Aethalodelphis obliquidens. Taxonomy (NCBI): domain Eukaryota; kingdom Metazoa; phylum Chordata; class Mammalia; order Artiodactyla; family Delphinidae; genus Aethalodelphis; species Aethalodelphis obliquidens. Next base: position 744,472 of record NW_020838063.1, read on the forward strand.
AGCTTCCAGTGGGAATGGATGTAGTAAACTATGAAGATTAGGAACAACAGGGTGTCAGGGAATAACAATGTTATTTATTGCTGGACAAACCTCCACCCTCGGACCTTAGGTCTTCTTACCATTAAAATGGGAGTGTTACAGGAGCTAGTACAAGGGATAATGAGGCCTTGAGACTTATAATGTTCCATTATGGGCGTTATGCCTTGAAGGGCTTCTTTATTTATGGGTGATTGATTAATTCTGAGAAGAGGTTTTGAGGTGTCTATTTGAAGCTAGATGGGAGGTGCGCTGTGAATTTTGCCAATCAGTTGGAAATTTTGTCCGTAAGGAATGTAGTGGCTGATTCAAGAGGGACAAATGATCAGTGTTTCCAGAATCAGCTCTAGTGCTGTAAAAAACGGAACAAATAAAAGATGTCAAAGTGTCATTTAATTCACCCTTGTTTGTTACTTTATGACTATTGTCAAATTCTAGAATTATTTCCCCCTTTTGGGAGAAAGAAATTCTGACATGATACTTCTCTAAGAACTCTCAGCCTAATAAATGGGTAGAGGTGAAGGAACTAAGGAGAAAATGTTTAGGAGGGTTTAGGTTTCATTTAGGACCCTTCATTTGTTGGAGTTGATGATTAAGAATTTAGACAGTTTTCCTCGGAGGTGGCTCATCTAGAATATTAGAGAGCTGGTTTGTCAGGTTAACTAAATCTGGAGTGGACATAGTTTCCCATTCCATTCTGGTCCTTTTTCCTAGAAGGGAAATGTCCCAGTTCAGTCCATTAAAAACCAGGGTGTTAAGAGCTACCTGGTGAATTCAACATCTCAAGGAAGGCCAGAATTTTCTTTAAAAACAATCTCATGAACAAGTTCATCAGATGTTTGTGTGCAAGCCTGAATTGTGTTCTAATCAATAGGCTTTGGAAAAGCTCTAGGAATTGCCCAGTGAGGTTGCCTAGTGTTTGCTCAAGCCTGATTATATAAGTTAGTGGGCTTGTCTCCCAGTTGTAATTGTAGAGACCTTTCAGGATATTCCCAATTAGTGGTTTTCATCAAATGCCAGGCTGGCCTTCACTGACAAGCATATAAACTAGCTGATGGAAATCAGGAAAACCAGGTTGATAAGTTTAAATGACTATATTAAATTCCTCAGCAAGTCTGTGAGGCTCTTCAGTTACTTTGGGGAAAATCTTTGACTATGGCTTATAGTTCACCTTTAGTCCAGGCAATGTAAGAAATGAAAGGTCTAGCTTCTGGATCCTCAGAAAGTTTAATCTTAAAGGGACAGGTTCTGACAAGTTCAGAGGAAAGGGGTGTGGGGAAAGTTTCAGAGAAAAATGGAAGTTTGGTGAGGAAATTACTATGGGGGAATTGAAGGTATAGAGGAGGTGTGGACTGTGTAGAAGGGAAGGAGGAAGATGTTGCTGGATATGGAGTCTGTCCATGAGAAGTGGAGGGAGAGACAGAGAAAAGATGGCATCGGAGGCCAACCCTGAGTCAAAGAAGCCAAGGAAGAAGAACCTGAGGCTTTGGGAGCCATTTTATCTTTCTTTAATCATTTGTTTGCCTCAGTTCATCTTAAATTATTATTTTCCATAGAGACAATTGTAGATTCCTGATAATGTTGGGAAACCTCAAAATACCAACCAAAATAAGCATTCCACTCAGTTCTGGAAAATTTTGGGCTATTGTAGTCCAATTTGGTTTTAAGGAAATTAAGTTTGGGGATTTCAAACGTTTCCCATAATGGCCATTGGTATTCTAAATTGCCTTTGGTCAGGTTGGCCCATTTAGTTAGAAATGTACATGAGGAAGGACCGCAGTTTTAAAACATAAAATTGCCGGAGTCCCTGTAATGGAGGGTGCCCTCAAAATACTTAGGATCCCATTTATTAGAGGCTTTTCTGTAGAGTAAAGGACAATTTTCAAACAGTTCAAATGGCTTACAGCACCAACAGCTCAATCCAAACAGCTTGCAAGCTTGAATACCAGCCAATTCTAAGGAAACAGCTTGGTCCCAGAGGAGCCAGGCCAAAGGCTTTTTCATCCAGTTTCCAGATAACAGCCCCTGTTCCAAAGTAATAGGCTGAAAGCTAAAAAAAACATTACAGTTTCAGAGAAGCAGCTCCTTTTTCTGGAGGAATTGGGCTGAAGGCCTTTTTAACCAGTTTCTGTTTAAACAATCTGATCTTAAAATCAGACCAAATTGCCAAATACTTGTATACAGAACCAGGTCTTAACCAGAAAGATGAAACCTTAAAATAGATCCCAAATGAAGCCTGGAAAGCCTCAAACACAAAGAGCTCAGATCCAGGAGAAAGACAAACTTTCAAACTCCAGGGTTGGGGAGAAAACAGTGAATGAGTGTGGGCTCAATTGTGGGCACCACACCTGTTTTCTCACCAACCCCATTGCTGTTAGTGGTCTTCTCTGGTCCCTGTTTAGGCCACCAAAATGTCCTGAAATAAAAATACTGCCAGATATTTCTCCATCAAAGATGGGTTTATTCTGGATCAGCAGAGAATTGCAATTTGGGGTCTGTAACAATGGCAAGCCAAGTACAAGTTCCTATACAGCAAGAGAAGGAGAACACTTTCATAGAGATGAAAAGGAAGTTGGGAGGGTTTTAGTAAACAAAGAATCCATGGCTTTTCATTGGCTTAGTCCTTGCTAGGAAAGGACTCTTCTTCCTGTTGGGCTCTGCTATCATCACAGGTCCTAAGAGCTCCCCGTTCTGATCTCTGGCCTCTTTTTAATTGAAGTTTTGGTTTATTAGTTTTTACACTGTGCCATCCAAACTGTTAACTTCTCTCCACATCCAATCCCTTTAGGGATGAATAATACAGGTGGAAGAAACCTGTATTATGTTTGTTGTGACTTAGGAGGAGGAACTTGAAGAATGTAGGCCCAGGAATTATTTTTTATCTTTTCTGGTCTGTAGTTAGATAGACCTACCATTTACTAGTTGTGTGACCCTGGGTAACTCATTTTTTCTTTCTGACCTTTAGTTTCCTTACTGTAAAATGGGCTACTATCTACCTTACAGAGTAGTTGTGAATACTGAATGAGATAGTATGCATAAATATACTCAGCAGGATATCTGATACATAACAGATGCTATATAGATATTTCACAGATGTTAGTTACTTCACTCTTTTACCACTTGGAGGCCAGGATTTTGGAAAAGAAAGGATTGGGGATGAAAACAACTGGTTATGTTGATATCAAAGGAGAGGACTTGGACTTGGTCTTAGCTAAGATGTGCTTCTGGCAAGAGAAGGTTTCTCTCTCAATCAGTCTCTCTCTCTCTCTCTCTCTCTCTCTCTCTCTCTCACTCTCTCTCTTTCTCTCTCTCTCTCTCCCTCTCCTTCTCTCTCTTTCTCATTCTTATATTTTCACACATACATATTCTCTTTTTTTAAAGTATTTTGCTATGTGCTTTATGTGCATTATCTCATTTCTTGATCCTAGTAACTCTGCAAGGCAGGTATTATCACAATCCCTTTTATGCAGATGAGGAAACTGAGACTCAGCGAGTTGAATTAACTTGCCCAGGTCTCACATTGAGTAAAGGTTAACGTCTATAGCAGATGCAGAATTCTCACTTTCTCCATCCCAATACTAACCAAACACACAAAAAATGCCCAAGAAAGGAAAAAAAATAGAGGCTATTTTCTTTAAATCAGTTGCTTTATTTTCCTTTTCTCCACTGCCTGATGTCTTTTAAGTTCTTGGTAGTTGGATCTTTGCTTGCATTTATTGATGATACATGGTAACCCTGCCTGAATTTGGTGGCTGGACTAGATGATATTTCAAATTGGAAGTCCTGCTGTTTAAGCCAAGTGTTGGCCCACTCACCACCCCCATTGAGTAACTGATCCTGATTAGTTTTCTTTGCAGGCTTTCTTTCCCCCAGCTGAACCATCACCAAGAACTTCACCACTCAAAATCCTTCTGGAAAAATGCCACTCTCTGCCCATTTCACAGAGGATCCCCATGGAGCTGGATCAAGTGGGCTGGAGGAGACCCAGGAAGCTTTACACAGGTATGCTTTTTATGCCGTTGTTTCTGAGGTGGGACATACCAGGCAGGCCTCATGCATAGACAGATTGTGTTGACATTTACCCTACTTCCTCTACAATCCTTCCTCCCAGTTCCCTAGTACTCTTCCTTATTGGCACTTGAAAATTCACTGTTAGCAATGCCTGGGTGTAGATTTTCCCTCTCCATGTTCTTCTTTTATCAATAAAATGCAAATATCCTTATTTGAGGGCCTTTTATCTCAATGCACTCAAATATCCCATCTTCCCAAAGCCTCACTTTTCCCCCAGACCTGTGTACCCAATACTTTCCAGGTCTCATAAACTCTAGTTCCTCCTCTTCATCCTTTTCACAATGATATACACCCTCCTCCTGGCCTTAAATGGACCAGTCCCATTATTTCCACCTCCCATGAAGTCATTCTAGCCCCCTCTCTCTTGCATCTTACTTAGACTTACTCTCTGTGGGTCCCAGGTCCTTCCCCTCTTCACTGACCACTGACCATGGAAAGCCCTTCAAGGCTCAAGGCAGCTTCATTTACCTCACTCAAAATGCAGAGAATTCCCCCAATCAACACCTCAGTTACCTCCCAGAGCTTCAGGGTACATCCTTTCTAACTCAGCTCACTGGCCCTGCCTGCAAGACTCTTTTCACTTACAAGTAAAGCTTCATCATCTGCTACAAATGGGAGAATCAATGCTCTCTTACACATGGACCTTAGCCCACACACTAACAGTCCCCTAACAGGCCCCACCCCCAGTCCTTTATACAGCAACATATTTTGCAAGAATGCTAAGGACACACAAGACCTCGCAACATTCCTTTCCAAAGTTTTCTATAGTGTCTACAAGCTCTGGGAACCTTGATCCCACTTCCCCATGACCCAAAGTTTCCCTCAACCCCAAAGTCTCTGTAGCTTCTCTGGACGTGACACTACTTTTCTCTTTTATTCTCCTTACTCCATGTGTGGAGGACATGTGGGATGCTTTGACTTGGAGCTTATTTCCACCCTGCAATTCCTTGCCAGAATTCCAGGAAGGTAGGAGCCAAAGAAATTGCATGCTTGGGTCTTTTGTAGCATCATCTCTCAGAAATCCCCAGAAGCCAGGGAGATGGTAAAAGGAAAGAGTGAAGAATTCTGAAGGGAGATAATCCTTCACTGTAAAAGCTAGGAGGGTCCTTAGAGGTTGCTCAGTCCTCTTGTTTTATGAATGGGGAAATAGGCTCAGACAGGGGAAGGGACCTGCTCAAGGTCATAAGTCAGTAACAGAGTTATAACTGGGGGCTTCAACCTCCTGAGTTTCAGCCATGTCAGAATGTGATTTTACTCCAGTTCTAGAGCAAAGTCTTAAACATTGGAATTCCAAGCCTTGCTTCCATTCAAGCTCACCTGTACTGGAATTGCCAGCCACTTCCTTCCCCTTTAAGAAGACTTCAGGCGGTGGGCACAAATCAAGTCATCAAGGCAGCAGCCTGCCATATTTTCTATGTCCTCTGCCTGAGAATAAGGCACTCACGTGCAATCCCCAGGGAGATCAGGCCAGGGGCCCTAAAGCAGGGAATCTGGTCACAGCTGTTTCTCTCCTCCCTCCCTTTTAGGAAATGAACCCCTAGCAATTCAGAGGCTTTTTAACAGCTGCTACCACTCCACTGCCAAGTGCATCAGAGTGCCCCACCCCCACCACACTCTTGACTGTTAACAGCAAATAACAGTCTCTTGGGGGAGGGCCTGGCAAAGTTTAGGTTAATAGCTACCTTGTGGACTGCTCTGGGCTTATTTATGAGCCATGGATGGGAAAATATACCCCTGAGTTTGGCACAGGTACTGCCATCACCTCAGCAGCCACTCTCACCTCAGAGATATAAGTGGCTCCCACGTTGCTTTGCTTCTCAAGGTCCCAAACAGACACTTGGGTTAAAAATATCCCTAGGGAGGAGGATGACATCAGGATCTCATTTGGTAAGCCCACTGTCATTCAGCTCCTCTTATAACCCTGACCTTGATGGCAATGAGAGCCAAGGATCCCATTTCCATTATGTTTAGTACCTGTTTTACTTCCACATTGCTCAGGGCCTGAAGGACTTCAGTTTGTTTTTTAGTGCTCAGTCTCTGTCCTTCCATCTTTCTCTATAAACACTCCTACCGGCTCCTTCCTCTCAGCTTGCAATCAGGAGGTTCCCAAAGCAGACTATTATAGTGGAAAAGAGAATCAGCTTTGGAGTTGAACAGACCCAGGTTCAAATTTCTGTTCTGCCACTGTGGGCAAGTTGCATAACCTCTCTGGACATCAGTTTCACCATCTGAGGAATGAGATGCTGGATAACATCTGACTCATAGGATCATTATGAGGATTGAGTGAAACAGAATCTATAAATGTCCCTGCCACAGTTTCTGGCTCATAGGGTATGCAGTGATGGCAGTTTCCTTCTCCCCACTGCCCTCTACCAATTCCATATGCCCAAGAACTTACCCCACATGCACACACACATACATCACTGTGAGGCCCAACCTGAATTTGCCCTAGTACATGAGCTACTTCCTCTCATTATTCATTCATTCATTCAATCACTCACTCACTCACTCACTCAAGAAACAAACATTTACTGAACAAAATTAGAAAGTCAGTGGAGTTTGCCTTCTGATGGCCTGGTGTGCTGGAAAGGGCAAAAATTTTGAAGTCACACATATCAGGATTTGACTATTGGCCCTGTCACTTATTAGCTGTGTGACCTGGAATAAGTCACTTTACTACTTTGAGACAGTTTTCTTTTCTGTAATATTAGGATAATAATTTGAACCTCACAGACAATGCTATAAGTCTCAAAAGGAATAACAAATATAAAAGTGATTTATAAGCTCTGAGGTGCTATACAACTAGATAGGAATGATAGTAATAGCAATAACAATAAAAAGTTAGAAATATGAGTTATGTCTTGTACCTGTTCAGGCCCCTAACATAGTTGATAATCCATATATATCTGTTGATGGCAATATTAGAAGTCAAGATTTACTTTCTTTTTTTAACATCTTTATTGGAGTATAATAGCTTTACAATGGTAAGATTTAGTTTCTAAATGAAGTAGGAGGGGTTCCTACTTGAAAGGACCAGAATCCCAGAAGTAGACTCCATGAAAGCATTACCCTTATCATATCATCCCGCATATTTGTTGAGCTGTGCTCAAATCTCTTGAAGTTTGGCTGACTCAGAGGCCTGTTTTGGCAGTGACATTTCCCACTGAGGACCTATCCCTCTCAGTACGGGTAGCACTGGGTTGGTGTTGACCTAGGGTGTTGGAGGGTACAGCAAGAAAAACCTAACACTCTGGGGCAGGTTGTAAGCAGTCGCAAGCGAGACACTGGCTCTGATAAGGTAAGAATAAATTGAGGTACCTTTACCCATTATTTGAGTATTTCTGTGGTGATGGTATCATTTAGCCATGTTTGATAACTGAGCCAGATGTCAGAAGACTTAAGTTCTGTTACTGGTTTTCTTTTTTCTAATTGAAGTATAGTTGATTTACAGTATTATGTTAGTTTCAGTTGTACAGTATAGCGATTTAGTATTTTTGCAGATTAGATTCCATTCTAGGTTATTACAAGATAATGGGTATAATTACCTATGCTATACAGTATATCCTTGTTGCTTATCTATTTTATATATAAAAGTTTGTATCTGTTGAGCTCATACTCCTAACTTATTGCTCGCCCCTTAGGTAACCACAAATTTGTTTTCTATGTCTGTAAGTCTATTTCGGTTTTGCATATAGATTTACTTGTATTATTTTTTAGATTTTACATATAAGTGGTAGCATAGAGTACTTTTCTTTCTCTGACTTATTTGACTAGGAATAATACTCTCTGGTCCATCCATGTTGCTGCAAATGGCAATATTTCATTATTTTTTATGTCTTTGGGGTATATTGTGTTTCCATATAAATTTTAGGAAAATTAGTTCTAGTTCTATGAAAAACATCATGAGTATTTTGATAGGGATTATATTAAATCTGTAGATTGCTTTGGGGACTATGCCCATTTAAACAATATTAATTCTTCCAATCCAAGAGCACTGGATATTTTTTCATTCCTTTTATCATCTCCAATTTCATTCATTAATATTTTATACTTTTCAGAGTACAGGACTTTCAACTCCTTGGATAAGTTTACTCCTGAGTATTTTTTTAACATCTTTATTGGGGTATAATTGCTTTACAATGGTGTGTTAGTTTCTGCTTTATAACAAAGTGAATCAGTTATACATACACATATGTTCCCATATCTCTTCCCTCTTGCGTCTCCCTCCCTCCCACCCTCCCTATCCCACCCCAAAGCACCGAGCTGATCTCCCTGTGTTATGCGGCTGCTTTCCATTAGCTATCTATTTTATGTTTGGTAGTGTATATATGTCTATGCCACTCTCTCACTTTGTCACAGCTTACCCTTACCCCTCCCCATATCCTCAAGTCCATTCTCTAGTAGGTCTGTGTCTTTATTCCCCTCTTACCCCTGGGTTCTTCATGAACTTTTTTTTCTTAGATTCCATATATATGTGTTAGCATATGGTATTTGTTTTTCTCTTCCTGACTTATTTCACTCTGTATGACAGACTCTAGGTCCATCCACCTCACTACAAATATCTCAATTTCATTTCTTTTTATGGCTGAGTAATATTCCATTGTATATATGTTCCACATTTTCTTTATCCATTCATCCAATGATGGACACTTGGTTTGCTTCCATGTCCTGGCTATTGTAAATAGAGCTGCAATGAACATTTTGGTACATGACTCTTTTTGAATTATGTTTTCTCAGGGTATATGCCCAGTAGTGGGATTGCTGGGTCATATGGTAGTTCTATTTGTAGTTTTTTAAGGAACCTACATACTGTTCTCCATAGTGGCTGTATCAATTTACATTCCCACCAACAGTGCAAGAGGGTTCTCTTTTCTCCACATCCTCTCCAACATTTATTGTTTGTAGATTTTTTCATGATGGCCATTCTGACCGGTGTGAGATGATATCTCATTGTAGTTTTGATTTGCATTTCTCTAATGATTAATGATGTTGAGCATTCTTTCATGTGTTTGTTGGCAGTCTGTATATCTTCTTTGGAGAAATGCCTATTTAGGTCTTCTGGCCATTTTTGGATTGGGTTGTTTTTTTGTTATTGAGCTGCTTGTAAATCTTGGAGATTAATCCTTTGTCAGTTGCTTCATTTGCAAATACTTTCTCCCATTCTGAGGGTTGTCTTTTGGTCTTCTTTATGGTTTCCTTTGCTGTGCAAAAGTTTTTATGTTTCATTAGGTCCCATTTGTTTATTTTTGTTTTTATTTCCATTTCTCTAGGAGGTGAGTCAAAAAGGATCTTGCTGTGATTTATGTTATATAGTGTTCTGCCTATGTTTTCCTCTAAGAGTTTGATAGTGTCTGGCCTTACATTTAGGTCTTTAATCCATTTTGAGTTTATTTTTGTTTATGGCATTAGGGAGTGTTCTAATTTCATACTTTTACATGTACCTGTCCAGTTTTCCCAGCACCACTTATTGAAGAGGCTGTCTTTTCTCCACTGTATATTCTTGCCTCCTTTATCAAAGATAAGGTGACCATATGTGTGTGGGTTTATTTCTGGGCTTTCTATCCTGTTCCATTGATCTATATTTCTGTTTTTGTTCCAGTACCATACTGTCTTAATTACTGTAGCTTTGTAGTATAGTCTGAAGTCAACTCCTGGGTATTTTTAATGTGATTTTAAAAGGTATTGTGTTGGTTTTTTTTACTTTCCCTTTCCAATGTTTCATTATTAATGTATAGAAACCAAGAGATTTCTGCATATTAATCATGTAACCTGAAACTTGCTTAATTAATTTGTTAGTTCTAATAGTTTTTGCACAGATAGTTTACAGTTCTCTATGTAAAGTATCATGTCATCTGCAAATAGTGACAGTTTTACCTCTTCCCTTCCAATTTGGATATATTTTTATTTCTTTTTATTTTCTGATTGCAATAGCTAGGACTTCTAATATTGTGTTAAACAGAAGTGGTGAGAGTGGGCATCCTTGTTTGTTCCTGAATTTAGTGATAAGGCTCTCAGCTTTCACAGTTAAGTGTTGTATTAGCTGTGGGTTTGTAATAAATGCCCTTTATTGATATATGTTCCCTCTATACACACTTTGATGAGTGCTTTTATCATGAATAGGTGTTGAATTTTGTCAAATACATTTTCTGCATCAACTGAGATGATCATGTGATTTTTATTCTTCCTTTTGTTAATGTGTTGTATCACATTGTTTGATTTGTCAATGTTGAACCATCCTGTGACCCTGGAATAAATCCAACTTGATCATGGTGTATGATACTTTTTATATATTTTTTGATTCAGTTTGTTAATATTTTGTTGATGATTTTTGCATCTATATTCACCAAATATATTGGCCTTTAATTTTCTTTTTTGTAGTATCTTTTTCTGGTTTTGGTATCAGGGTAATGTTGGCCTTGTAGGATGGATTTAGTAGTGTTCTCTTCTCTTCAATTTTTTGGAATAGTTTGAGAAGGATAGGTAATAGTTCTACTTTATATGTTTGGTAGAATTCTGTTGTGAAGCTGTCTGGTCCTGGACTTTTGTTTGCTGTATGTTTTTTTTTTATTACAAACTCAATTTCAGTTCTAGTGATAAGTCTGTTCAAATTGTCTGTTTCTTCTTGACTCAGACTTTGCGGATGTATGGTTCTAGAAATTTATTTATTTCTTCTAGGTGTCCAATCTTTTTTGTGTGTGTGTGGTATGCGGGCCTCTCACTGTTGTGGCCTCTCCCATTGCAGAGCACAGGCTCCGGATGTGCAGGCTCAGTGGCTGTGGCTCACAGGCCCAGCTGCTTTGTGGCATGTGGGATCTTCCCGGACTGGGGCACGAACCCGTGTCCCCTGCATCGGCAGGTGGACTCTCAACCATTGCACCACCAGGGAAGCCCTAGGTGTCAAATTTTTTGCCATATAACTGTTCATAGTATTCTCTCATGATTTTTTTTTATCTCTGTGGTATCAGCCATTATTTCTCCTCTTTTGTTTCTTATTTTATTTATTTGGATTCTCTCTCTCTTCTTGATGAGCCTGGCTAAAGATTTATCATTTTTGTTTATCTTTTCAAAAAGCCAGCTCTTGCTTTCTTTGAACTTTTCTACTTTCTAAATTTGTATTTTATTTATTTCCTTTATGATCTTTATTATTTCTTTCCTTTTGCTAATTTTTAGTTTTGTTAGTATTTTTAAAATTCTTTTAGGTGTAGGTTAGGTTGTTTATTTGAGATTTTCTTGTTTCATGCAGAAGGCTTGTATTGCTATGAACTTCCCTCTTAGAATTGCTTTTGCTGCATCCCATAGGTTTTGGAAAGTTGTGTTTCCATTTTCATTTGGCTTGGAGTTATTTTCTGATTTCCTCTTTGATTTCATTGCTGGCCCTTTGTTTTTTAGTAGCATGTTTTTTAGTCTCCCTCTGTTTTTTTCTTTTCCCATTGTTCTTTCTACAGTTGATTTCCAGGTTCTAGGTTGTTGTGGTCTGAAAAAATGTTTGACATAATTTCTATCCTCTTAAATTTGTTGAGGCTTGTTTTGTGACCTATTATGTGATCTACTTTGGAGTACGTTCCATGTGTAACTGAAAAGAAGATTTATTCTGCTCTTTAGTGTATGTAATGTCCTATAGATGTCAATTAATTCTAACTGGTCTATTGTGTCATTTAAAACCACTGTTGCTTTAATGATTGCCTGTCTGGATGATCTGTTTATGGATGTCAGTGGGGTGTTAAATTCTCCTACTATTATTGTATTGTCAACTTCTCCCTTTACATCTGTTAGTATTTGCTTTATATATTTAAGTGCTCCTGTATTGGCTGCATATATGTTAATTACTGTAATAACCTCTTCTTGTATTTACCCCTTTTTCATTATATAATGCTCTTCTTTGTCTTTTGCTATAGCCTTTGTTTTAAAGTCTATTTTGTCTGATATGAGTATTGCTATCCCCAATTTCTTGTCTTTTCCATTTGCATGAAATATCTTGTTCAATCCTTTCACTTTCAGTCTGTGTGTGTCTTTAGCCCTGAAGTGAGTTTCTTGTATTTAGCCTATTGAAGGGTCTTGTTTTGTTTTTTTTTTATCCAATCAGCCACCCTATGTCTTTTGATCAATGTGTTTTGTCCATTGACATTTAAAGTAATTATTTATAGGTATATACTTATTGCCATTTTATTACCTTTTTTCCAGTTTTTTTGTAGTTCTTCTCTCTTAATTTATTCATTTTGTTTCTCCTATTGTGGTTTGATGATCTTCCTTTGTAGTATTGCTGGGTTCCTTTCTTTCTGTTTTTTTTTTGTATTTATTGTAGGTTTTTGATTTTTGATTATCATGGGGTTTATATATGTGACCATAATTATATCTACTTGATTTAAACTCATTGTTGCTGGGTTTCTTTCTGTGCTTGTGTGTGGCCTGTTCCAATCTTTTCCCTTTTTTGAATCTCAGTATCCTCATCTTTTAAATTGAGGCAGTGCTATTTGATTGTTCTAAGAACACAGATTTCACTTGCTAATTGGGTCTGATTAGATATGTCCTTGGTTTCTCTTCCTACTCCCAGATTTCTGGACACATCCACTACTCATATTTCTTCTTAACAGGTGGGTTACAGAAAGAAATGAAAAGTTAGAACTGAGGAAGTGTTGGGAGGGACAAAAAAATTAGAGCTATTGATGGAAACAAGGTTTTGACAATATTTGTATATTTTAATTAACCAAGCTCCCCATACCACCTAAGATTTCAAATACTAGAAAATTGTTCAGACCTGGAATTCTTGTTTCGTGGTGCCTGACAGGATCCTGAGGTTCTTCCTTTCCCAAGATATTCTCTGAGCAGTATAAGAAGGTCCAGGGTACTTCAGATATTGGCTTTGGATTCCTTCTTGACTAATTTTAGCCCTTTTATCCCCATCACTGGACTCACTGGAGCATAACTTTCCCTCCCATCCCTCATCCACCTCAATTCTGGTGGCTCTGAGAGGTGTATCAGGTGGACTGGCAGCCAGAAACTCTCTAAAAGAAGCTGAGGTCTGTATTCAATCTAAAGGGTATTCTCTTACCACAGGTAACTTCGACCAGGGTTCCAAGACACTAGAAACCTGCAAGAACATTGGTGGATACTTGAAGCCCCAGGGACCAGGAACCAAGTACATTAATGAAGTAAGACCTCATTCTTAGTCCCTTTGGAACTCATTGGGCCTCCAGGAACAGTTATTTCCTCTAAGCTTTCTTTTTACTAGACATATTGCAAGTATTAGAGCTTCCAGCATGTGGAATGGAGGCAATTTTAAAAATGGGTGTCTGAGCTATTTTATGACTACAAAAAGTTGGGAACATTAACCTTTTCTCCCTGAGGTTAATTTTTCTATGAGATAAATCGAGGACATTTTATGGCTTCCACACCTCCTGCTGCTGCTGATGTCTTTGGCTGCCTTTCCTGTGGCAGATTGGAGGGTGGGCTGTGAGATTTTTAAAGCATGTGTAATTTGATTTACTTTTATTATATCCTTTAAGTTCATGATCAACTTCAGTGGTAACTGGTGGCATGTTTATGTGCATTTCCTTGGAGAAGATGTTTTATAAATGCAGATATAATAACTGATGCATAGGAGTTCAATGTTAGCAAGCCTCTATACTTCCATGTCTTTATATCCATGTCTGTTGAGTACTTATGTGAGTATAGTAATTGTAGTTTTTTCTTGCTATATCTCTGTGCATGTACATGCCTGTTCACATATGCCTATATATGCATCTTTGTCCATCTACATGCCTGTTAAAATACTTCTTTCATGAACATATGGGTGTCCCTGAGCATGACTACAATGTGTTTTCCTAACTCTCTGCTTCTAAGTGCCTCTCTCTCTCCCTATCTATATATCTATACCTCTCTATATAGATAGCCTTTTATCTGAGTTTATCTTTGGGTATTTTAACATCTGGTGCTTTTTTGTATGTGTTTGGACCTATGGGCCTGTTCGTTTGCATCTTTTTGCTTGAGATGTGTGCAGATGCCTGCCTTCTAGTGTGTCTGTGTGTCTGCATGAGTCTGTCTGTGTGGGAGCAAGTATCTACAGCTCTGTGGTTAAACCCTGGTGAGAAGTTACAGCTAAGAATGCAATTCCCAGAGGTATCTGGCCTAGTGACTTAGCTTTCACTATCACTACCCTCCAACTTGAATATTCTTGCTCAGAAATAGACTTTTAGTCACAGCAGTTCAAGCCTGTTTCATGACAGAAACTCTTGGTCAGGGAAATGTGTCATGAAGTTAAGAGATTTTTTGTTTTGTTTTGTTTTAGTTTGTGAGTTGCAAAGTGAGGTCCAGAGGGAAAGTTCCATGGTACTGGGCTGGCCTTCTGTTTGCTGCCTCTGCTCACTTGTCTTCTTGCCAGTCTACCCTCACTTGTGTTTCTTGGTCCAGATTTAGGCTGGCCCATTACTCCTAATACAAAGGGCATCAACAGGCAAGTCTGAACACCTGTTTTTTATTTCAGCCAGGTCTCCATGCTGGTCCTGTTTTTACTCAGAGAACAAATGATCAGCATCCTCCTAATCAGTAATTTTTGTATGCTCAAAGGCAGCAACTGGTCATTTGTGAGAAGGCCCTTTCTTTGGGGAAGCCAGACTTTGTAAGGCCTCAAGGGGTGAAATCTAGGGAGGTGGTTCCAGTAGGGTACAGTGTCCAGGCTCAATGGTTAAAGGGAATGATGGAAATCACCAAGAGCACTTGGGGAACTCTATGGTATCCACAGTATTTGAAATACTTAGGCAACTGTTTTTGCAGTCCTGGTCAGTCCTTGGTCCTTTTATGATAGTAATAATAGTAATAAAAATGGCTTAAATCTCTGTGAAATTTTACAAAATGCTTTCAAATCCAACATTTCATTTGACCTCATAACAGACCTGTCAATAAATATTATCCTCCTTTTGTACATGAAAATGCTGAGGCTCAAAGTGGGAACATGACTTTATCTAATGTCACCCTGCTAGTAAATGGTAGAACCAGGACCCAAACCCTCTGTATGACTCCAAATCAAAATGTAGGACTTAGAACTCTGCTCTGCCTTTCACATCCCTGGAGAATCCAGAGTTTGAAGCAACACACTTTTTCAAGGGACTAATCCAAGATAAGTTAAAAAGAAGAGTCTAGTGGTGGCCTACAATATTCAAGACTTCTTAGAGGGAGTGGAATTTGAGTTTGGCCCTGAAGGATGGGAAGGGATGAAATAGGCAGAGCAAAGGGAGGTGGTCTGGTCAGATGGTAGATGCTATGACGAGGAGAGAGCCACTCTCCCTATCCCATGGGAATACTCAGTTCAACCTGGTCTCCTGTTAACAGTGCCAGGAGTCAAAGGGAGCCTTTTTTACATGTGTGCATACCTTATAGCTAAGAGAGCACTTTTGACAAATAATACCACTTATTACCTGTGAAGACTGTATTATCTACACTTTTTAGATGAAAAAATGAAGCTGAGAAAAAAAGAAAAGACTTTCCCAAGGTCAAAAAGCAAGCTGATATCAGACTGAAGGTGGACCTACTTGTGGCTCTAAGCCCAGTGACCTGATACCTATTTTACCCACATTCTGCCTCCATCACCCCCACCATCTGCTGCCTTCTCTAGGGTCCCAGCTTGGCTGGCCTTGGCCTTGGCACACTGAACATCAGCTGATGATCTCTGACAGGAAAATGTACTATGACAGTGGCCTCATGCCATCAAGTCAGGAAGCTCTGGTAGAGATACACTGGAGGCAAGACCAGTACCCAGGTCACCACACTCTGAGGGAAAAATGTTGGCTCCCCCTCAGTGGTTCCTTTTCTCTTCTGCAACCCACATGTCAAACGCCAACCAAACTTTCTCCCCAAAGTTAAAATTAGCCAGCCTCTTCCGCCCAAGGCTAGGCTGAGAAAACATTTTTCCAAAGGAAATTTATTAATCAGTCGATGAGGAGAAATTGGTTTAGAGGAGTTGGGGATGATGAGCTTTGAGTTTCAGGATCCAGTGTGTTTCCCTTGACTCTGGGTTCTAGGCAAAGTCTCTGGATCCGTTTAAATTTTTCTGTACAGAGTAGAGATTCTGATCACAATAATATGTGTTGAGTTTTTTAAATACAGCCACACCCATTATCTCTTTGGAGCCTCATGTCCTGGGAGGGCAAGGCAGGTATTGTTGTCTCTATTTAACAGAGGCAGAGAATAAGTCTCAAGTTGATCTTAAACAACCTTAAGATTAGCTAGCATTAGCAGAACCAGCGTTGGAACCTGGGTGTCTTGATTATCAAGTCTGTGTTAACTTTAGTACATCTAACTGTATTACATTCACAGCCTTGGGTTTTAAAGCTCCTTTCTTCCTGAGAATACAAACCATTTTGGTTCAGCTTTATTACCAATAATATACAATTTACACATAATAAAACTCACCAAGTTTAAGCGTACAATTTGATGCATTTTGAAAAACATGTAGAGTCATGTAACCACCAACACAATCATGATATAGAACATTTTCGTCACCCCAAAAAGTTCCCTCATGTCCCTTTCTAGTCAGTGCTGCCCCCCCTCCCCTGGCAGCCACTCATTTGCTTTTGATCTCTATAATTTTGCCAGAATTTTTAAATTGGAAATAATTAATTTGTCCTCAAAAAGTTGTGAGACAGTAATGATCCCTATTCTGGACCTTGCAAATTTACAGGGAACTGAAATGATTTTCTCTAAGTCATTCAATAAGTTCATTTGTTTATTCATTAATTTCTTTATTCAGAAGACAGACTATGTTCCAGGAACTGAGCTGGGTGTTGGGATTCAGAATTTAAAAAGATAAATGTTCTCTCAAGCAGTTCACAGTCTAATCAGGAGAGAACCATAAACCAATGAGGAATCAGATCAATGTGATACATCCTAAGAAAAAAGATTGAACCCAGGTCTGTAGAAGAAGTGCTTCACTCTGTTTGAAGAAATAAGGGTAACAGACTGGATCCTGAATCCCAGAGGAGGTGTTCTTTGAAAAATGATCAGGAGTTCTGAAAACGGTGTGTGTTTGTGGGTGAGTGAGAGGTATAAGATTGGAGACCTCTTTCCAGACCAAGAGAGGGCAAAGGTGTGAAGACAACAATCAGCACACCAGGCTTCGGGAACTGCAAGATGAATAGATTAGGTGGTAGACATCCTGGCAAAAGTTCAAAAGAGTCCTAAAAGGCAGGGGTCCTAGTGGGCCTGATAATAACCATGACATCAAGTTGGCAACTATCGGGGAGTACCAGAGTGATAATTATCTTCTGAAGCCCTGAGGTATTGGGGTTTTCAAGAGTGTTTGGAATGGGAGAAAAGTCCAGTGTTGAGAGCAGATTTCCTTGCTCATATGGCAAAGATATGTTATCTCAGGGACCTGGAAGAGCTTGCAAATTTCCATTTGCATTTTACCAGGAGAACAAGATCAGTAGAGGCTGTTCTTCTCAGCCCTATCCTTGGCTACATATTATGGGGGCTTCAGATTGTGGGGAACTCAGATCTGGGAGTTATATATATGTCATGAAATTGTTATGCCACCAGCATTCCTGTAGCTCACTATGAACTTTAGAACCAGATGAACCTCACTCTCCTAGAAGCCAAAACGTTCCTTGAAGGAGTTTTCCTTACCCAAGCACTTGGCATATGCCCAGAAATTGGGCTCTGGAGTCAGACAGGTGGGGGTTTCCATCTCCAGCCTGGCTGGGGTAAGGACCTGGTAGGTTTTCTTCCCCTCCTGATACCAACCAATTCTTTGATTCTCTGATTCTATGACACCAAGTGGTGTCCTACAATTCAATTAAATTCTGACACTAACTATACAGAATTAATATCAGACTACACAGGTTTAAGAGCTCAGTCCTACAGGACTGCCCTCAGTTTAGACAACAGTCTTAAGTATCAGGTCCCTGGGTTACTTACACTTTTGTCTTACTTGGCTACAAATTTTGGGGTTCCCACTACCCCAAAGGTTCTATAATTTACTAGGACACCTCACAGAACTCAGGAAAGTGCCTCACTTGCTTTTCCTGGTTTATTATAAAGGATACTGCTCAGGAACAGCCAAATGGAAGAGATACAAAGGACAAGGTATGGGGGGGAGGGGTGTAGAGCTTCCATAACCTCTCTAGGCACACTACCCTCCCAACACCTCAATGTGTTCACTAACTTGGAAGGAAGCTCTCCAAACCCTGTTGTTTGGTGGTGGGGGGGGTGGATTATGGAAGTTTCATTTTGCTGGCACAGTTGATTACATCATTGGCCTTTGGTGACTGCACTCAATCTTGGACCTTTCTCCTCTCCTGGGAGGTTGGAGTTCTAACTCTCTAATCACATGGTTTGGTCTTTTTGGTGACCAGCCCCCATCCTGAAGCTACCTAGGGGCTCCCATTCATCAGTTATATCATTAGCATATAAAAGATACTCTTGTCACTGGAGTTTCCAAGGGACTTATGAGCTCATGTACCAGGAACAAGGGATATGGACCAAATATTTAACTTTTATTATACCACAGGACCCAAAGATCCTTTCTGATGGTAATCCATTGAAAGAGTACTAAATGAGGAGTGAGAAGCACTGAGCTGTAGCCTTGGCCTTGGGTAACTTGGGGAACTTTCTCTTCTCTCACATCTCTAAGCCTTAGTTTCTTCCTCTGGAAATAAGAAAATTGAATTGGATGCCCTCAGAGGTCCTTTTAGCTTAACCAAAGGTATGTTGTGGTAGCCAGGGAGGTCTCCATAGCTGTCCTCATAAAGCCAGGCCCCATCATTGTCTGGGTCACCCAGGAAATAGGTGCTCCAGGTCCACAGAGAAAGCAGCACTGGACAGAGGAAAGTGATCAGAGATGTTCTTTATTTCCTTCTGCCCCACTTAATTCCAGGGCTGGACTAGGGTGAGGTGAGTAAGGCACACAATTTAAGAAGGATGCCAAAAAGAACTCAATGATAAGGATAAATAATATTTTAATACAATATTTTAAAAGACTGAAATTAGTGTAAAAAATCCACATCTAACAAAATATCAAAATTTTAAATAAGGACAGGATTAATATTATTGATTTTTCCTTGGGTTCCAATATGACTTGCCATATTGACCACTGCTCAACTCCCTTTCATTTCTCCCCAGTAAACAAATATACCTCACTTAGGGATCCAAGATGAAGCTGGATTTCTGCATTATGACAATTGGGTTTGTGACCTACTATTTAAGAAAAGTGACTAGTATATAATTAGAGCATAATGGTTGAGAGTATGGCCTCTGGAGCTAGACAGCCTGCTATCCTGCTAGGTCTGCTACTTATTACCTGTATGACTGCAGACAAATTGCTTAACCATTCTGTATCTCAGTTTCCTCTTCTATAAACTAGGAAAAAGAATAGTACCTATTTCTTAGGGCTGTTCTGAGGGCTAAAGTAATTAATATATGTGAATATCTAAGCAAAAAATCTGGCACATGATATGTGCCCAGTGAATGTTTGTTCTTGTTATATTTAGGAAGATTTTAATTTAGAACAACTTGAAGATTAGTAGTGATACTGTATTAGAGGACTGAGGCCGATTCTTGGATCATCCTTCCTGTTGCTGTGTAAAAGCTTCTGAAAGGACTTGAGTACAGTGTTGCTTGAGGCAGAGAGATGAAGTACATTACTTCTAAAAGTTGTTTCCATTTATTATGATGCTTGTGACAGAATAGTTTTAAATTTAGGTTAAGAGCCACTACATTGTGTTGATCTATTCAAGTTATCCAGAAAGTGTTGAACTATTTTTGATGAACTTGTTTCTTACACTGTGGATTCATGGCCACTCTAGGAAGCCTAGCCAATAGAACTTCTTTAAGGTGCTAGAATAGTCCCATGCTCCACTGACTAAGCCTAGGATTTATTGATCAATTAATTTAATTCTTATCTGCTTGATAGACATTACTTAAGTGCCTACTTTGTCCCAGGTATTGTGCTGAGTCCTCAGGATATAGGGAAGATACAGACCCAGTCCTTGCCTTCAAGGGTCTCCTACTCCAGTAGTGGAGAAAGACATGGTCTCTTCTAACTTAAAATTGTTCTCCCCCTTCTCTGTCTGTATTAGTCAGGGTTCTCCAAAGAAACATAACCAATACATATTTGTATTTATACATATACATAAAGAGATTTATTATAAGGAATTGGTTCATGTAATTGTGGAGGCTGGAAAATCCAATCTGCAGAGTTCACCAGTGGGCTGAAGACCCAAGAAGAGTCAATGTTCCATTTAGAATGCTATGAAGGAGGAAGAGCTGAAGTTCCAGGTAAAATATGAAAGCAGTCTGCTGGAAAAATTGTCTTTTACTTGGGGCCTTCTATTCAGGCCTTTAACTGATTAGATGAGGCCCACCCACATTATGGAGGAAAATCTGCTTTACTGATTAAAATGTAAATTTAGTGAAAACATCCAGGAAGAAACACACACACAAACTTATTTATAACAAAATGCGACGGAAATACTCATGATAATTACAGTACTCATTTCTATAACTGGTCACATAGTCATAGCTGGTATTCATAACCACCTTCTTCCACTATCCATTCAGTATTCATTTTGCTCTCAACAAACACCTCAGCTGGCTGTAGTTCTTTACCTGATGGGATGACCCAAGCCTTCATTTAAAAAAAAAATTATTTATTATTTTATTTATTTTGGCTGTGCTGGGTCTTAGTTGTGTCATGCAGGCTTCTTAGCTGTGGTATGCAGACTTCTTAGTTGTGGCATGCAAATTCTTAGTTGTGGCATGCATGTGGGATCTAGTTCCCTGACCAGGGATTAAACCCGAGCCCCCTGCATTGGGAGGGTAGAGCCTTACCCACTAGACCACCAAGGAAGTTCCCAAACCTTCATTTCTGAAGAGTCTGGGCCATTAGTAGTCCTACCTGGGTTGGGTAGTTTTCCATTGACTTTAATCACAGGGCATGGTAATAGTAAGAGATGCAATAAGACAGGGGTCCTCAACCCCCAGGCCGTGGACCAATACCAGTCTTCCACCTATTAGGATCTGGGCCACACAGCAGGAGGTAAGCAGCAATCAGCGAGTGAAGTTTCACCTGCTGCTCTCCATCGCTCCCCATCACTCGCATTACCACCTGAACCATCACTGGCATTACCACCTAAACCATCCCCACTCCCCCCGTCCGTGGAAAATGTGTCCTCCACGAAACCAGTCCCTGGTGCCAGAACGGTTGGGGACCACTGCCATAGGGATCTCCTGTACTCCAGACATACTCTTCCTTACCTCCACTATGAAGTAACAGTACAATTTCTCCTTGATAATCAGGCTCAATCACCCCAGCCAGCACAATAACCCCTTATTTGCCTATTGATTTAGAGGCAAAATTTAGAGGACCTAAGTGGAAGTCTTATGTGTGTGCTATGAAATCTAGATGATGAGTTACATCTGACCGGTGTGGGAAGGGGCAGAAAAGGATCATGTGAAATTTCATGGACAGCTCACTTTTGAACTGGGTCTGGAAGGTACCTCTGGAAGTCCAGTGCTGACTTAAATGAGAGAGGCTGTGGAGGACCCTCCAAGGAAGGATATAGGGCCTTCCTTGTATGTGCTTCCTCTGCTATGTGTTCTGCCCTAGCAGAGGTACTTAAAACCCATGTTTAGTCAAACTGGGAAATCTGAGAAGGTGGGACTCAAGTTCTTCTCTTGCCATAACTCAGTATCCTGCACTCTATCTTCCGTCTGTCTCTCAGAGTGTACTTAGGGGACAGTCTAAGCATTGATTCTCCTTTCCCCACTGTGCTACTCAAAATAATGGCCACACAAAGATGTCCTCATCCTAATCTCCAGAACCTATGAATATGTTGCCTTTTATGGCAAAAGGGACTTTGAAGATGTGACTGATTTATGGATCTTGAGATTGGGGGTTAATCCTGTATTATCTGAGGGGGCATAACATAATCACAAGTGTCTTTATAAAGGAACAACAGAGGTAGGAAAACAGAAAGAGATGTCATGATGGAGGCAGGAGGGTCAGAGTCAGAGAGAGACTGGAAGATGCTACTCTGCTGATTTAGAAGATGGAAGAAGAGGCCTTGAGACAAAGAATGCAGATGGCTTTCAGAAGCTGAAAAAGGCAAAGGAAAAAGTTCTCCCCTAGAGCCTCCAAAGGAATGCAGCTCTATGTTCCAGAAGGAATGACACCTTGATTTTCACTCTGTAAGACTGATTTTGGACTTCTCACCTCCAGAAATGTAAGATAATAAATTTGTGTTGTGTTGTTTTAAACTGTGAAATTTTCAGTAATTTGTTACAGCAGCAATAGGAAGTGAATATACCCATGCCAAGCATTTCCCTTTGAGTCCAAACCTTCCTCAGAGTGTGAGGAAAGGTTCAAGGCTCTGAAATTTGGCTTACAGGTTCCAGCCAGCAGACAGGAAGAGAGGCTGTTGTAGAACTCTGGGACAGACAAACCATTACTATATATGCAAAACATCATCAGCTGTCATGCATGATTGTTGTTAACTGGTGTGCCCAGAGTATTACATTTTTATTAGTTTCATCACTGGGGGATATTGTCACAGTCCCTGGTTTCGGCAGCCCCAGAGGCCTTATTGAGGTTGATTCTACAGTAGCCTGTGTGGCCGAGTGCCAGGCCTGAGGACTGTGGACACTGAAGGTAAGGACACCGAGAGAAATCCCACTTAATGCCTTACATTACAAACTCCTCACCCCACCCCAGTCTGAAATAACTCATTCCTAGTTCTTGGATTCCCCTAGTCTCACCTCCCACTCCCAACAATCCCTACTCCTCCATGAGTGCCATGCCTGGCTATCTTCAACTACTGCTTCTTGTCCTGTGATACCACTTATAATTTCTTTCTTTTCCTTTTTCTCTTTAGTTGAAAATTTGGGGGTAATTGTAGATTCACATGCAGATATAAGAAATAATAGAGAGAGATCCTGTGTACCCTTTACCCACTTTTCCCAATGACAACATTTTCAACCAGAATACTGACATTGATATAATCCACCAATCTTATTCAGATTTCCCCAGTTGTACTAATACTAATTTGTGTGTGTATTTATCATACTTGTAGGCTCATATATCCTCAATCACAGGCAAGATACTGAACAGTTGTATCACCACAAGGATCCCTCTGTTGCCTGTTTATAACTATACCCACCTCCTTCCCACCATTACCTCCAAACCTTGGCAACAATTAATCTGTTCCCCATTTATAAAAATTTGTCATTTCAAGAATGTTATATTAGAATCATACAGCTTTATGATCTTTTGAGATTGGCTTTTTTCACTCAGCACAATTCCCTTCAGATCCATCCAAGTTATGGAATGTGTCAATAGGTCATTCCTTTTTATTTCTGAATACTATTCCATGGTATAGAGGTACAACAGTTAACAATTCACCTGTTTAAAGATATCAGGGATATTTCCAGTTTGGGACTATGTGAATAAATCTGTTATACACATTGTTATATAGGCTTTGCATCAACATATGTTTTATTTTTTCTGTAAATGTCCAATAATGCAGTTGTTAAGTAGTATGTTAATTGCATGTTTAATTTTCTAAGAAACTGTCAAACTGTTTCCCAGAGTAGCTGTGCCATTTACTTTCCCATTGGCAGTGTATGTGTCCTGTTTCATTGTATGAATGATCACTTTTTAAGCATCCTCACCAATATTTGATGTTGTCACTATTTTTTTTATTTTAGCCATTCTGATAGGCATATAGTAATATCTCATTGTGGTTTTAATTTGAATTTTCCTAATGCCTTATGTTGAATATCTTTTCATGTGCCTATTGGCCACCTATATATCTTCTTTGGTGAAATGTCTGTTTATGTCTTTTGCCTATTTTCCTATTGGGGTGTTTTTGTTTTACTGTTGAGTTTTGGACATTCTTTACATGGTATATATACTAGTCCTTTGTCATATATGAGGTTTGCAAGTATTTATTCCCAATTGTTAGCTGCCGTTTCATCTACTTCACATAGCTTTTCACAGAGCAAAAGTTTTAAGTTTTAATGAGGTCCACTTTGTTGATTTTTTTCTTTTATGATTCATGCTTTCAGTGTCGTCTAAGAAGTCTTTGCCAACCTCTAGACCCCCAAGATTTTCTCCTATTTTTTTCTAAAATGTTTACAGTTTTAAGATTTACATTTATGTCCATGATCCACTTGGAGTTAACTTATTTATAGAATGCAAGGTTTAGGCTCTTTTTGTTTGTTTTTTACTTATGGATATCCAGTTATCCCAGCTCCATTTGTTTAAAAGCCAATCCTTCTTTCACTGCATTGCTATTGCATCTTTTTTAAAAAAAAAATCAGTTGCGTATATTTGTGTATGTCTATTTCTGGTTTCTCTATTTTGTTTCATTGATCTATGTGTCTATCGCTCCACCAATACCACACTATCTTGATTACTGTAGCTATCTAGTAATAGTGAGTACAGTGATTTCTTCCTCTTCATTCTTGTTTTTTTCCCCCAAGATTGTTTTAGCTATTCTAGGGCCTATGACTTTCCATACATATTTTAGAGTAAGCTTGTCTATGTCTACAAAAATCCTTGTCGGGATAGATCAATTTGGGGAGATTTGACATCTTTACTGTGATATACTTTCCAATCCATGAATGTTTTATGGCTCTCTATTAATTTAGGTCTTTTTTGATTTTTTATCAGCATTTTGTAATTTTCACTGATTCTATCCTCTATCATTTCCACTCTACTATTGAACCCATTCAACTATTTTTAAATTTCAGTTCATGTATTTTTAGTTCTATTTGGTTCTCTTTTACAAATTCTATTTATTTTCTGAGATGTTAAGTTGTTTCATTTGTTTCAAGAGATTATGTAATTGCTTTTTGGAGCATTTTTATGATGGTTGTTTTAAAATCTCTGTTAGATAATTTCAACAACTGATTCATCTTTGTGTTAGCATCTGTTGATTGTCATTTCTCATTAAGGTTGTGATTTTCCTGATTTTTGGTATGATAGGTGGTTTTCAGTGTACCTTAGACATATTACCTGTTATGCTTGGTGATTCTGTGTCTTATTTAAATGTTTTCCTTTAATAAGGATTCACCATGTTTAGGTTTAGCACACAGGCCCTTGCCTAGTTTTGTGGGCTGTGATTCCAATGACAGTTTGATTTTCAGAGCCTTTGTGGTGCTATAATGGTCTGCCTGGTTTATCTGGTGCTTTGGGGGCAACAAGGCTTCTTGGGCAGGGCTGCTTGTTCCAGTGAACCACCTCCTCACTTGCTGGTGCCTCCTGGCAGCTCAATATATCTGGTGGGGGACTGGATTCTGAGGCCCATGGTGACAAAGAAGCTTCACCAGCTCAGTGGTAATAGCTGGATTTCCTTATGGATGACCCCCAGCTACTTAGGGAGGTGGCTTCTCCTCTCTGTGAGAAAAAAGGTACTCTCAGGTTTGTGGGAACACAGAGGATTCCTGAATAGGCCACTTGGTGTAGCTGAGTCTCTCTTGTTGGTACTGTGGTTCTGTCTGCCTGTCTGCCCTGGTAGTCTCTTGGGGTGGTAGGTAGCGTCAGCCTCAGTGAAGAAGAAGAATGCTTCACCTGGAGGCTTATTATCAGTGGGACTCTCAATCTATATCCTACTTGCTGGTACTGCTGTTTTTGGTGGGACTCCGTTTCAATCCAGGGAAAGAGTGATTGTACCTGGGATTCCTTCTGTTGCTAGATTGAAGGTCGTGAAATGCTGGGTTTGGTCTGTCTTCTGTTGGGTGGAGCATTATAAGATTCCCTGCTGTGGTGGTGCTCTTTTAGTTCTGGAGTCCTTAATCTGGTTACCTTCTTCTTACCACCTTTCAAAGTTCTCCTCTGGTTTCCTCCTACATTATTCCCAGGATTTATAGTTGTCTTTAGTAGGGCAGATCATGGAGAAATGTGTCTATATAATCCAGTACAGACTGGAAGTCTGTCTCATATATACTTTCAAGCCTTCAAATAGTCCACACTGCTGTCACTAAGCCTCTGCCCCAGTGAATTCCCTTTTCCACTTTCTTCATCACTGAAGTCTCTCCCATTCTTGAGGTCCCTTATCACTGAACCCTAATCACTCACAGGGCTCCCATTTCCCCAGTGAGTCCTCCTTATCATTGAACTCTCTTTCCTCAATGAGCCCCCTTCTCTACTGTTAATTGTACCTCTTCCCTGAGGTCCCGTCCATTCTCTTAGACCCCATTTGCACACCAATCCATTATTCCATCATTTACTCTAACTCCCTGGGTTGCCCACATTTGCTCACTAAAATCTTCCTTTTCCCTGCTCTTTCATCCCTTCCTTTCCATCCCATCCACCCCCATGCCTTCCAGGCTTAACTTAGCCTTGTCTATCAATTAACAGTATCACATGACTGAGCCTCGACAGTGCTTCTTACCTCTTACAAAGCTCTAGTCACCTCATGTAGCAATTCCCTCTTGCTCAGCGCTTATCCATTTCTTTAATCTCCAGTCCCTCATATATTTTTAACTACCTTCTAAGCCACTGTCTCCTCAGCCCCACATTTTTCTTTTCTTTTCTTTCCCATTGCTGAACCATCAATTTTGTGGACAAAACCCTCCTTTTCCTCTGGCCCCAGTTACCTCCTTCTTGCCCTCTTATATAACTCCCAACTCTTTCTTTTCCTCACTTAGCCCATGGACCCATGCCAGCTCCTCATCTTTTGGCTGTGGTCCCCTTCCTCTTTCAAGCTCCCATCTTCTCTCTAAACCCTCATTTGCCTTCTGTGTCCCCATCTTCTCCCTCAATACCTCTCTCTACCACTTAACCTCTCTCTCTGCCACTTTGCTTCTGAAGAGTAGCTTCTCTCTCTTTCCTCTCACTGAACTGCACCATAGACACTTAATTCGCATTCCTGCTACTTAGCTAGATCTACTGTTAGCCCATCCCTGCCATTTCACTCTATCAGACATTTAGTCCCTGTATCCTCTACCAGAAGAGTCACATTTAGACAACTATTTTCTTGACAATGCTCTCCTTAGAAAATAAGATATCCATAGCTCCTAAAATACAAATCCCCTCTGCATTTTTACAGCCAAGCAGGCATTTTCCACCTTGCTTTACTTGGGTTGTACCAGAGTTACTATGTGCTTATGCGGAGACAGCGAGGTGTTCAACAAATGCTAGTTCTATTCTCTCCTTTGACAAGTTTCTTATAGCCCATGGTACCTAAAGTTTTTGCTTGAACCTTTGGGAGTGGATGGGACAGTCTTTCTTATCAACTGGCTTTTGGAAGCAGATGCCAGCTGCAGTTCTGGAGGCCAGGATTCATGCCTCCCTTGGATTCCTTTCTTTCATAGGTCAATGTGGAGTGAGTTGGATAGGTCAAAGTCCTGGGCCAAGCCTGGCTACTTTTTGGTGACACTGACTGCCAGAACTATTAGCACTGTTGGAAGAACCTCTTACCTTTGTTTCTCTCTGTCTTCCTTCCCCACTTAGGAGGTGACACCCTCTCCCCCATCACCTTAAGCATGCATGTGTAGGCACACATGCCATGCCTTAGAAGGTCAAGTACCAGGGCCTTACTGCTCCACTTTTAGAGGTAGCCACTTCCTGTTGTAGAGATTGCATCCTTTCTGTCATTTGATCATTGGATCCCACCTTGGCTCTTCTGAGTTTAGAATTAACCAAGGGCAGAAGGGCATGCAGAGAAGGAGGGAAAAGAGAACTGTGGAGTCTCAGAGCTGATAGGGCCTAGACAGACCACCTGATCGAACAGTTTTGTTGCACATCTGGGGAACATGAGGTCCAGAAAGGGGAGGAAACTTTACCAGTTAGTGATACAGCTGAGTTCAGAAGTCAGGTTAGTGGAGAAGCAGAGAGTCATCTTTGTCCATGTTAGGTACACTCTGGTCTCTCAGACTCACATTTCCAAATGGAGCTTTTGTTGATGCCATGAGAAACATTAACAGTTATATTGGGAAAGAAGAAAAAAGCTATCACTCTTTGCAGATGACATGATACTATACATAGGGAATCCTAAAGATGCTACCAGAAAAATACTAGAGCTAATCAATGAATTTGGTAAAGTAGCAGGATACAAAATTAATGCACAGAACTCTCTGGCATTCCTATACACTAATGATGAAAAATCTGAAAATGAAATTAAGAAAACACTCCCATTTACCATGGCAACAAAAAGAATAAAATATCTAGGAATAAACCTACCTGAGGAGACAAAAGATCTGTATGCAGAAAATTATAAGACACTGATGAAAGAAATTAAAGATGATACAAATAGATGCAGAGATATACCATGTTCTTGGATAGGAAGAATCAACATTGTGAAAATGACTCTACTACCCAAAGCAATCTACAGATTCAATACAATCCCTATCAAACTACCAATGGCATTTTTCACAGAACTAGAACAAAAAATTTCACAATTTGTATGGAAACACACAAGACCCCAAATAGCCAAAGCAATCTTGAGAAAGAAAAATGGAGCTGAAGGAATCAGGCTCCCTGACTTCAGACTATACTACAAAGCTACAGTAAGCAAGACAGTATGGTACTGGCACAAAAACATAAAGATAGATCAATGGAACAGGATAGAAAGCCCAGAGATAAACCCATGCACATAGGGTCACCTTATCTTTGATAAAGGAGGCAAGAATATACAGTGGAGAAAAGACAGCCTCTTCAATAAGTGGTGCTGGGAAAACTGGACAGCTACATGTAAAAGAATGAAATTAGAACACCCTCTAGCACCATACAAAAAAATAAACTCAAAATGGATTAAAGACCTAAATGTAAGGCCAGGAACTATCAAACTCTTAGAGGAAAACATAGGCAGAATACTGTATGACATAAATCATAGCAATTTCCTTTTTAACTCACCTCCTAGAGAAATGGAAATAAAAACAAAAATAAACAAATGCAACATAATGAAACTTAAAAGCTTTGGCACAGCAAAGGAAACCATAAAGAAGACAAAAAGACAACTCTCAGAAAGGGAGAAAATATTTGCAAATGAAGCAACTGACAAAGGATTAATCTCTAAGATTTACAAGCAGCTCATGCAGCTCAATATCAAAGAAGCAAACAATGCAATCCAAACATGGGCAGAAGACCTAAGTAGGTATTTCTCCAAAGAAGGTATACAGATTGCCAACAACATGAAAGAATGCCCAACATCATCAATCATTAGAGAAATGCAAATCAAAACTACAATGAGATATCATCTCACGCCAGTCAGAATGGCCGTCATCCAAAAATCTACAAACTTTATTGGAGAAGGTGTGGAGAAAAGGGAACCCTCTTGCACTGTTGGTGGGAATGTAAATTGATACAGCCACTATGGAGAACAGTATGGAGGTTCCTTAAAAAACTACAAATAGAGCTACCATACAACCGAAGAATCCCACTACTGGGCATATACCCTGAGAAATTCATAATTCAAAAAGAGTCATGTACCAAAATGTTCATTGCAGCTCTATTTACAATAGCCAGGACATGGAAGCAACCTAAGTGTCCGTCAACAGATGAATGGATAAAGAAGATGTGGCACATGTATACAATGGGATATTACTCAGCCGTAAAAGGAAACAAAATTGAGTTTTTTGTAGTGAGGTGGATGGACCTAGAGTCTGTCATACAAAGTGAAGTAAGTCAGAAAGAGAAAAACAAATACTGTATGCTAACACATATATATGGAATCTAAAAAAAAAAAAATGGTCCTGAAAAACCTAGGGGCAAGACAGGAATAAAGACGCAGACCTACTAGAGAATGGACTTGAGGATACGAGGAGGGAGAAGGGTAAGCTGGGATAAAGTGTGAGAGTGGCATGGACATATATACACTCCCAAACATTAAATAGATAGCTAGTGGGAAGCAGCTGCATAGCACAGGGAGATCCGCTCGGTGTTTTGTGACCACCTAGAGGGGTGGGATAGGGAGGGTGGCCGGGAGAGAGACACAAGAGGGAAGAGACATGGGGACATATGTATATGTATAACTGATTCACTTTGTTATAAAGCAGAAACTAACACACCATTGTAAAGCAATTATACTCCAATAAAGATGTTAAAAACAACAATAACAACAACAAATAAAACAGTTATATTGGAGACCTCTGAGAAATTAGGGACTAAGTGTTTCTCTTTCTGAACAAATGGGCTACTGTCTCCATGGCAGGATATCATGATTAAGCATTTCAGAGATTAATACTCTGGCTCCTTTGTCAGTCTGTGGGCCTGTTTGAGCGCCTAATGACAGCTTGACACAATACTTCTGATGTGGAGTTGCTGGGAGAATGGGTGATATGGGCAAATAGTTGGGCCCATGCAGATACAGGTCTCCACTGGAACCACAGGTACACTGCCCTAATAATAAGAACTACTATTTAAGCGCCTATTGTACACTGTGTGATCTACACACATTTACATGGCATCCTTACAACAACTCTGTGAAGAAGGTCCAGTTATTTACCTCTGTTTTATAGATGAGGAAACTGAAGCTCAGAGAAGTGACTTACTCAAGTTTACATAGCTAGTAAATGTTAAAGTTGGGATTTAAACTCATGTCTTTCTACCTGGTTCCAAAGGCCATGCTTTGGTGAGCTGTTAACCTGTAGATACCCCACATCAGCCCCATGACTATGCAGGCAAAATGTGGGCCTTTGGGATGAAGATACAATGATGATGATGATGATGATGATAAAAATTTAACATTTGTTTTTGACTTTCCCCATCTTGGCACTGCACTAGGCACCAGGGGTAAAGAAGGTGAATCAAATGCAGCACAATCTGTTCCCTCAAAGTGCTCACAGTCTAATGAGGAGTAGGGATGGTGGACAGACATATGAAGTAATAACAAGAATTAGAGAGCAGTAGAGGAACTCACTAATTCATTTGTGTAAGCTGACATAGGCAATGATATTCAAATGGGATTTTGAGGGATAGGTAGAAGTTTTACAGCTATAGAAAAGGTGGTGGTAGGGCAGAAGTAGTGACAAGCATTATAGGCAGAGGAAACAGCTTAAGTAAAAGTACAGAAGAATAGAAATCCTTGATTTGTTCAGGGAGCAATAAGTAGATCCCACGGGAGTGTTAAGGAGTGGGGAGAACAATCTTATTAGTAAGTGACCACAATCACTTAGTAACCTGTGTTCATTCCCCAAAGCCATTAGGAGTTAATGAACTTTGCAGTCCCGAGCCCAGGACCATCTTGCAGTGTCCATGGGTGACCTAGAACAGTCACATGGATTAATGAACACT
The DNA here is from genome assembly GCF_003676395.1 of Aethalodelphis obliquidens. NCBI lineage: Eukaryota > Metazoa > Chordata > Mammalia > Artiodactyla > Delphinidae > Aethalodelphis > Aethalodelphis obliquidens. The sequence continues at coordinate 775,802 of NW_020838063.1, forward strand.
GGGTTTATTAAGGCCTGGTCAGTGGGAGAAACAGCAGGTCCGTGGCAACTCAGTGTATCTCCTTTTATTCCCAATTCAAAACTTTTCCCACATAACCTCAGTCAGTTTCCTCTGTACAGTATCCTCTTAGTTTTGTCCTGTTTCTTTTAATTGCAAGAAAGCCAACATCGTATAGTATTTTCTAATTCATCATTCTTGTATCTCCCAGTAGCTTGCTGAAACACATGGTGAGATAATACAGGGTAATATTTTAGAGTGTGGGCTCTGAAGCTACACTGCTTGGATTCATTCACACCTTGACTTAACACTTCCTAGTTGTCAATAGCTTGATTCTTGATCAGCTATTTAACCTTATTATGTCTCAGTTTTTTCCACTGTAAAATGGGGATAATAATACTATCCCTCTCTCATAGGGTCATTTAAGGATTAAATGAAATAATACAAATTGCTTAAAACAGTGTTTGGTGCATGTAAACATTTAATAATATTTAACTATTTTTATTATAATCATTATCAGTGTTATTTTCTGAGGATGTCTACTTGTTTCTACTAATAGAACCAATAAGTCAATAATTATTTCTACCAATAAAACATGCAAAATATTACCAAACACTTTGTATTACTCACCACTTTAAAATATTCTTGTGGATAGAAAACTCTTCTCAGAGACTTATTTTATTTAGCTATTATCTTTTTTATTTGTCACTGCTTGACTTCATTGTTCTTAAAAAAAACTATCCCTGACATCTTTGCAGGGATTCTGACCTTGGGTAAGTGGCTTTAACCTCTCTTTGCTTCAGTTTCCTTTTCTATAAAATAGGGCTGTTAATAATAGTACCTACTTTATAGGGTTGGTATGAGGACTAAACAAATTAATTCATGTAAAACACTTGGAACAGTGTCTTGGACCATAGTAAGTATTTAATGAAAGGATGATTATTAGGATTACTCTTGCTTGCTTTTTGAAAAAGCAAGATGTCCTAGACATATCCTGATGTTTTTCCCTCCAAATTTGGTACATGCTACCCTTTGAAAATTTTTGGTATAGTTCAGTTCAGAGCAGAGTGATGGTCCAGAGTCTTGGTGCTAGCTAGGGATGCACATTAGGTTATTTTTCATGAGAGTTCATAGCAGTTAGGATGTCACTAGAGGCTGCTCAAGTCATTTTTATTACATAGCTTGGGCCTTTAACATTAGTGATTGATTCATTTTTAATTCATTGTTGATTTATTTTTAACAGGTAAAACATGCACATGATAAAAAGTGCAAAATGGCACAGAAGTGTGTATAGGGAAAGGTTGAGCCCCCTCTCCCTCCTCCCTGGACAACCTTGTAGCCCAGTTCTCTTGCTCAGACCTAACTAATGTGGCTACCTTCTGTAATGTATGGAGGAAACCTTTCAAAATCATGAGCTTATGTTGATTTTTCTAATTTAACGTTAACTTCCTTACATCCATTCTTAGCTCTCTCTAATGTTCTATTATTTTCTTGATCTATTTAGCTCTCTCCTTCTTAGTAACATAGAAGCATCCTTGATAGGCTTTACTATGTACCATCATATTAAACCACGTGTCTAAAATGCAATATTGCCTGAAGATTTAAAAACCTTGTCTTTTCTTTCTTTATTTGTTTTGGTCTGTTTTGTTTCATTAGACTGGCATCTGTTTATTCTTTTTGATCCTTCAACCAAGCCAACTGGAATTTGCTCCGAAGTGTACCGGATCAGATATTCTTCCTGCTCAGCAATATTTGAGGAACACACTAACTGCCTGAACAGAGAAAGAATTCTTAACCGTCCCTCAGGGCAACACCAGGAAATGTGAAGTAGTAGGGCACATGGTATCACAAATAGAGTCCTCATACACTTACTGAGAAAAATCATGTAAGGAAATCATAGAATCATGGAGAATAATCATGTAAGGAGAAATACAGACAAGTGTAGTGGCCTCTGAATTTTCTCTACAAATCTTGGTCCAGCTCTTTATCACCAAGAACTCAGGGGTCAGGGAGACCTTGTATGAACAGGATTGGGGATTGGATATTGTGTTAGATTTTGTATTTACTTTGTAGCTGGAAACAAAATATTGTAATTAATATTCTTTGCATTTTAAGGAGCCTTGGTTCATACAGATTTTACTGAAGAAGCAGGACGAGCCCTGGGATGAGGGCATATATGAGCACATTCATTCAGTCTCTAAGCCACTGGATGCCATAAGTGTGTGTGTGTGTGTGTGTGTGTGTGTGTGTCTGTGTTGTGTGAATGGGCTACAACTTGCATTTTTCACCTAACACTTTGTCTTGATCATCTTCCCATGTATAGACCTACCTCATTCTTTTTAACTGCCATACAGAGTCCTGTAATATGGATGTATCATTCATTTTCCCAGACTCCATTGATGGCTGTTTTACTTTTTTACCAAAAGCACAGGCAACAAAAGAAAAAGAAAAGATAATCTGGGTTTCATCAAATTTAAAACACTTTGTGCATCAAAGGACACTATCAAGAGAGTGAAAAGGCAACCCACAGAATGGGAGATAATATTTGAAAATTATATATTGGTAAGGGATTGATATCCAGAATATATAAAAACCCCTACAACTCAAAAATAGAAAACAAACAACCTAATTCAAAAATGAGCAAATTACTTGAATAGACATTTCTCTAAGAAGATATACAAATGGTCTATAAACCAAATGAAAAGATATTCAACATTGTTAGTCATTAAGGAAATGTAAATCTAACTTACCATGAGATACCACTTCACATCTATATGGATGGCTATTAAAAAAAATAACAAGTATTGGCTAAGATGTGGAGAAATTGGAACCCTCTTGCATTGCTGTCAGAAGTGTAAAATGGTGCAGCTGCTGTGGAAAACAGTTTGAGGACCCCTCAAAAAGTTAAATATAGAATTACCATATGATTTAACAATTCTCTTCTAGGTATATACCCAAAAGTATTGAAATCAGGGATGCAAACAAATACTTGTACACTAATGTTCATTGCAGCTCTATTTGCAATAGCTAAAAGATAGAAACAACTCAATGACCATCAACAGATGATTGGATAAAAAATTGTGGAATATACATACAATGGAGTATTATTAAGACATAAAAAGGGATGATATTATGAAATTCTGATATATACTCCAAAATGGATGAAGCTTGAAAAATTTATGCTAAGTGAAATGAGTCAGACACATTAAGACAAATATTTTATGATTCCACTTATATTAGGTACCTAGAATAGGCAAATTCATAGAGACAGAAAGTAGAATAGAGGTCCAAGGGCTGGAGGGAGGGGAGAATAGGGAATTATTGTTTAATGGGTACAGAGTTTCTGTTTACGAATATGAAAAAGTCTGGAAATGGATAATGATGAATGGTTGTACAATACTGTGCACAACATTGCACAATTAACATTGTGTTAATGCCCTGAACTGTACACTTAAAATGGTTGATTTTATCGTATATACATTTTACCATACTAAAAAAGATAGTACTTCAATGAAAGTCCTTATATATTCCTTTCTTGTTTGTTTAGATAAAGGATTTATTGAGCTATAATTCACATACCACACAATTCATCCGTTTAAATGTACAGTTTAATGGTTTTTAGTAATATATTCCTTTTTGTGTACAATGTGACAATATTTTTCTAGAGTGAATACTAATGAATAGAATTATTTGTTTTTTAGGTTAGTCGCATTTAAAACTTGAATAGGTACTGCCAAATCACCTTCAAAAAGGCTTTTCTGACCCCACCTCCACACCCCAGCAACATATAAGAGAAAAAGTATTCCTGTACTTTCACTAACATTTAATATTATCAGAGATTTACATTTCTGCCACTCTGATGGGGCTAAAATGTTATTTTATGGTTGCTTTAATTTGCATTTTCCTGATTACCAGTAAAGCTGACACCTTGTTATGCTGGAGATGGGAGTAGGAGCAAGGTTGGGAGAAGTTAGGATGTGGAGGTCAGACTGATGAGTTGAATTTTAGACATGTTGGGTTTGAGAGGCTCAGAAGGTAGTAGTGACGTGGTTCTAAACTTTGGGAAAAAGCGTAGAGTTGAAAATACAATCTTGGGAGCCTACCACTTCCAGATGCTCAGAAAACCTTTGAGACTAATGATATTGCCCAAGGAGAGTGTGAACACCTAGAACAAAGAGTCAGAGACCAGCAGGCAGAGGAGACTGAGAAGTAGTTGTCAGAAGCATGGGAACAAAACTAGGGCAGAATAGTGCTGCAGAAGCCAAGGGAAGAGAAAGTTTTGAGAAGTAGAGGATGCTTACTGGAATCAGTGTTTAGAGGAGTTGAATAGGACCAGTATATTTAAAAAAAAGTGGCTTTGGACATTAAGAGGCTTTAATAACCTTAGGAGCTAAGGTAGTGTAGAGATAAGAACATGGGTTTTGCAACTGAATAGACCTGTGTCCAATTCTAGGCCCTGGTAGTGATGAGCTGTATGACAATGGGCAAGTTACTCAACCTCTTAGGGCCTCACTATTCTATAAGTCAAATAAAGGTAGTAATATCTACTGCCTAGGATTATTTTGAGTATTGGAGGAAACTGTGCACATGAAAAGGATTAGCACGGTGCCTGATAAATATGTGTCCAATACATGCTAATTTCCCTGTTTGTTTCACTGCTTACCTAAATGGTGATTGGACCCACAGGATTTAACTAGGCAGGAAAGATCTCTAATTTCAAAGCAAATATTTGTTTAGGCCAACTCTTATGTATCTCTTGGCAACCCAGAGATGAAGACACATGGTTACCTTTAAGAAACTCAAAGTTCAGCTGAGGAAGCAGGAAAGTCAACTTCTAATTATGGGCACGTTATACATGTCACAAGCAAGGTAGGAACAAAGCATTTGGGAGCATGGAGAGAGGGAAGATTGGAGGGTCTGTCTGACCCTGAGTTTTGCTTTATTCAATTAGACCATAGCTATACTTAGATAACTTCTGAACATGTTGTCTGATTTTTAAGAAAATAAATATGTAACTGGAGACTGTTTGGGCCAAACTAATTTAATAATGAGTTATATTTTTAACAGAGCAATAATGATAAATTAGCTTAATAGAAAACTAATTGGGTAGGAAATGGGCAAAATTTTCTCTTTTCTCTCCCTCTCCCTTTTCCTCTCTTTGTCTTTCTCTCTTTACAGGAATCTTTACCTGGAGGAAATTAGCCTCTTCAGACCATAGCCCAGACACCTCTGTCCAACACAGGGCAGAATCCCACACTGTTGCCATGGTGGCTGGACAGAAAGACAGCCTCCAGTCTCTAGCCTGGCAACCCAAACTCCAGCATAACAGGATAAACGTCCCAGAGTTCATGGATGGCCCAGGAAGAGATTGGGAGTAAGAGTTTAGAGGGAAAGGCAGGGTGGGAGGAAGAGAGGCTAGGATAGATGGAATCTCAATCCCCCAAGTGTTGATTTAGGAGGGCCTGGGTAGAGGTTGGGGTTGTAGGGATGGGAAGAAGGATGCAGGCTTGAGAGATGGAGGTACAGAAAAAGTAACCACCTTCATTTGCTGAAAGAGTGAATGGTAAGGCTACTGATCCAAAAACAAAAATTAGTTTTAAAGTATACATATGTGTAGTTTTCTATCTCAAACCCCCCTCCCTGCCTCCTTCCCATCCTCAACATCCACCAATTCCTCCACTACCTCCTCCACCTTATCATCAATCTTTATCTCTCCCTACTTTGGAAAAAAATTCTGGCTTCTTAAGCCTCTTCCTGGCTTCTCTTTCTTTATCTCCCTCCCTAATTTGTCCTAGTTACCACAGCTTTTAAATGTGTGGTCAATATCAAAACCAGTATCGTTCACATTTGCTTGTCAAGGTGATACCTTGACAGGTGTCAAGTACAATCCTATTATGAAAATAGCAAGGGTTGTCTAATGTGAAGCAAAAAATATATTGGTTAGGTCCCTGGTAATTTCTGCACCCCCATTCCATTTAGCTGTCTCTTTTTTGTTTCTCCTTTCTTTGATTTTCTCTCTCTTCAAAGCCCTTTTAGCTACTTTTGTCTTTCTCTCCTTTTCCTTTATTGTGCTCTATTCTTTCTCTTGTTCTCCCATTCTCCTGGCCAGTCTTCTTTTGTCCTTCTTCCTCAGGCCCACTTGCTTACTGTGTTGGTCTGTCTCTCTCCTATTTTTCCCTTCCCTCCTGCTTTATTTTTTCTTCCACTCCTCCTGTAGCTCGTGGATCTTCTTTTGAGTCTTTCTCTGAGTCTCTGATTCCTCCCCTGGAGTCTATTCTGTCACTGTCTCTCTTCTGTCTACTGTGGCCAGCTGAGACTATGGAGCAGTGGGTTTGAGAGGCCTTTTCATCACTGCTGCTCATGGTGTCCCAGGCTGTTTTCTATAGGCTGCTCAAGGAGCTGACCCTGGTGAAACGTCTATACATACCCAAGGGGAGAGATAATGCAGCAGGAACTTATTGACCTGTAGGTTAGAGAGGAACATGAGTCTTCTTATCACATGGACAGAAGATGAATATTGCAATGACAAGACTCATCAGCAGTACCACTGTCTGGAGCATAACAGTTCGCTTTTATACATTTTTATTTAATTAAACTGTTTCAATAGTCTGTATACATCATCTTCAAACCCCTGTTTTCTTTTGAATCTCTGCCTGGGAATCCATCATTACAACAGCCCACACTTGTCATCTGTCAGCAGGAAGAGGGTAGTTGAGGAAAATATTGTGTTGTAATTGGGAGAGTCGGGATGGGGAATGAGTGATAAAAGTGGGTTCAGAGTTTTACAAGGGGTGGTGGGCATAATCCAGTGAGCAAAATGTTTTGGAATTGGTGGCAGTCTGAGGTAGGCAGAAAAGAAATTAAGATTGTAAATCATGCTTTTGCAGCAGTCTTGATGTCCAAGTAAGTTCTAATACCAAAGGAGAGTTGCTTTGTATTGTAACTTATATAATAGTCTGCATCAAGATTGCTGGTGCTGCCTGATGCAAGCAGAATTAGTCAGTCCATCTCAGTCACCTAAACCTGTAGAAAAACCGCTACTTTCTAACATACATACTCCATCCTGAGACACTCCTTCCCTGCCATCCAGATGTTACCACCACCTCTGACTCAGCTACCAGTTACTGAACACCTACTATATTCCAGGCACTCTCTAGGAGGTAGTTATTGGTATCTACATTTTACAGATGCAAAACCCAAAACTCTGAGTAGTTTAGTAAATTGTTCAAGGTCACAAAGCTGGTAAATGGTTGAGATAATATTCCTTGAATTGGTATAGATAATCTGAGCTGAAAGGGATAGCTGAGAGAGAGAGAGAGAATGTGTGTGTGTGTGTGTGTGTGTGTGTGTGTGACAGACAGACAGACAGAGACAGAGTCAGAGACAGAGAGACAGACAGGGAAAAGAGAGAGACTGTGTTGGATATGAGGGTGGAGAAAGAGATGCCAAAAACTGCTTTGTCTAGGAGGACACATAACAAAGTTCTCCTGCTTGGGTTTTAGTGCTGTGTGTGTGGTGATTTCTGTAGAAGACTTTAGTAATATACTACTGCTAACTAATCATCACAATAATCATTTTCATGTTTCCTTCCTGAAGCATATTGATGGGTTCATATAACTCTGCAGTGATGCCAATAACCATGGAGTAGAGTTGCCAAATTCCTTGTTATCCCTGACCATAACAGTGAGAAGTAGTTAATCATGCTCCATGCTCAGTGGGCTCAGACAGCCTGATCTATAGCCTTCATTTGAGAAGTCCATTTAATTGGCAGAGCTGAAATACATTTTGACACCCCAAGTCATTATTGGAGCAGGGCCCTATCAAAACATGAAGGATTTCCCCTTGCCTCCAGATCACACCCCAATCATCTTGTACAGATCATTTTCTATCCTTTGACACAGCCATCTTCAGATCAAGAAGTTTCAAAACCTGCTTGGATTGGTACCATCCAATGTATCCCAACTCCTTAGTTGAGGAATTCTTAATAAGAAAGCTAACCTTAGTCCATTTGGATGAATTGATTCAAATCCCTTCTCACTTGAATCAAAATGCTGGCTCTCATCTAGAAATGCAGAATGTATTACTGAAAAAACTTTGGATTTGAATTCAGAATTTGAGATCTGCTTGTGGATGATCCCAGGCAAGTCATTTCACCGCTAAGTCTCCATTTTCTTTTAAAGGATTTTGTCATCTTCTCCTTGTTTCCAGGGCATAGTGGAATTAGTAACAAATTAATGGAAAGGGGATTTTTTCCTCTCCAAAATACAGCCCTTTGTTCAGTCCTCTAGGACATTACTTATCACACTGTTGGTCAATCATTTATCTGGAAGTCCATATCTCTTGTTGGACTGTTGGTTTCTTGAAGGCAAAGACTGTGGTCTTCTTAGTCTCTTTCTCCCCAGGGTCCATTGAGTGCACTTTGATGGCTTAGATATTTCATTCATTCAGTAGATACCCACTGAGGGCCTGCTGCATGCCAGCCTTGTGCTAGGTGCTAAATTTCCATTGTCAGTGGTGGGGGGCAGTGGTGACAGACAAAATGATCATTCTGATGCCATGCTGATTCTTAGTAGTTCTGCAGCAGGTTTACCTGTCAAAATATAAAATGATGGCTTCAGGGTGAGGAACCTTCAAAGAATACTGGACTGGAGGTAGGGGCCTAGAATCTAAGCCCTGTTCTGCCCATGCCTCCCTGAGTGCTGTATATGCACCCTTCTCTTGTAGACTTAGTTCCCTAATCTTATAATAATAGCCAACATTTATTGCTGGCTTCCTTTGGGTCAGAAACTGTGTGAAACACTGTACATACATTACTTCATTAATTCCTTCCTGTAACACTATGAAGGTATTTTTACATATGAGGATCTTAAGGCCCAACAAGGATATGTTCAATGTTACATGGCTGAGAAAGAACAGAGCCAGGATTTGAACCCAAGTCAAATTCCATAACCTGGATGTTCAACCCCTATTCTATACTGCTTTCTTGAAAACTGAGGTTAATAATATCAGTGCTGCCTCCTTCACACCATTCTTGTGAGGACCAACTGATTCCACAGATGTAGAAAGTGCTATGTAAACTGTAAAGTATTTTCTAGGTGGTAGACATGTTGTTGTTATTGCCAGCTTTCACATCAATTAAGGCATTTCCATTGTGCTTTGTTATTGTGTTCTCACATCACAACTGGAGGGGCAGTACAGTGTTGTCAAGAACATGAAGTCTTGCAGATTTGCCCAACTTCAAACCTTGCTCTTCCACTCACTACCTGCATGACATTGGGCAAGTAATTAACCTTTCTGTACCTCAATTTTTCCATTAGTAAAATCTGGAATATAATAGTATCTAATTCATACCAGTGAGGATTAAATATGTTAGGCACTTAGAACATGACTGGCACAGAGTAAAGGCTATATAAGTGTTAGTTGTTAATATCCAGGGCAGCACTTTGAGAATGCAGTGGTTTATGTTCCCTCCACTGTTCTACCCAAATTAACACAGGTTAGCAAAGAGGATGGTATAGTGAGAGGGGAGATATGAGTTGACATAGGGTTAGAGCAGAGATAGCACAATTCTGGGCCTGGAATAGAGGTCAAACACTTTCATAGTGACTCCCACAGGCTAGGGAGTTGCATATAGTTGACTTTACTCATTGTCATACAACAGGAAGTCAAGCAACATTTGTCACCTGCCCATTGTAGCTTTTTATTCTGAGCCTCCCTCCTCCCTTTAAGGATATGGGGCCAAAGAAAGAGCTGGTTAATAGTTGATCTTGGAGCCTAGGCCAGAACACTAACTTAAGGGAAAGTTCTCACCCTTTCTAATATAGTGCCAAGGGCCTGGGTTTTAGAATAAAACAGACCTGAGTTTGAATGTCAGCTCTGCCATTTACCAGCTGTGTGACCTTGGGAAATCACCTTACCCCCATGAGTCTGTTGTCTTCTCTCTAAAAAGTATGGATAATAATTGTATTCGTCATAGGTAGATTGATTGACACATAGTAGGCATGCAGTAAATGCTAAATTTTCGTTTCTATCCCAGCCTGCCTTTTTACCTAGCAACTGAAAGGATCAAGTAGGGACAGACTTCGGAGCATAGGGAATCTTGGGGTCATTATATCTGAGATCATACAGCCCAGCAGTGGATGGTGTGATGGAATACTCATGGGATTTGAAGTCAGAAGACCTGGGTTCTGGACCTAATCTTGCATTCTCTGTCTCTATCACCATTAGACTCTTTAAGCCTTTGTTTTCTCATATTTCAGAGATTTCTCCCTACCTTAACTACCTTCCAGGATTGTTAGGAAGTTCAGATGAGGAGATGTCCCTGAAACATACTTATTATGGTTACACCCAGGTGTGATTTGAAAGATGTTCCCTAGGTGTAAGGGAAGGGGGATATTGTCAAGCAGTGCCTCTGAAAGTGAGCTAAGAATTTTAGAGCAATCTTTTCCAAAGGACCTACCCAGAAACCAAGACAGAACATCCCAGTAACAATGAAACAAGATACATGGATAGAAAATAAGATATTGAGGGACCTGTTGATTATAAGCTGACCAGGAATAAACACTGACTTTTGTCCCCTCCTTTTTTTGCCAGGTAAGAAAAGTAGGTGAAAAAATTTGAGAAAAATAAAACACTTGTAATTTCACCATTCTAGCACAACTATCTCTATTTCCTCCTATTATGTCTAAGCTATTGTTTCCATGTTTAGGCATTTTTATATGGCTCCCATTTATCCTTTCATTTAACAAACACTTCTGAGTACGTACTCCCTGCCAGGACAGATACCCAGTGCTGGTGCAACAGAGATAATTCAAACACTGCCTAGGGCCTCCACTGGGTTGGAGGAACAGATAAGCACAGAAACAAATGACAGGAATATAAAATGCTAAGTGCTATAATAAAGTGGTATATGAAGTACCTTGAAGCCATAGTTGAGGGGCCGCATAATTTTGTATTTTGCCATTTTTGACTTAACTATACATTTTCTCTCTCTGTTGCCATGCACTCCTGATAATTATGACCCTTTTCAGTGGCTGCCTAATATTTCATTGAGTTAATATGCCATAATTTACTTAGCAAAAATAATGGAAAACAATCTTGATGACCGGAATCTTGATGACAGGAATGTGGCCATTATCACAAATGTTGAAAAAACCTGAATATGCAAAACAGTCTGATCACCAGAAAGGAAGCTTACCATTGTACTCAATATTTACTAGAGGACTTTATCTAGTTCTAGGCTCCATATTTAAAGATGAATGAAGAGAGAGTGAAGGGACCCTGAGAAGAGTCACAAAGGGCATTGGAAAATAAGACCTTCAAAGAAAGATTAAAGAAGATGAGATTGTTTAACTTGGAGGAGACTGTGGGGTGACTGAAAGCATGGTCTTCAAATGTATTACGGATTGTTCTTTGTCTCCAGACACTGGAACAAGAGAAAATGGATTATCTTTAATATGAAGGGTTTGGTATAAATATAAAGCAATATTTCTTGACATTGAGAGCTGTTAAACTTTAAGATGAACGAGAGAAAGGCCTTGGTACTTTTTTCTCTAGAGCTCTTTTACATGGGATAGGTTTCTGACTATCTGGGAGAGTGTCAGAATGCATTTGAAATTATACAGTGGCTGATTTGCCTTTTTAAGGTCCCTTCTCTCCCTACCAAGTTCATGGGAAATGTTCCTCTCTTGCTCATCATCCAGTTAAATTTCTGAGATGATTCTTTAAATATAACTTAAATATTTGAAGTTGTAGTCCTAGTTCAGTTTATCTTTTTCTGTTCTCACTGAGAACAGTTTTCTGTAATAAATAAAAATGACATTTGATTCTGTAAAGTATTAAGTGTCCTACTCCCCCTTCTCCTTTGTCTCCTTTAGCCAACTAATCACAGTTCCTTTAATTTTTCTGCAGTGGTTAATCAGCTGGCAAGCCTTGCTTGGATAGCAGTGGGCAGTGAACAGAATGAGGTAAATGCCCCAGTTGGGCAAGTTTAGGCAGAGAAAGCTGGCCAAAGTCTGTTCTCAGCAAGAAGCAAGCCCAACAGGTAGACTGGCCAATTCAAAGGGCCTGTTCCAATGTCTTCCCAGGAAAGAATGGCTGCAAGTGGCAATGACATAAGCCCCAAAATGTTCAGTGCCAGCTCAAAACCTCAAATTGGCAGCAGCTGGTGTACCAACTACTGGGAAGGTGGACTTGCTGTCAGAAGTGAATATTTCATTTATACATTTGAGGAGAATATGAGCTTTGCCACCAAATTCCTCCCAAACTACCAGCCAGCTGTAATTTCCCATAGTTTTTAATCACTTCAGGGATTACTCTGAGAGCAACATCGGTGGGGGAAAAAAGATATTCTTCTCTCCGCATAGCACATGATTGAGAGTCATCTTGGGTTAGTAACTTTTTGCCACGCTGAAAGTTTCCTTGGGCCTTTGCTAAAAACTAGAAAAATAATTTTACTCCCATCTTTGAGGAAGTATTGGGATCTGAAAGATGGTTTCTCTGATAATGGTTTCTCTTGCTGCAGGATATGAGAACTTCCCTCCCCAATAAGAAGACATGATCTAATATACAATGTTTTTAAATAAAAAATAAGTATATCAGTATCCATGTAATGTCAAGTTACCTTGTGTGAGAAGCCAAGTTCTTGGACTCCATTCTCTTGTAGCTCCCTGGCCACTCTTTTACTTTGCTACTAGAAGTTCAGTTTCTAGTTACATGAGTTAATCCATAAGAAAACATTTGCTGAGAGCCTACTGTGTACGATGCATTGAGTTAAAAGTTTAACTTCAAGAAAGAATAGAAATAGTGCAATTTAATAATCCACAAGGAGGGAATAGTGGAAGTAGACGTGATCAAAGAAAATATTTCTGGAATACTATTGGGAGGGGAATAATTTCTGTAACTCTAACGTTCACAAAATAAATTTTTGGTTAATGAAAAACATTGTCCTCTACTCTCTATTTCCCTGCTACCTGCTAATTACCCACAGGAAAAGGGATAGAGCATTCATTAGAGAAAGTTGAAGTACTCTCACCTAATTTGAAAGTATAGGGAGGTCATATTGTTGTGGTTTCAGACTGGAATTTCTAAAGTGGAGGGTTTTGGTGAGGTACTATGTAGGATATTAGTTTCAAACTAGCTGGCCTAAGCTGGTGAACCTTACTGGGTCTCAGAACATTATCTAGGCTTTGAATAACAAGAGGCACTGGCTTTTTCTTTCTTCCTCAGGAGCATCAGTAAGCCCTCATTTCCACAGCACTTATGTTTACATGCACACATCTGCTATTTCATAAATCCTCTCACTAGTCCAGGTAGGGAGGGAAACAGGGCTTATTTCCCTCTTTGGAGAGCTGGTCAATCAAAGATGAAAAGAAGGGAAATACCTCTCAAAGTTATACAGCAACTCGGGATGTTGACTGGGAATTGAGTCCATGTTTTCTAACTTTTTCCTTGACACTCTTGCTAATCCTAGCATCGTTCTTGATCTTGTTCCTGTTGAGCCTTAGTTTCATTATTACAGCAGCCTCTCTATCCATCCCTTCTCTCATTCTGTACCCAGCTACCCAAAACTTCAGCATCCATTCAGCACCAGCCAGAACCACTTTCTGATCATTCTTAGTAATTATTGTAGAAGTGGAACTTTGGGGAATTTAGCAATTGATCAGTCTTCAAAATCTCCTCTTACCTTTTAAGATTCACATGTAACAGTCATTAATTGTTTTTCATTGGAGACACCATTGTCATGTTGGGTGAGATAAGTTTTTATTTTGTGGGTTGGTCCTTTGCACCTCAGGAAGTTTTGTATCCCTGACCCCCTCTCACTAACTTCCAGTAGAGATCACCAGACTTTGTGACAATGAAAAATGCCCTCTCCTTATTTCTAAATACTCTCCTCTGTGCTCTATTGAGAAACACAAGTACATCCTACACCAGTGGACTTCTTGGGGTAGGGAACAGGCAGGAACTCTCTGAGGTGCTGGAGTTTGTTGTGTCTTTCTTGAACCTGGGCTCTCAAACAAAATGGGGTCTTAGGGCTTGTCTCTTGTGAGACTAATTCTGATAATATGGTAATGTACACTCTTAACCTGGACACTAACTCTCAATCTGTTCATGATAATTAATGGAAAGTGGACATCTATTCTTTGGTAGTTCATCACTGAAAGCAGCCTATAAGCAGTCCATGAAAAGCAGTGTGGTATGGTCTAAAGAACAGGGATTTAGTGGCCAGGCAGACCTGTGCTTAACTTCCAGCTCTGATACTTATGAGCTGTGTAACCTGGGAGAGTTACTTGACCTCTTTGATCCTCAAGTTTCTTCACCTGCAAAAAATGGAGGTAATACCTTTCTGGGTTGTTGTGAAGATTAAATGAGTTAATGAATGTGAAACACAAAGCAGATAGTAGGCCCTCAATAAGTGTAGTTCCCTTCTCCCTGTTAATTCTGAGGAGTGGGTTTGCATGGGTAGGTAAAAGGATTTAGTAGTCACAGAAGCTAAGGTGGAAACTCTAAGAAGTGATTCCAGTTGTGAGGGAAATCAGAGGTCCTGAATTTTAGGCCCAGCTTCCCCAAAATCTTCTAGAAGACAACAGAGGCTCAGTTGCTACCTACAGACACCTCCAAAATTAGCTTTGGCCCTGACTGGTGGTTTGATAATTATCTAAATTCAGTTGGCATATTATTGATACCCTTTAGGAGGGAGAGAGGGATCTCTTTGAGATGGAAGTCTCAGGCCACTTCATAATCAAACAGCATTAACCATTTGGAAAAGTAAATTATATTGAGCTTCCACTTCATTTGTTAGGTCTCAGAGGTTTGATCTGTGTTTTTTTTTTTTTTTCCCCATACCACATAAGGGCTAGTGGTTCAAGCTCAGGTAGCCAAAATCACTGTCAGGCTCTTAAAAATAGCTAACAGAGCACTTACTACATTCCGGATACTGTTGAAAGCACTTTATGCATATAAACTCATTAATCTCACAATACCACTTTGAAGTAAGTATTACTATTATTAACATTCCATACATAGAAGAAGCAGGCATACATAGGTTAAGCAGTTTGTCCCAGGTCATATAGCCAGTAAGTTGTACACCAAGAATTTGGGCCCTGCAGCCTGACTCCAGAGTCCATGTCCTTCCTCATTCCATTCTACTATCTATTCATGTTGTTAATAGGGAGTTAGAGCCGGAAGGACTCTTCCTTAGTATCATCTATATTAAATCCCTTCTAGCCCATTTTACAGCTGATAAACCTGAGGCTCAGGTTTGGTGAATTTCCAGTATTGCACAGATATTAAATCATAGTGAGCTCAGGTACTCTAGCTCTCAGTTCAGCT
Source organism: Aethalodelphis obliquidens (assembly GCF_003676395.1). Classification (NCBI taxonomy): domain Eukaryota; kingdom Metazoa; phylum Chordata; class Mammalia; order Artiodactyla; family Delphinidae; genus Aethalodelphis; species Aethalodelphis obliquidens. Next base: position 791,129 of record NW_020838063.1, read on the forward strand.
GTCTTTCACTACACTAAGCTACCTTTATTCATTGATATCGCTGAAACCCCAGCCCCTAAAACAGCATCTGGTACATAATAGCTGCTTGATAAATAGTTTAGATAGATGGATGGATGGATGGATGTTTGGATGGATGGATGGATGCAATGCCAGATCCCAAAGTAGTCCTAGCCCAAGGCCCTGGGCTACAGAACTGAGTTTGAAATTGGTGCCTCCAACCATCTGTCCAAATGCAGTACTCAAAGCCTTCTTCATATAAATTCTCCTAAGGTCTGTCTTAGGTCCCAAACCTGAGTAACTCAGAGAGGCATTGGAAAACCTAGAGAACTGAGGAGCAAAGTCCATTTTGAGAGACAGGGGTCTGGCTGAGGAAGTGAGATGTGAATCTACAAGTCAGGCATTGATATTTCTTGCACCTGTAAGCAAGAGGTCAGGTCAAAATAGACTAGTCTAGATTGTCTGCTTACAAATGCTCTCCAGTAGTTGTTTCCTACAAGTGCATTTTAATGGGCCTTTAGGAGATGATGCCTTTCTCACCCAATCCATTAATGACTCAAAGACTAAGAATGTAGAGGTATTTTAATCATGAAATCACAGAATATTTAAATGGAAAGGAATTCAGAGATAATCACATCTGATCCCTTCTTTTATAGATAGGGGTAAGTGATACTCAGAGAAGTCAAGTAACTTGCCCAAGGACACAGATATAGTCCAAAGCAGGAACTCAACTAGAACTTAGGTCTTCTGATTCCCCATATATCACGTTCTTTCCACTAAAACATGGTATCCTTGAGTGTAGGACAGAATCAGTGACCCATGGGGCAGGTGACCATGCAGGTAAAATATTAGGCCTTAGAATTTTACGGTGATTTATACAGATTCTTGGGAGCCAAGATGACAAACTCATCTCCATTTGTTTATAGAGGGTATTTTGGCCAGCTCTGGCCTACACAACTTCCCAACTTAGCGATTAATGGGACAAAAAACACTGTACACTTTGTTGGCTTGCTGGCATCCCTTTTCTGAGAGAATGTTGTTAAATGTGTTTGCATACAATTTGCACATTCATTTAATTTATTTGTAATCTCTCTTGAACTAATGTCAATATATATAGAAATCTCCTCTACCTCACACACCAGTACATACTGAATCTTGAGGGTTCTTAGTGTTTGCACATAAAAGATGTGTACCATTAAGTAGTCTAACTTGCTGCAAGAGATGAAGTATCTAACAAAGAGAAACTTTACTCTGGGGAAAGGTTTGTGTTTCCAAGAATCTCTGTTAAAATACATACACATCTTGAGAATAATAACACCTTATCAACTTTCTCATCTTGGAAGCAGTTGATTTATCCATCAGCCCAGCAAACCTTGAGGCAGTGAGACACAGAGCTGCATAGTGTTGGGGTAAGCCAGACCTGAGTTTGAATCTCAGCTCTGCCTGTGAATTGAGACACTTCACCCCACCTCTCTGAGCCTTGATTTCCTCTGCTACTCCATGACACTGATGTAACAGCAGATGTGATACCTCATGTGGCTTTTGTGAAGATTAAAGGAGGCAATTTAATGCATCTTAACATAAGTTGCACTGGATAACATGAAGTTCACAGTATGGGCAGTGGATTTGATTGAATTGTTTAATCAGAGAAAAGCAAATTTCTTGGGGCTGGCTGGAACCAAACTGCTTCAGTTCAAATCTCAGTCTTAATATGTATTTGTTGTGAAAACTTAGACAAATTATTTAACTGTTTTGTGCCTCAGCTTCCTTTTTTATAAACCAAGGATAGAGATGGGCCCTACCTTATTCGTTGGTTTTGATGATTAAATGAGTAAATATATATAAAGTGCTTAGAACTGTTCTTAACACATGGTAAGTGCTATGTGAGTATAAGCTATTATGTTTCACTGAGTCTACTGGTTCCTTAGAACTCTACCCTCTCTACTTCCTTTCTTTCTAACTTCTCCTCCTCCCACTCCTACCCCTGCCACTCTTGACAGGATACTCTGGAGATAATTTCACCCATACCCTTACCTTTAGATAGCCTTCCATCACATCAGCAGACAGCAGAATCTGGCACAGAGCTCTCTTACTCTTAAAGATCTCCAAGGAAGATGCTGCAGCCATCCCAGGGGCCCTAACCTGACCCCACCAGTCCTAAAATCAGAATTTCTCTGCAGGTTCTAGTGTTTCATGTCCTGAAATGGGGCAAGTGGGGGCATCCCAATTAGCAAGAGAGTATAGTGTGAAGAGCATTTGGGAGATTCTTTGGTGTCATATGGACCTGAGTTCAAATGTCACTCTGCTATTTACTGGACACATGACTTTGGCCAGGTCAAGTTCCCTCTATGGGGTAAGTCATTTCCCTTTCTGGGGCCTTAGTTTTATCTGCTGAAACATTGAGATAATAAGAGTTAAGTGCATACCTTATGGATTTGTGGTGGGAATTAATGAAATAATGCATGTAAAGTACCCAGCCCAGTGTCTAGAACATAACTCAGTAGATGATACAGCCTGTTCTTATCATTAACAAAAACAACAAAGGGTGCTTTTTATGCCTCCTATGTTAGGCTTTACCACTCATGTCCCTGGTACTTTATAGCTTGTTATGAGTTGAGCTACGTCCCCTTCAAATTCAGATGTTGGAGTTCCCACCACCGGGAACTCAGAATGTGACCTTTTATGGAAATAAGGTCATTGCATATGTAATTAGTTAAGATGAAGTCATACTGTAGTAGGGTGGGCCCCTAATCCAATATGACTGGTATCCTTATAAGAAGGGGGAATTTGGACACAGATGTGCACACAGGGACATTGCCACATAAAGATGAGGGCATGATCTACAAACCAAGAAACATCAAAGATTGCCAGAAGTAGTTACCAGAGTTAGGAGAGAGGCATGGACCAGATTCTCCCTCACAGCCCTCAGAAGGAACCAACCATGCTGTCACCTTGATTTCAGACTTGTCATCTCCAGAACTGTGAGAAAATAAATTTCTGTTGTTTGAGCCACTTTTTGGTACTTTGTTATGGCAGCTCTAGCAAACTAATACATAGTCTAACAAACTCCACCTAAGTCAAGCTATCCTCACTGTGTCCCGGGAATTCAGCTGCTTCCTCTGATTCTGCCATCAATCCCAGAAATACAGCAGCTGCTGCTGGCAGTCCCTTTGTAGACACACTAGGATCTGGCTTGGCACTGACCTATCTTTGTCCAATTGCCTGTGTAGTGCTAACTATAGCAGAAACCTGCTGTGTCAGAAGAAGAAAGAACCAAATGACTTGAAGCCACCAGGGTGTAGCTTCATTTCAGCTATGAGTGATTATTTTAATCATCATTTTCTGCCTAGAGATGATCTCCTAGCTAGTCAATTTCCATAGCCTTTTTAGCTGTAGACTCTATTCTTCCCTCCTCCCTCTTCTTCCCTCCAAATACAGAGTGCTATAATATCAGGAGCCAATTTTTCTGGCTCCCTGAACTGGGGGCTGGGGAGTGACCTGAGTGCTAGAGAAGGTCAAGCTAACTGCTGGGCCTGCAGCAAAGGCTTATGGGATGGGCATATGTTGGTGGTCCTGTCTTAGTTGTCACTGTTTCCTCCAAAGGCTTAATCAAAATAGTAATCACACACCACAGCAGGAAGGAGGCTTTCAATCCATCAGATCCACTTGGCAAGACATTTGCCATCTGGCTGAATTACATTTTCTCACCTGTTGTGTGCAAACAGAAGTCACTGTGCTAGTTAGACAGGAAGGAAAGAGAAGTAAGAAAGGGATTGTGGGAAATGAAGGAGGAAGAAGGAAGGGTTGGGGAAGAATAAGAAAAAGAGAAAGATAAAGAGCAAGAGATGGGTACACCAGGCTAGAATGGCTCCAGTATCCACCCAGCCTTGGGGGTGGTATTAGATTGGGGAACCTTGTTAAAGGAAAAGGGGAAATTAATACTACTGTACTGGATCATCATTTGCTGAGAAGAATTGATACATTTATTAAATGCCTATTCCATACCAGCCCCTTTATATACACTACTTTCATTTCATTGATGAGGAAATTGAGGCTCCAAAAGCCTAATTCTGAAGCCTGTGCTCATTGCACTCCATCACACTGCCTCCCACTTGGTGCAGGCACATGTTTCCACATGCCTTGTGGGGGTCCTTAACTAGCTTAGAGTTAGAAATAATAAAAGGAAGAATTATAAGCTCCCAAGGACAGGTATCAGGTTTCCAGTTTTTTCTTTGGTGTCAATGAAAAATTAAAATAAAGAATAATAATCTCAATGCTATACAACACCATATGGACCAGCCCCTGGTGATGCTCTCCACAGAGTAGTCATTTTCCAAATGACATTAGCAATTTGGGAGATAAAGTGATGCTCACAATAGACCAGGGAACCAAAGGAGATTTGAAACATGAAAGATGAAAGAGTCTCCTCAGTAGAATGAGCTTAACCCATGGCATACTTTAGGAAGACAGTAGATAGGTCTATTTGTAGTCAAAACATATTGGTCATCAATACCACAGAAGCCACTCCTATAATGGGGTTGACTGCTAGTATATTGTATATTCACTAATCTGGACTCAGGAGGCTTAACCAGATGACCCTTCAAGGTCCTTGCTAGCTTCTTGTTTTCTGGACTGTAGGATACTGGAGTCACTATTGGTAGTTAATATTTTGTGTTCTCACAGTTTCACCTTGGGTGAAATGGCATTGGTGCCTGTAGGAACAAGCTTATTTTTAAACTTTTGTATTTTGATATTTTTGTTATTATTACATGTAGGCCTAATACATTTCCCTGGGTCATTTTGGCAGAAGAACTAATGAGAAAAGGCTTTTAAATGAATATTAGAGTGGCTCTCTAGGTTATTGCAGTGTGCTTGGAAATAGCTTTCAGATCAGAGCCAAAAAAGCAAGAGATCACATGAAGAAGTTGTCCTCATGAGAGAAGGCTAGGGAGTGGCTCATTTAGCCAACTAATACCCAAAGTTCCTGGCATGTAATTTTGTATCATTTTTTCCCTCAGTATAAAGGTGAATCCACTGCAGATTTGGATTAGGCACACCTATCACTTTGTCCCTTGGGGCCTCAAGGGCTGAGGGAAATGCACGCAAATAACTTAAAACCAGAGAACAAATGAATTCTATCAAGAAAAAATATAGAAACAATCCTCCAAACCCACCCAGTTTCAAACATCAGCCTTGAGAACATCTCACATAAAACATTTGGTAGAGCCTACCAGAACCTGGGTTGCCTTTGTTTTTTCTCTCCCTAGACTGCAGCTGTAGAGGAAGACTTATCACCAGCTGTTATACCCTGTGGATTCCTTGCTTTAATTTGGACTGAGGAGCCTTGGCTGCATTTCCCAGGTTCCAGGGGACTCAAATCTACCTTCACTGCTTCTCAGAACTCTGAGGCTCCACCCTTGACTCAGGTTTAAACAGCACGGTATGGCCTTGAGGCCTAACCAGGGCTCCCCGCTCCAAGTTGGAAATGGTTTCTACAGAATAGAATTGAATGACTCTTTGAACTGGGAGGTCATCTAGTAAATTCCCTTCACTTAATAACTGACTGTTGTAACCTGGGACATGCTAATTCATCTGTCCATACCTCAGTTTCCTCATCAGTAAAATGGAGATGAAATGAATAGAAGTTATTTCCTAGGGTTGTGAGAATTAAATGAGTGAATATATGTAAAGAATTTAACTACCAAATGTAAAATAGATAGCTAGTGGGAAGCAGCCGCATAGCACAGGGAGATCAGCTTGGTGCTTTGTGACCACCTAGAGGGGTGGGATAGGGAGGGTGGGAGGGAGACGCAAGAGGGAAGGGATATGGGGATATAAGTATACATATAGTTGATTCACTTTGTTATACATCAGAAACTAACACAACAATGTAAAGCAATTATATTCCAATAAAGATGTCAAAAAATAAAGAATTTAGAAGAGTACCTGGCACACAGTGAGCATATGTAAGTGTCAGTTACTATCATGGTGATGATGATGATTATCCTGTCACCTCCATGTTACAACTGAGGAAACTGAAGCACAGAGAGGTGAAATCATTTGCTTAAGGTCCCACAGTTCTACTAAACCCAAAAATTGAGCCCAGGTCTCTTGACCCAGTGCCCTTTCTTCTAAGCCAAGATGAAACCACCCATGCAGAAAATGGTTTCATAGAAGTCTCAGAACCAGTTTTGGCCAATTCCAGATTATTGGTCAGAGGTGAATTATGTCATGCTTGGATTATCTAAATTCTTAGCAAGTATGTCAGAGTCTAGAACATAGAGGTATTCTATTATTAATATTCATTGAATAATGCGCTGTTCTAAATTTCTTCCCTACTTCCTGACTGTACAGTCGCTGGGAGGCCAATTTAATGCAATACTTTAATTGAGATGATTTCTACCTCCATTCTGGAAAAGAAAATTTGAAATGCAGCAGTAGGTATTTGGGGTAGTTCTAGTGGAAGTAATTACTGACAGTAAAAGTTTGCTAAGCCCTGGAACCAGTGGTGTGTTGGTAAATGTTTACCAACCAGTCCTCCATTGGTATGGGGGGTAGGAGAGGTAAGACCTAATTTGTAACATTCACTAATTTCAGACTACCAACTCCATGTCACTAAATGCAGAGTTGGGAAGAGATGTGCAATAGCATACTATTATGTAGTATTTCCACTATGCAGATACAGATATTAATTATATATTACATATTAATATATGTGTATAATGTAAAAATTATATTACAGATAAATAGTGAAATGTAGTAAAATTTTTTAGAAGTGATGAGTTTTGAGTATTTATTACCCTGTTTTTTTTTTTAACATCTTTATTGGAATATAATTGCTTTACAATGGTGTGTTAGTTTCTGCTTTATAACAAAGTGAATCAGCTATACATATACATATATCCCCATATCTCCTCCCTCTTGCATCTCCCTCCCACCCTCCCTATCCCACCCCTCTATGTAGTCACAAAGCACTGAGCTGATCTCCCTCTGCTATGTGGCTGCTTCCCACTAGCTGTCTATTTTACATTTGGTAGTATATATAAGTCCATGCTGCTCTCTCACTTCGTCCCAGCTTACCCTTCCCCTCCCCGTGTGCTCAAGTTCATTCTCTACATCTGTATCTTTATTCCTGTCCTGCCCCTAGGTTCTTCATAACCATTTTTTAAAATTCCATATATATGTGTTAGCATACAGTATTTTTTTTCTCTTTCTGACTTACTTCATTCTGTATGACAGACTCTAGGTCCATCCACCTCTCTACAAATAACTCAATTTCATTTCTTTTTATGGCTGAGTAATATTCCATTGTATATATGTGCCACATCTTCTTTATCCATTCATCTGTTGATGGACACTTAGGTTGCTTCCATGTCCTGGCTACTGTAAATAGAGCTGCAATGAACATTGTTATTACCCTATTTTTAATATCATTTAATTGTAAGTTTATACAATTTAATTAAATTTTACTTTCCATTTTTAATCATGATAAAAAACACATTAGGATTAAGTATATTCACATTGTTGTGAAACAGATCTCCAGTACTTTTTCATCTTGCAAAACTGAAACTTTATGCCCATTAAACAACTCTCTATTTCCTCCTCCCCCAGTCCCTAGCAACCACCATTCAACTTTTTGTTTCTATGAATTTGATTACTTTAGATAACTCATGTAGGTAAAATCATACATACAGTATTTATCTTTTTGTGACTGGCTTATTTTACTTGGCATAATGTCCTCAAGGACATGTTGTAGCATGTGTTAGAATTTCTTTCCATTTTTTTAAGGCTTAATAATATTCCATTGTATGTATATACCGAATTTGTTTATCCATTCATTCGTCAGTAAACACTTGGGTTGCTTCCACCTCTTTGCTATTGTGAATAATGCTGCTATGAACGTGGCTGTTAATTTAATTTTTAATGATGGCTATGTTTAACAACTTGCAAAGTTCCTGAAAATTTGACAATCAGCTCTTGAGAGCTGGTACCAGCTGACTGCTTGGAACCAATGATTGGGGATACACACAAACCTTCCCTTGAGGATTTTAAAACTGGGACACTTTGTCTGGGATGTATTAAAGCATGCCTCTCACCTGGAGATAGAGAGATAGACAAAATTATCAGGAATTTTGGATTTGTGGAATTGCAGAAATTGGAGGGACCCTGAGATAATTTAACCTTGTTACTCAATGTTACTCAGTGTGTGGACCTGGGAATTTGTTAGAACTATAGAGGCCCAGACTCCACTTCAGACCTACTAAATCAGAATTTCCACTTTAACAGGGAAGTCCTGTGTACCTTCAAGCTTGAAAAACACTAGTTTGGTGCACCACTATTCCTAACACATACACACCTCTTCACCTCTCATACCTCTCCTACCCCATTATGCAGGGAGAAAATTGAGGTCTAGAGAGAGAAAGAGACTTTTCCAAAATTACAGTGTGTATCGGTGGCAGAGCTGAAAGCAAAACTGCTAAGCCTGTAAAGGGGCCTTCTGTATCCTTCATTCATCTCTGATTACACAAAATATATATAAAATATATAGTCTGCAGTATCTATGGCTAAAATGATATGATGGTATATTTGGGTTTTGCTTTACAATATTCTGGAAAGAAAGTTTGTGTGGGGGAAGGAACTTGGATGAAATAACAGTGGCCATGGTTTGCTAACTATTGAAGCTGGGTGATGGATACATAGGGATTCATTATATGACTCTATTTGTGTGTATGTTTGAACATTTCCATAATAAAAAAAAGTATAGTTGGAGAGAAGCTTCTGATAATATGGTAGTAGCTTGAAGTGAAGTTTTTGGATTATTTGTGGATTTCACTTACGTAGTGGACTCCGTATGCAGAAAGTCCCAGCAGCTGCATGGGGCCCATGTAGGAGGGAAGATGGGTTTCAACCCCAGCAAAAGACATTCCTTCTCTCCAGGAGCCTGAGTATCTGACACTTGGAGCTGGGCTGGATTTGCATAATTAGCACTCCTTTGCCTCTACCAGATGAGATAAGAGAGGGCTTGAAGAGGAGCCCCAAACACTGAAAAGCAGAGCCTCTCATCTCATTAGGTCCTGACACACTGAGAGATTGCCCTGTCAGGCTCTCCCAACCCAAGCTGTCTGGGAAACATCTATTCCTGGGAGTAAAGAGAGAATGAGATAGGAATGGATAGGGAAATATAACTTCCAACTAGACATTCAGCAAAAGTAAATTTGGGGAAAAGGTGGAAGCTGTTAGTTCTAAAGATGACACTGTGCTTGCTGGATTTTGCAGAGGGCTGATGTCTGAAGCCCAAGTCTAGGGCTGGAAGCAGCGATGAGGGCCACATATCTCCATGGGCAGGCAAGAATTGGAGTATAGTTCAGAGACAGAAGCTGGTGGACAGGAATCACCAGCATCCTGTCTCCCTTCTGACTTCCTGACTCTCAGGAACAGGAAAATCACTGAAACTGCTCCTTTAGGAGTTCTAGAATTGTCTCTCAGAGCTGTTTCCATTTCTGTTTTAGGGCTGTAATAGGATGGGAGAGGACTATGAATTTGGAGAATGAGAGGGGCAGTATAACAGGGTCTCTCTCTCTAACTGAGAGACTTTTGCCCCACCCAATCTCCTAAAGGTTCTCCCAAATTAGGATCCATAGCTGTATCCTTGAGGCCAAGAGACTCACATTTAACAATATGCTTGCTTGTAGTATGTTCATTCGGTGGGGTTCACAGAAGAGTGCACTCCAAGTCTCCCAGTCCTTTACTCCCCAGTCAGGGAAAGCCTTTTATAAAACTGTGACCCCTGAACTTCCCCAAAGTTTTTCCAGCTCTCCTATTCCTAGAAATTATGACATTTTTTTTACATCTTTATTGGAGTATAATTGCTTTACAATGTTGTGTTAGTTTCTGCTTTATAACAAAGTGAATCAGTTATACATATACATATGTTCCCATATCTCTTCCCTCTTGCATCTCCCTCCCTCCCTCCCTCCCTATCCCACCCCTCCAGGCAGTCACAAAGCACTGAGCTGATCTCCTTGTGCTATGTGGCTGCTTCCCACTAGCTATCTACCTTACCTTTGGTAGTATATATATGTCCATGCCTCTCTCTCGCTTTGTCACATCTTACCCTTCCCCCTCCCCATATCCTCAAGTCCATTCTCTAGTAGGTCTGTGTCTTTATTCCTGTCTTACCCCTAGGTTCTTCATGACATTTTTTTCTTAAATTCCATATATATGTGTTAGCATACGGTATTTGTCTTTCTCTTTCTGACTTACTTCACTCTGTATGGCAGACTCTAGGTCTATCCACCTCATTAGTGTCCAGATTTCGCTGATGTCTCACAAATGTTATTTTTAAACAGTTGTATTTCCATACGGATCCTGATAAGATCCATACATTAAAAATGACTGATATGTCTCTTTAAGTCTCTGTTAAGTTTAGGTTCTCCCTCTCCCCCCCCCATTCTTCTCTCTCTCTCTCAACGTATTTATTGAACAAAACTGAACTGGTTGTTTTGTCCTATAGTGTTTTCCACTGCCTGGTCTGCGTCTTACTGACCACATCTTTGTAGTAGACTTCAGTGTTTCCCACTGCTCTATTTCCTGCAAATTAGGGAGTTCTAGGGGCTTGATCAGATTCAGATTCATTTCTTTGGCAAGATTGTTTCACAAGCAGCTATGTGTCATTCCATTCAATAGCACATAATGGTCAGTGGCTCTCTATTTTGATGTTATAGTCTTATTTCTTTACAGATGAGGGATGCAGATTCTGACAAGGGTGATGCTGACCAGAGCTGAGAAATGTATCAAGGTCAGGTCTTCTGACTCCCTAACCAGTACTCTTTGCTCTATACAGGTCCTTAGAGGAAGTATTTAATGAACAGGTCAGGAAGACCACTGGGAAGAACTGTCTACTTTTTCTTTTTCAAGCAGAACTTCACCTTACTGACCTAGGGCTCTCTGGCTCCAGCTCCAGCCCAGTATTCCCATAACAGAGAAGGTAGGGTTGAGTTTCCTCACTTATTTTGGCAAATTTCAAATAGAATAGGGCAAGGTGGCCCCTTCAAGATGGGAGAGGAAATGGATTATTTGGCTCAGAACAGGAGGGTGGGGTATATGTATGAACTGGTGGAACTGGAAGGGTGAGCAGAGTGCCCTATCTCCTAGGCGGAACATCCTGGGCTCACTGCCAGTGGAGTCCAGAAGAAGGAGAGGGGAGAGGCAGGAGAAAGTATGGAGTGAGAATTCTGGGAAATCACCTTGAAGGAAGAGGTTGGCCTCTGGTGCTGCTGCTCTTTGTAGAAGGGAAGGAGAGCATTCTCAGCCTTGCTAAAAATCACACCCTTTCTGCCTGGAGATTACCTAGTGACTCACTGGTAAGTTCAGACTCTTAATGCAAAGATTGGTTTATCTATTTATTTCTGTCAATTTTAGATTGCCATTGTGTTTCAAGGACCAAAGTGGGCTACTAATTGAGCATAGGTGATCCAGAAAGTCTTTGACAGACCTTAAGAGGTCATCTTCATCCCCCACCCTTCCTAGGAGACTCCTCCAATTTCCTCCCCTCCAGTTCTGTTTCCCTTTTTAACCAACCTTCACTACTGGGCAATCTTTCTTAGAGTTAACTCAAACCCTTCCTAATGAAGTATTAAACCCATTTTCTCTTTTCCTTTCCTTTGTGGAGAGGAAGAACACCTTCAAGCTATAATAAATAACCCAAAGACTTAGTATTCTAGTTCAGACATCACTTATGTCCCAGGTAAATGATTGTACCTATCTCTCTGCCTCATCTCTCATCCCTCACATCATCATCATCTAGTCCTTGGCCAGATTAACCTTCACAAGGCACAGCACTGCTCATGTTAGAGAAGCTGTAGAACATTATGGTCAGAGTGTGGACTCTGGAAGCCAGACTGCCTGCTTAAGCAACTATCCTGGTTTGGCTACTTCCTGCCTGTGTGACCTTAACTTCTCTCCCACTCAGTTTCCTCAGACGTAAAAGGATATATTATATTGTTGTGAGGGTTAAATGAATTGGTATATGTCAGACACTTAAAACAATATCTGGCACATAGTTTAGGCTTTGTTTAATGACATTTTTTCTGCCTGAACTAACCATTCCCTATAGTCTTCCATTTCTGTTTCTCGAAATTCTACCATGCTTCTAAGACCAGCTCAAATGCTACTTCTTCCCTGAACACTTTCTTGAGCTCCTCAATCAACTGCTTCCTTCTATATGTTCTAGAGAACTTTTGTTTGTATAGCTCTTATGACATCTCCACATGTTGTCATTGTTTACATGTGATATCTTAATGGTATGTCCTTAAGAGAAATTGCTTCACACACAACTGCCACTTAGTACAGTGCTCAATCAGTGGGGATGGTATTATTCTATATGCTTGGTGTTTAACCCAGTGGTTCAGTCCTGGCTGCACATTGGAATCAACTAAGAATCTTTATAAATTCCTGATGTCTGGTTCCCACAACTAGAGATTGGACGTCACTGGTCTGGGGTTGGGTCTGGGCATTTGGATTTTTAAAATCTTCTCAGGTGATACTGATGTAGAGCCTGGGCTGAGAATCCCTGGTTTAAATGGTTTAGCAACATGATTGATCTCATGTAAGCCTTACAACAACATTGGTGGGTTATACTGTAGACCGTAGACCATTGTTTTATTTTTTTTAACATCTTTATTGGAGTATAATTGCATTACAATGTAGTGTTAATTTCTCCTATATAACAAAGTGAATGAGCTACATGTGTACATATATCCCCATATCCCCTCCCTCTTGCATCTCCCTCCCACCCTGCCTATCCCACCTCTCTAGGTGGTCAAAAAGCACTGAGCTGATCTCCCTGTGCTATGCGGCTGCCTTCCACTAGCTATCTGTTTTACATTTGGTAGTATATATATATCAATGCTACTCTATCACTTCTTACCACTTCTTACCAATGGTCACAGCTTACCATTCCCCCGTCCTGTGTGAGGACACAAGTCCATTATCTACGTCTGCATCTTTATTCCTGTCCTGCCCCTAAATTTCTCAGAGCCATTTTTTTTAGATTCCATGTATATGTGTTAGCATACAATATTTGCTTTTCTATTTCTGACTTACTTAGCTCTGTATGACAGACTCTAGGTCCATCCAACTCACTACAAATAACTCAATTTCGTTTCTTTTTATGGCTGAGAAATATTCCATTGTATATATGTGCCACATCTTCTTTATCTATTCATCTGTAGATGGACACTTAGGCTGCTTCCATGTCCTGGCTATTGTAAATAGTGCTGCAATGAACATTGTGGTACATGACCCTTTTTGAATTACGGTTTACTCAGAGTATATGCCCAGTAGTGGGATTACTGGGTATTATGGAAGTTCTATTTTTAGGTTTTTAAGGAAGCTCCATACTGTTCTCCATAGTGGCTGCATCAATTTACATTCCCACCAACAGTGCAAGAGGGTTCCCTTTTCTCCTCAACCACTCCAGAATTTATTGCTTGTAGATTTCTGGATGATGGCCATTCCGACTGGTGTGAAGTGTTACCTCATTGTAGTTTTGATTTGCATTTCTCTAATAATTACTGATGTTGAGCATTCTTTCATGTGTTTGTTGGTATTCTGTATATCTTCTTTGGAGAAATGTCTATTTAGGTCTTCTGCCCAGTTTTGGATTGTGTTGTTTGTTTTGTTGATATTGAGTTAGATGAGGTGATTGTAAATTTTGGAGGTTAATCCTTTGTCAGTTGTTTCATTTGCAAATACTTTCTTTAATTCTGAGGGTTGTCTTTCCATCTTGTTTATGGTTTCCTTTCTTGTGCAAAAGCTTTTAAGTTTCATTAGGTCCCATTTGTTTATTTTTGTTTTTATTTCCATTTCTCAAGAAGGTAGATCAAAAAGGATCTTGCTGTGATTTATGTCATAGAGTGTTCTGCCTATGTTTTCCTCTAAGAGTTTTATAGTGTCTGCTCTTCCATTTAGGTCTTTAATCCACTTTGAGTTTATTCTTCTGTATGTTGTCAGGGAGTGTTCTAATTTCATTCTTTTACATGTAGCTGTCCAATTTTCCAAACACCACTTTTGAAGAGTCTGTGTTTTCTCCATTGTATATTCTTGCCTCCTTTGTAAAAAATAAGGTGACCATATGTGCATAGGTTTATCTCTGGGATTTCTATCCTGTTCCATTGATCTATATTTCTGTTTTTGTGCCAGTACCATACTGTCTTGATTACTGTAGCTTTGTAGTATAGTCTGAAGTCAGGGAGCCTGATTCCTCCAGCTCCATTTTTCTTTCTCAAGATTGCTTTGTCTATTCAGGGTTTTTTGTGTTTCCATACAAATTGTGAAATTTTTTGTTCTACTTCAGTGAAAAATGTCATTGGTAGTTTGATAGGGATTGCAATGAATCTCTAGAATCCTTTGGGTAGTATAGTCATTTTCCCAATGTTGATTCTTCCAATCCAAGAACATTGTATATCTCTCCATCTATTTGTATCATCTTTAATTTCTTTCATCAGTGTCTTATAGTTTTCTATCTACAGGTCTTTTGTCTCCCTAGGTAGGTTTATTCCTAGGTATTTTACTCTTTTTGTTGCAATGTTAAATGGGAGTGTTTCCTTAATTTATCTTTCAGATTTTTCATCATTAGTGTATAAGAATGCAAGAGATCTCTGTGCATTAATTTTGTATCCTGCAACTTTATCAAATTCATTGATTAGCTCTAGTAGTTTTCTGGTGGCATCTTTAGTATTCTCTATGTATAGTATCATGTCAGGTGTAAACAGTGACAACTTTACATCTTCTTTTCTGATTTGGATTCCTTTTATTTCTTTTTCTTCTCTGATTGCCATGGTTAAAACTTCCAAAAATATGTTGATTAATAGTGGTGAGAGTGGATAACCTTTTCTTGTTCCTGATCTTAGAGGAAATGCTTTAAGTTTTTCACCACTGAGAATGATGAAGGCTGCGGTTTTGTCATATATGGCCTTTATAATGTTGAGGTAAGTTCCCTCTATGCCTACTTTCTGGAGGGTTTTTTTTTTTTTTTATCATTAATGGGTGTTGAATTTTGTTGAAAACTTTTTCTTCTTCTATTGAGATGATAAAGTTTTGTGGGTTTTTTTGTTGTTGTTGTTTGTTTTTTTGTGGTACGCGGGCCTCTCACTGTGGTGGCCTCTCCCATTGCGGAGCACAGGCTCCGGACACACAGGCTCAGTGGCCAGGGCTCACGGGCCCAGCTGCTCTGCAGCATGTGGGATCTTCCCAGACCTGGGCACGAACCCGTGTCCCCTGCATGGGCAGGCGGACTCTCAACCACTGCACCACCAGGGAAGCCCAAAGTTTTTTATCCTTCAATTTGTTAATATGGTGTATCAAACTGATTGACCCATGTATATTGAAGAATCCTTGCATTCCTGGCATAAACCACACTTGATCATGGTGTATGATCCTTTTAATGTGCTGTTGGATTCTGTTTGCTAGTATTTTTTTGAGGAGTTACATCTACTTTCTTCAGTGGTATTGGCCTGTAGTTTTCTTTTCTGTGACATTTTGTCTAGTTTTCATATCAGGGTGATGGTGGCCTCATAGAATGTGTTTGGGAGTGTTCCTCCCTCTGCTATATTTTGGAAGAGTTTGAAAAGCATAGGTGTTAGCTCTTCTCTAAATGTTTGATAGAATTCTTCTGTGAAGCCATCTAGTCCTGGCCTTTTGTTTGTTGGAATATTTTTAATCACAATCTCAATTTTAATACTTGTGATTGATCTGTTTATATTTCTATTTCTTCCTTGTTTAGTCTCAGAAGGTTGTGCTCTTCTAAGAATTTGTCCATTTCTTCCAGATAGTCCACTCTTTGGCCTATAGTTGCTTGTAGTAATCTCTCATGATTCTTTGTATTTCTGCAGTGTCAGTTGTTACTTCTCCTTTTTCGTTTCTAATTCTGCTGATTTGAGTCTTCTCCCTTGTTTTCTTGATGAATCTGACTAATGGTTTATCAATTTTGTTTATCTTCTCAAGGAACCAGCTTTTAGTTTTATTGATCTTTGTTATTGTTTCCATTATTTCTTTTTCATTTATTCCTGGTCTGATCTTTATGATTTCTTACCTTCTGCTAACTTTGAGTTCTTTTTGTTCTTCTTTCCCTAATTGCTTTAGGTGTAAGCTTAGGTTGTTTATTTGAGATGTTTCTTGTTTCTCAAGGTAGGATTGTATTGCTATAAAGTTCCCTCTTAGAACTGCTTTTGCTTCATCCCATAGGTTTTGGATTGTCATGTTTTCACTGTCATTTGTTTCTACGTATTTTTTGATTTTCTCTTTGATTTCCTCTGTGATCTCTTGGTTATTTAGTAGTGTATTTTTTAGCCTCCATGTGTTTGTATTTTTTCAGGTTTTTTCCTGTCATTGATATCTAGTCTCATAGCATTGTGGTCGGAAAAGATACTTGATAAGATTTCCAGTTTCTTAAACTTACCAAGGCTTGATTTGTGACCCAGTATATGATGTATCCTGGAGATTGTTCCCTGAGCAATTGAGAAGAAAGTGTGTTCTGTTGTTTTTGGATGGAATGTCCTATAAATATCAACTAAGTCCATCTGGTCTCATATTTCATTTAAAGGTTCTGTTTCCTTATTATTTTCATTTTTAATGATCTGTCCACTAGTGAAAGTGGGGCATTAAAGTCCCCTGCTATGATTGTGTTACTGTCGATTTCCCCTTTTATGGCTGTTAGCATTTGCCTTAAGTATTGAGGTGCTCCTATGTTAGGTGCATAAGTATTTACAATTGTTATATTTTCTTCTTGGATTGATCCCTTGATCATTATGCAGTGTCCTTCTTTGTCTCTTGTAATAGTCTTTATTTTAAACTCTTTTTGTCTTTTATGAGAATTGCTACTCCAACTTTCTTTTGATTTCCATTTGCATGGAATATCTTTTTCCATCCCCTCCTTTTCAGTCTGTATGTGTCCCTAGGTCTGAAGTGTGTCTCTTGTAGACAGCATATATATGAATACCACTTTTGTATCCATTCAGCCAGTCTATGTCTTTTGGTTGGAGCTTTTAATCCATTTACATTTAAGGTTATTATCGATATGTATGTTCTTATTATCATTTTCTTCATTGTTTTGGGTTTATTATTGTAGGTATTTTCCTTCTCTTGTGTGTACTTCCTAGAGAAGCTCCTTTAGCATTTGTTGTAAAGCTGGTTTGGTGGTGCTGAAGTGTCCTAAGTTTTGTTTGTCTGTAAAAGTTTTAATTTCTCCATCATATCTGAATGAGATCCTTGCTGGGTGGAGTAATCTCGGTTGTAGGTTTTACCCTTTCATCACTTTAAATATGTCCTGACACTCTTTTCTAGCTTTCAGAATTTCTGTTGAAATATCAGCTCTTAATCTTATGGGGATACGCTTGTATATTATTTGTTGCTTTTTCCTTGCTGCTTCTAATATTTTTTCTTTGTTTTTATTTTTTTGATAGTTATATCAATATGTGTCTTGGTGTGTTTCTCCTTGGATTTATCCTGTATAGGACTCTCAGTGCTTCCTGGACTTGATTGACTATTTCCTTTCCCATGTTAGGGAAGTTTTCAACTATAATCTCTTCGAATATTTTCTCAGTCCCTCTCTTTTTCTCTTCTTTTTCTGGGACCCCTATAATTCATGTGTTGGTGCATTTAATTTTGTCCCAAAGGTCTCTGAGACTGTCCTCAATTATTTTCATACTTTTTTTTTATTCTGGTCTGCAGTAGTTATTTCCACTATTCTATCTTCCAGGTCACTTATCCGTTCTTCTGACTCAGTTATTCTGCTATTGATACCTTCTAGAGAATTTTTAATTTCATTTATTGTGTTGTTAATGATTGTTTGTTTGCTCTTTAGTTTTCTAGGTCCTTTTTAAACGTTTCTTGTAATTTCTTCATTCTATTTCCAAGATTTTGTGTCATCTTTACTATCATTATTCTGATTTTTTTTCAGGTAGACTGCCTATTTCCTCTTCATTTGTTAGGTCTGGTGGGTTTTTACCTTGCTCCTTTATCTGCTGCATATTTCTCTGTTTTCTCATTTTTTTTTTAACTTACTGTGTTTGGGGGTCACCTTTTGGCAGGCTGCAGGTTCGTAATTCCTGTTGTTTTTGGTATCTGCCCCCAGTGGATGAGGTTGATTCAGTGGCTTGTGTAGGCTTCCTTGTGGATGGGACTGGTACCTGTGTTCTGGTGGTTGGAGCTGGATCTTTTCTTTCTGGTGGGCAGTGCTGCATCTGTTGGTGTGGTTTGGTGTGTCTGTGAACTTAGTATGATTTTAGGCAGCCTCTCTGCTAATGGGTGTGGTTGTTTTCCTGTCTTGCTAGTTGTTTGTCATGGGACCTCCAGCACTGTGCTTGCTGGTTGTGGGTGGAGCTGGGGTTTAGTGTTGAGATGGAGATCTCTGGTAGACCTCTCACCAGTTGATATTATGTGGGACCAGGAGGTCTTTGGTGGTCCAATGTCCTGAATTCAGCTCTCCCATATCAGAGGCTCCAGTCTGACACCAGGCCAGAGCACCAAGGCACTGTCAGCCACATGGCCCAGAAGAAAAGGGAGAAAAAAAGAAAGAAAAAAATTAATAATAATTTTTAAAACTTATTAAAATAAAAAAACAAATAATAATAATAATATAAAAAGAAGAGAGCAACCAAACCAATATACAAATCCATCAATGATAACAAGTGCTGAAAACTATACTAAAATAAACATAAAAATCAGAAACAAGTCAGTCACAGACAGCAAACCCCTAGTCTACAGTTGCTCCCAAAAACTACCGCCAAAATTTTGTGATGATTCGTTTTCTATTCAGGTATTCCACAGATACAGGGTACATCAAGTTGATTGTGGGGATTTAATCTGCTGCTCCTGAGGCTGCATGGAGAAATTTCCCTTTCTCTTCTTTGTTTGTACAGCTCGTGGGGTTCAGCTTTGGTTTTGGCCCCATGTCTGCATGTAGGTTGCCCTCAGGTATCTGTTCCTGCCCAGACAGGATGGGGTTAAAGCAGCAGCTGATTAGGATCTCTTGCTCCTTCAGGCCAGGGGAGGGAGGGGAATGGTTGTTATAACTGGAATGCAGGTTGAGTCTGTGGTGGCAGATTCTGGTGTCCATTGCAACAGCCTGAGGCAAACTATGTGTTCTCCCAGGGAAGTTGTCCCTGTGTCACAGGATCCTGGCAGTGGCTTGATGCACAGGCTCCTGGCGGCATGTGGATAGTGTCCTATGCTTTCACACCAGGTTCCTGGTGGCTGCTGCAGCAGCTTTAGCATTTCATGCCCATCCCTGGGGTCCAAGCTGATAGCTGCAGCTCATGCCTGTCTCTGCAGCTTGTTTAAGTGGTGCTCTGCCTTCTGTGTGCAGACAGGGAAGGAATCCCTTCTCCTCGTGCACCCTGAAACAATGGTCTCTTGCCTCTTAGGCAGGTCCAGACTTTTCCCCAAACTCCCTCCTGGCTAGTTGTGATGCACTAGCCCCCTTCAGGCTGTGTTCATGCAGCCAACCCCAGTCCTCTCCCTGGATGTGACCTCTGAAACCTGAGCCTCAGGTCCCAGCTGCCACACCCCCAGCAGGTGAGCAGACAAGTCTCTCAGGCTTGTGAGTGCTGGTGGACACTGATCTTCTGTACAGGAATCTCTCCACTTTGCCCTCTGCACCCCTGTTGCTGTGCTCTCTTCCGTGGATCCGAAGCTTCCCCCCAACCCAGCCCCTGTCTCCACCAGTGAAGGGGCATCCTAGTGTGTGGAAACTTTTCCTCCTTCACTGCTCCTTCCCAGAGGTGCAGGTCCCATCCCTATTCTTTTGTCTCTGACTTTTCTTTTTTCTTTTGCCCTACCCAGGTATTTGGGGAGTTTCTTGCCTTTTGGGAAGTCTGAGGTCTTCTGTCAGCGTTCAATAGATGTTCTGTAAGAGTTGTTCCACATGTAGATGTATTTCTGATGTATTTGTGGAGAGGAAGGTGATCTCCACGTCTTACTCCTCTGCCATCTTGAAGGTCCCCCTAGACCATTGTTAATGCTG
The DNA here is from genome assembly GCF_003676395.1 of Aethalodelphis obliquidens. Lineage (NCBI taxonomy): Eukaryota > Metazoa > Chordata > Mammalia > Artiodactyla > Delphinidae > Aethalodelphis > Aethalodelphis obliquidens. The sequence goes on from NW_020838063.1 coordinate 811,149, forward strand.
TTTTCTAAATGAATAAACTGAGGCTCAAAGAAGTTAAAATGAGTAGTGAAAGGATGCAGAGACCTTAAGTGGCAGAGTGGAGAAGTGCAGACAAATTTTCTAACTCAAAGTCCAGTTCTGTGTCCTTCAGACCATATTGGTTGCTCCTCATGGTCAGGAACTGTGTCTTTAAGGTCATAAATATTTCTTCAAGGACAAAAGCATATCCTCAAGGTCATAGTTTGTGTTTTATTCTCCTGAGTACTCTAAGCATTGGTATGGATCATTACCTTGCATTGGGAAACATGAAGAATGAAATGTTCCAATCACTCATGTGACAAGAAAGAAAGGAGGAGTTAGGGTAGGTTGTCATATGTGAGGGATGCTGAGGCAGACATTTTAAAGAAAGGCAGGGAGGCAGGTATTAGCAGTCTTCTGGCTCCCAAGCCAGTGCTCTTTATAAGAAGGAAAGAAAGAGAGAGAGGGAAAGAAAGGAAGGAAGAAAGATAGATTGATCTAATGCTTAAATGATGGAACTATAATATATTGATAAGGAAAACAAGGATATTTGACAATGTCCCGCACATTGGAGATTTCTGTCAAAAAGTCAGCCAGGCCTTACTTCAGCAGAGTCTTCTTTGAAGGAGATCTAGACTGGAGGGGCTGTGGGCCCTCTAGTACCTGGAAAAAATTGTGAGTATAAGCTAGGAAGTTATTGCAAGTTGAAATAACTTGCCTATATCCACACAAGACTCAAACTATAGATGGGGAATGAAAAAGGAAAAGAGGAAATGGTCAAGAGATGTTGGAACTGGAGATAAAGTGGAAGTCAGGGCACAGGAAGAGCATATGCTCTCTGTGTACAGCAAAGAGTGTATGTTATCATCCCAGGTTAGTAGGGCAAATGCATAGGAGAAATGAGAGAGTGAAGAGGAGAGGTGAGGCCAGGGAAAGAGGGGATGGGAGGGGAGGGGTGGGGGAGGGGCAAAAGACAAAAGTAGTCCTGGGAAGGGGATTGATACAGCAATCTTGGAATGCTTGATTCTTCTCACAGTATGAACAGAAACTTAACTGTACCAAAGCTTGATGAAGATGACCCTTACCACCATCCAATTTCTTTTCTTCCAAGTTCACCAAGAAGCCTCAATAAGATGGAAAGGGTAAGTATTCTTAGCCCCTTTACAGGCACTGTGGGGTTAAGTGACTTCTGTGAAGTCATAAAGTGAGTTTGTTGCTCAGCGGGGACTAGAACTCCCATTTCCTGCTTCTCAATTCCGTTCCTTTTTTTTTAAACCACTAGACTCAAAGAGCCCTCCAACCCCCTCCATTTCACTTGATCTTAGAATCAACCATTATAGTTTCCTTTGGGGTGCCTTGAAGGCACTTTTTAGGTCTTTACTACCCTAAGAAAATGTAAATGATCCCTCAGAGAGATCACCCCTTAAATGTACCAGCAGAATAGGGAGAATGACAGAGACATTTTTCACATTTTTTCTAAGGAGCCATATCCCAAGCATCAGGCTTTTCTATACCCAGGCATATACTTTCATTCCCTGGGGTCAGTTTGAGAGAGTAACCATCCTTCGGAGAGATTCTAATAGTGGAATTTTGGACACCATAACAAGTTGTTGGTGGTGGTGCGGGTGAAATTTAGGAGAATCAGTTTCATCTATCACCTCTTGTAGGATGCTCTCTGCTCCAGCTCTGTACATGGTCAGCTTCAACTGAATACAGGGTGGTGATTATCAATTTGATTATTTTTGATTTTAGCCTAGTTCCTTTTAATTCCCAAGGCCTGACTGATTTGAACACCTGCATCACACACACACATACACATATATACATTGCCATCCTTTCATCCTTTGTATGTGAATTTCTCAACCATTGGCCTTCTTTCTGGATAGTTATTAAGATCCATCAGGCCTCCACATGGTGTAGAGAGACGGGAGGTGATGGCTTTCTACTTGAAAACCAATTTCAAGTTGCGTGCCATGAGCGTGTGTTGGTGAGTGTCCACCCATGGCAAGTTCCTAAAGCATGGAATGTTATGTACTAATTTCCTGTATCTAATTTTCTCAGAAGCGAAGTGACCATACCAAGAATGACAATGCCCATCTATATACAATACAAGGAACAGGACTCCCTTTTCCTATCTCCCTTACCCAACGGTGATTGTATGGTGGAGTACAGGGTTGGTAAATATGCCACCCATGCTCAGTCTATGCCCAAACCAGACAGCAGTAATCAGTTATGGCCCCTCTTTCCCAATGAGCCTTAATGCAGTCTTCCTCAGCAAGTTCTCCAGGCAGCTATCATCCAACTGATCAGAGACTGTATCAGACAAGAAACCCATTTGATATCCTCAAAGTGAGGGAAAGGGTAAGGCTTTAGAATCATAAAGGCCTGTGTTCTCCTTCCACTTCTGCCACTTATAAGCTCTGTAGCCTTTGGCAGGTCATTTCTCTTCTCAGAGCCTCAGTTTCCTTATCTGTGAAATAGGGAAATTAGGATGGTCATGAAAATTCACAGTGATAAAACACTTGGCACATAGTGGATGTCCAATACCTGTTATCACTGAGTTCCAGAATCTTACAATTAACATGTCTGTCTTTTGGGCTTCTATTTAAAAGATGGCAGGGGCACTTGAGGACTTCTCAGCAGCTAGTGGAGCAAATGTCCCAAAAAGGAGATGCAGATCCCTCAAAGAAAAACCTTACTGATCTTAGCATTTTTCTAGTCAGACCTTGGCAAGGAGATCTTGTTTCCCTTGACGCTGGGCATCCACACTCCTCATGTCCAATTTGTTCTTTCCTCAGAATTTCCTAGCTCACTATTTTGTTTCCTTGGAACCTAATAAAGGCTTCAAGAGATTTAATTGGAACCAAAAATCACTTCATTGAGAGCCACTCTCCTGCTTTCCTCCTACCTCTTGGAGTGCTCTATCATAGGTTCCTTTGCTGACTCTTCTCACTTTGTCTAGCCATTACCTATAGGGGTTCTTAAGGCTTCCATCCAGGGTTGGCTTCTCAGACCAAGTGCTCTCTTTGGTCATTCTCAGCCACTCCTAGGAATTTAACTCCTAGTTGCCTAGTTTTCTAGGGCTGCCATAAAAAGCATCATGATTTGGTAGCTTAAACAACAGAAATTTGTCTCACTTTTCTGGAACCTAGAAGTCCGAAATCAAGGTGTCAACAGGGTTGGTTCCTTCTGAGAGCTATAGGGAAAATCTGTTTCATGCTGTTTTCCTAGCTCTTAGTTGTTTGCTATAAATATTTGGCATTCCTTGGGTTTTGCTACATTACCCCAATCTTAGCCTTCATCTATATATGGCATTCTCCCTGTGTGTGTGTAAGTCCAAATTTTCCCTTTAGTATAAGGACACCAGTCATATTGGTGTAGGGGCCTATCCTACTCCAGTATGACCTAATGTTAATTAATTAAATGTACAGTGACCCTGTTTCCAAATAAGTGTATATTCTTAGGCATTGTGGTTTAGGACTTTGATATATCAATTTTGGGGGGGCACAATTCAACCCATGACACCCATCATCTGATGAGTTCCTCCAAAGACCATCAGTACAACTGTGTCTACTGATATTCAGATCTGTATATCAGCTGCCTGATGTACTAGTCCATCTACATGTCCCTTGGGCATCTCCAACTCAATCATGACGCTTTCCCTGCTACCACCACTAGGATCTCACCTGAACTTGGCTCTCCTCCTGAGTGATTTCTGCTTTTAGCTCTACCATCCTCCCAGTCGTGTAGCTGTAAAATCTCAGTCTTCTCTGACTCCTCCCTCTTTCTTCCCCTCCCTCTGTAATCATTTGCCAGGTCTTGATTCTAGTTTTATAATATCTTAATTATGTCTTGCCCTGCTTCTTCTTTGTCCTATTTGAAAGCTAGTATTTCTTTTCACTTGGACAGCCTCCCAGCTGTTCTCCCTGCCTCCCATCTCACCTCCCTCTGGTCCATTCTCTCTGGCATACGAGTCACTGTCTTTAAGCACAGTTCTTCCAGTGGCTCCATTTATCATCAGCAGATGCTTTCCCATTTCTGAGCCTTTCCTCTACTGAACTTTCTCCATGAAATGCCCTTCCCTTACATTCGCCTATTTAGACTTTTGCCTGAAAGGCCACACACTTTCCACAAAGGCATCACATGTGACCCCTTTCCCTTGGGCTCTTAATTCTCCACAAGCACTTAACATATTCTACCCTACCCTGTCTCAGAGCTATATAGTTAATGTATTATCTCCATTATTACTCTCCCCCCATACACTAGTACAATGTAATTGTGTTAAGGCAAGATATGAGTCTTCCTCATCATGGTATTCTACATGTCTGGCTCACAGCAGGTGCGCAATTGGTTGAGTGATTTGAAAAACCTTGAAGCTTGCTGCCCTTGTCTCTTTGTGCACTGCTGTATATTGCAGCATAAAACCCAGCCCTCTCAGGTTAAGAAAAAACCTAAACTGGGTCAGTTTATAGACTAGGAATATCAGCTGCTTAGAGCTTACCAACCAACCTCTGCAGCAAGCACCTTCCAGTGAGCTGATAGGGAAGCAGGGACAAAGAGGGATTGGAGGGGCTCCCCACACCTAGCAGCAGCTGCTCAGCAGTAGGTTGGGGGAGGCTCAGAGAGCAACAAGGCCAAATATACAGGTCAAAACCTGATTTATACAGGAAAAATAATGTGTGGTGACCTTAATGGCAAGGAGGCTTATCATCTGAAACCTACAGTGGCAAAGAGCCCAGAGGCTCTCCAGTGTTAATCTTGAATCTTCATTTGATATTCCTTTGAAATGAAATATATATATATATATATATATGCTCTAAGCTGTTACTTGGTATACAAAAGTAATCATTTTTACATCCTATGTTGCTAAACCTGTACACAAAGACTTTTCTTCTGCCCACTTCCCAGCAGTAGAGCTGAAGACATCAGAAATGAGAACTGGCTTACACAAGGTCATGTGGCAAGGAGCAGCCCAGGCTTAAAATCAGAAGCTGTCTTTGCCATTTTTTCTCCTTGCAAGAGTCCAAGGATGGGGCGATGCACCACTGGAAATGAGCTCTCCAAAGGACTAGAGGGGGCAGGTGCCCATAAGCAGAATCTGAGGCCTAGACAACCTAAGAGTACCATTGCAGCAAATGCCAAGGGAAAGGAATTGCCCACAGCTTAAAAGCATGGGCCCTGGAGTATGCATGACACAAACAAATGACCAAATACATGTTGTTAAGTAGTCTTAGGGACACAGAGACAGAAGTATTTTGTTGAATAAGTGAATGATGTGATTATAAGAACTGCAATAGTTCTTCACTTCTTAGGTAATGGGTAAGAGTGTGGACGCCAGGCCAACTTGCTTTCATTCAAATCTTGATTCTACCACTTGATTTTACTACATATTAACCTTCTGACCATGGGCAAATCACTTAAGTTCTCCAAGCCAGAAAACTTAAACCTTAGTTTCTTTAGTTTCCTCACTTAGAAAATGGCATCCATTATTCACAAATGTTTATTGAACATATACTAGTCAGGCACTGTTTTAGGTGCTTGGGATACAGCAATGAATACAACAGATAGAAATCCCTGACCTCGTGGAGTTGACATTCTAGTTAGGGGGATAGTTACAAACGGTAGTCCTCACTTCCTAGGGTTGCAGGGAGGGGTAAATAAGAGAAGGCACAAAAAATGCTAGGCACAGAGCTTATACCTAACGAATGTCTCAAGTTAAACTATGTCTTGGCAAAATGGAGAGATTAGATGTATTAGAGTAATACAAATGTTGCCTACCTGCCTGACTGCCCCTCCACTTAGCTCCAGCCCTATTCAGAATGGAATACTGTCCTGACAGACATCCAAGATCAGAGGAAGGTAGAGGAGGTGGTATTTAAATTGACCTTTAAAATGAGTGGGAGAATAAAGAGGTGTAAAGGCCATCACAGGCCAGGCCAAGGTCTTTGGACTTTGGTAAAAGTGTGGAGACACTGACAGTTTAGGAGTAAAAATGACCACAGGCTAGGGAAACTTTGACTGGGTGAAGGGTAAGAGGTCTTTATCTTTAGCTCTCTGAGATTGGAGATGGGTGACAGAGCTTCAGTTCTATGATATGGTGGTGGTCTGTGTGCATTTGCATGTGTGTGTACAAATTAACCAGAATTTCAGCAAGTCCCTTTGAGGGGAAAAATACAGTGTTAATCTTGGCAAATTACATGAAAGGTGTTATTGTTCTGAGTTGGAGTTTACAGAGGCCTACTGAGGCTGCAGTCAAGCCAACAAAATATAGAGGCAGAGGAGCTCCAGGCAACTGGAAGGGCAACTGGACCAAGGACAATGCTGTCCAAGAGCGATGCTGGCTAAGGTGATTCAGTAACTTGAGTTCAAGTCCACTATCCCTCAACTCCATTCCCTCTGGACTTGTAGCACCTTCTTCCCCCCGAAAGCCAGCAAGAGCCCTGACTGCGCCAGGTTCTCCAGCCCTTATTTCAGTGGAATAGAATCAGGCATGATTTCCAGATCTTTTGCCCCTCTGTGGAGGGTAGTTAAAGGACAGTACATTTGGTACCCTAAGCCTGGATTTATCATTTGCTATAGTATTGATATGGACCCCACATAAGACTGACTTTTTTTCTTTCTGTGACAAGATTGCTGGTTTTCACCCTGCTGTGAAACATAACAGTAAAGTGTGTGGGATCTGGAATCAAACTGCTTTTGTTTGAAGCCTGTTTCTGTTACTTCCAAGCAGTGTGATCTTGGGCAATATAGTTAATTTCTCTGATCCTCAGTATCCCTTTTTGTAAATTGGGGATGATAATACTTACCTCACAGGTTTGCTGTGAGGATTCAATAACTTCCTTCAGGTAAAGCTACTAGAATTTTGCCTAGCTCATAGGAAGTGTTATTTAAGTTATAAGCTAATATCTTGCTGTAGTCATTGACCCTTGGGGGAGGCTCTGTTTCCTCATGTGTGCAATACAATAATGCTTGCCCTGTATAGATCCTGAAGTCATGGACAAAATGGATGAGAAAGCATTTTACTAAGAGAAGTAATACAGGATGCAGTGTACTGGCAAGAGGGTATATTATCTGGGGTATGTTTCAACAGAGTTCTGGCTGTAACTGTAATGCAAATTGTGGAAATTAATGTGTGGATATGATTGTGACCTTCATGTAGTAACTTAGATAGCTGAGATTATTTCTGGAGGGCGACACCAACCTGTATTCTCATTGACGTTAGGTGGTCTCTCTCATACACACACCTTTAATTTCCTAGACAGTGAAATATTTCACAGTTCCATGTTACTTTTGACTATTACAACTTAGCACTTATACTTAGTTAGATTATACCTAATATTTAAGAACATCAGAAATAATTTAATTCAGTCAGTCTTATTAAAGGAATGATACATAATTTACTGATTAAAAAAATAATATTGTGATAGTTAATCTTTAATCTTATGTTAGAGTTTTGGGATTTCCATGCAAAATCAAAAAATGGCCATGTAAAATATCAGGAATGTGAATAGAGCCCAGTCAGGTCAATTTCCTCATCTGAAACCTGGAATTGATAATCCCTTCCCTAGTTGGCTGGCAGGACAATGGTATAACTCAAATGTGATAATGAATGTCAGAGAGTAAAAATTATAAAGTAATATATACATGTGAGTTATAAAAACAGTAATATTAACGGTAATGATCATCTATTGAGTATCTGCCTTCGGCTAGGTGCTTTTAATAAAAATGGACGGGGGGTCGGGGACCTTCAAGATGGCAGAGGAGTAAGACATGGAGATCACCTTCCTCTCCACAAATACATCAGAAATACATCTACATGTGGAACAACTCCTACAGAACATCTACTGAATGCTGGCAGAAGACCTCAGACTTCCCAAAAGGTAAGAAACTCCCCACGTACCTGTGTAGAGCAAAAGAAAAAAGAGACAAAAGAATAGGGATGGGACTTATACCTCTTGGAGGGAGCTGTGAAAGAGGAAAAGTTTCCACACACTAGGAAACCCCTTCACTGGCAGGGACTGGGGGTGGCCATGGGAGGGGGTAGCTTCAGACCTCGGAGGAGAGCACGGCAACAGGGGCTCAGAGGGCAAAGTGGAGAGATTCCAGCACAGAGAATCGGTGCCTACCAGCACTCACCAATCTGAGAGGCTTGTCTGCTCACCTGCCAGGACAGGTGAGGGCCGGGAGCTGAGGCTCAGGCTTCAGAGGTCAGATTCCAGGGAGAAGACTGGGGTTCGCTGTGTGAAAACATCCTGAAGGGGGCTAGTGTGCCACAGCTAGCCGGGAGGGAGCCTGGAAAAAGCCTGGAACTGCCTATGAGGCAAGAGACCATTGTCTCGGGGTGTGCAAAGAGAGGGGATACAGAGCACCGCCTAAACGAGCACCAGAGATGGGTGCGAGCCACGGCTATCAGCACGGGCACCAGAGATGGGCACGAAATGCTAAGGCTGCTGCTGCAGCCTTATCAAGGCCTGTGTGCAAACACAGGTCACTATCCACACCTCCCCTCCCAAGAGTCTATGCAGCCCACCACTGCCAGGGTCTTGTGATCCAGGGACAACTTTCCCAGGAGAACACACGGTGCACCTCAGACTGTTGCAACATCACTCTGAGCTCTGCCACTGCAGGCTCGGCTCACATTCAGTATCCCTCCCTCCCCCTGGCCTGAGTGAGCCAGAGCACCCTAATCAGCTGTTACTTTAACCCCATCTTGTCTGGGGGAGGAAGAGGCACCCTCAGGTAACCTACATGCAGAGGTGGGACAAAATCCAAAGCCGAACTGCATGAGCTGTGTGAACACAGAATAGAAAGGACAGTTTCTCCCAGCAGCCTCAGGAGCAGTGGATTAAATCTCCACAAAAATCTTGATGTACCCTGCACCTGTGGAATACCTGAAGAGACAACGAATCACCCCAAAATTGAGGTGGTGGACTTTGGAAACAACTGTAGGCTTGGGGTTTGCTTTCTGCATGTAATTTGTTTCTGGTTTTATGTTTATTTTAGTTTATTGTTTAGAGCTTATTGTCAGTGATAGATTTGTTTATTGATTTGGTTGTTCTCTTCCTTTATATATATATATGTATATATATATATGTATATATATATGTATATATATGTATATATATATGTATATATATTTTTTTTTTTCCTTTTTCACTTTTTGTAATTGTGTATGTGTATGCTTCTTTGTCTGATTTGTCTGTATAGCTTCACTTTTACCATTTGTCCTAGGGTTCAGTCTGCCCATTTATGTTTTTAATAGATTTTAGGGTTTGTTATCAATGGTGGATTTGTTTGTATGTTTAGCTGCTCTCTTCTTCCTTATTTTTTATTACTTTTAAATTTTTTATTTTTAATAATATTTTAATGTTTTATTTTAATAATTTTATTTACTTCATTTTACTGTTTTCTTTCTATGTATCTTTCTTTCCTTCTTTCTTTCTTTTTTCTCCCTTTCCTTCTGTGTTGTGTTGCTGACAGGGTCTTGGTGCTCTGGCTGGGAGTCAGGCCTGAGCCTCTAAGATGGGAGAGCTGACTTCAGGCCACTGGTCCACGAGAGACCTCCTGGCTCCATGTAACATCAAATGGCAAGAGATCTCCCAGAGACCTCCATCTCAAAATAAGACCCAGCTCCACTCAACAATGAGCAAGCTACAGTGATGGACAACCTAGGCCAAACACGTAGCGAGACAGGAACACAAGCCAAATGATTAGCAGAGAGGCTGCCTAAACATACTAAGTTCACAAACACACCAAAACACACCACCAGACACGGTCCCACCCACAAGAAAGATAAGATCAAGCCTCATCAACCAGAAAACAGGCAACAGTCCCAACCACCAGAAAGCCTACACAACCCACTGTAGAAACCTTACCCACTGGGGGCAGACACCAAAAAGAAACTAAAGAGCAAAGAAACAATGATGAACAGCACAATAAATGAAATTAAAATTTCTCTAAAAGGAATTAATAGGAGAATAACTGAGGCAGAACAGATAAGTGACCTGGAAGATAAAATAGTGGAAATAAACTTCCACAGAACAGAATAAAGAAAAAAGAATAAAAAGAATTGAGGACAGTCTCAAAGACCTCTGGGACAACTTTAAATGCACCAACATTCGAATTATAGGGATCCCAGAAGAAGAAGAGAAACATAAAGGGACTGAGAAAATATTTGACGAGATTATAGTTGAGAACTACCCTAATATGGGAAAGGAAATAATCAAGTCCAGGAAGACCAGAGAGTCCATAAAAGGATAAATCCAAGAAGAACAACAGGCCAAGACATATATTAATCAAACTATCAAAAATTAAAAACAAAGAAAAATTATTAAAAGTAGCAGGGCAAAAACAACAAATACCACAAAAGGTAATCCCCATAAGGTTAAAGTGATTTTTTAAAGTGATGAAGGGGAAAAACCTACAACTAAGATTACTCTACCCAGCAAGGATCTCATTCACATTTAATGGAGAAATTAAAAACTTTACAGACCAGCAAAAGCTGAGAGAATTCAGCACCACCAAACCAGCTTTACAACAAATGCTAAAGGAACTCTTCTAGGCAGGAAAAACAAGAGAAGGAAAAGACCTACAATAACAAACACAAAACAATTAAGAAAATGGTAATAGGAACATACATATTGATTATTACCTTAAATGTAAATGGCTTAAATGCTCCAACAAAAAGACATAGAATGGCTGAGTGGAAACAGAAACAAGACCTGCAGATATGCTGTCGACAAGAGACCCACTTCAGCCCTAGGGACACATACAGACTAAAAGTGAGGGGATGGAAAAATATATTCCATGCAAATGGAAATAAGAAGAAAGCTGGAATAGCAATTCTCATATCAGACAAAATAAACTTAAAAACAAAGAGTATTACAAGAGACAAAGAAGAACACTACATAATGAGCAAGGGATCAAACCAAGAAGAAGATATAACAATTGTAAATATTTATGCACTCAACATAGCAGCACCACAATACATAAGGCAAATACAAACAGCCATAAAACGGGAAATCAACAGTAACACAACCATAGTAGGGGACTTTAACACCACACTTTCACCAATTGGACAGATCATTTAAAATGAAAATAAATAAGAAAACACAAGCTTTAAATGATACATTAAACAAGATGGACTTAATTGATATTTATAGGACATTCGATCCAAAAACAACAGAATACACTTTCTTCTCAAGTGCTCATGGAACATTCCCCAGGATAGATCATATCTTGGGTCACAAATCAAGACTTGGTAAATTTAAGAAAATTGAAATTGCATCAAGTACCTTTTCCAACAACAACACTGAGACTAGATATCAATTACAGGAAAAAATCTGTAAAAAAAAAAAAAAACACATGGAGGCTAAACAATACATTACTTAGTAAGCAAGAGATCATTGAAGAAATCAAAGAGGAAATCAAAAAATACCTAGAAACAAATGACAATAAAAACACGATGACCCAAAACCTATGGGACGCAACGAAAGAAGTTCTAAGAGGGAACATTATAGCAATACAATCCTACCTCAAGAAACAAGAAACATCTCAAATAAACAACCTAAATGTACACCTACAACAATTAGAGAAAGAAGAACAAAATACCCCCAAAGCTAGCAGAAGGAAAGAAATCATAAAGATCAGATCAGAAAGTAATGAAAAAGAAATGAAGGAAATGATAGCAAAGATCAATAAAACTAAAAGCTGGTTTTCTGAGAAGATAAACAAAATTGATAAACCATTAGCCAGACTCATCAAGGAAAAAAAGGGAGAAAACTCAAATCAGTAGAATAAGAAATGAAAAAGGAGAAGGTACAACAAACACTGCAGAAATACAAAGGATCATGAGAGATTACTACAAGCAACTATATGCCAATAAAAGGGACAACGTGGAAGAAACAGACAAAGTCTTAGAAATGCACAACCTTCCAAGGCTCAACCAGGAAGAAATAGAAAATATAAACAGACCAATCACAAGCACTGAAATTGAAACTGTGATTAAAAATCTTCCAACAAACAAAAGCCGAGAACCAGATGGCTTCACCAGCGAATTCTATCAAATATCTAGAGAAGAGCTAAGACCTATCCCTCTCAAACTCTTCCAAAATATAACTGAGGGAGGAAAACTCCCAAACCCATTCTACAAGGCCAGCATCACCCTGATACCAAAACCAGACAAAGATGTCACAAAGAAAGAAAACTGAAGGCCAATATCACTCATGAACATAGATGCAAATATCCTCAACCAAATACTAACAAACAGAATCCAACAGCACATTGAAAGGATCACAAAACATGATCAAGTGGGGTTTATCCCAGGAATGCAAAGATTCTTCAATATATGCAAATCAATCAATGTGACACACCATATTAAAAAATTGAAGGAGAAAAACCATATGATCATCTCAATAGATGCACAGAAAGCTTTTGACAAAATTCAACACCCATTTATGATAAAAACCCTCCAGAAAGTAGGCATCGATGGAACTTACCTCAACATAAAAAAGGCCATATATGAAAAACCCACAGCCAACATTGTACCAATAGTGAAAAATAGAAACCATTTCCACTAAGATCAGGAACAAGAAAGGTTGCTGACTCTCACCATTATTATTCAACATAGATTTGGGAGTTATAGTGACAGCAATCAGAGAAGGAAAACAAATAAAAGGAATCCAAATGAAAAAGATGAAGTAAAGCTGTCACTGTTTGCAGATGACATGATACTATACATAGAGAATCGTGAAGATGCTAGAAGAAAACTACTAGAGCTATTCAATGAATTGGGGAAAGTAGCAGGATACAAAATTAATGCACAGAAATCGCTTGCATTTCTATACACTAATGATGAAAAATCTGAAAGAACAATTAAGGAAACACTACCATTTACCATTGCAACAAAAAGAATAAAATATCTAGGAACAAACCTACCTAAAGAGACAAAAGAACTGTATGCAAAAATTATAGGACACTGATGAAAGAAATTAAAGATGATACAAATAGATGGACAGAAATACCATGTTCTTGGATTGGAAGAATCAACATTGTGAAAATGACTCTACTACCCAAAGCAATCTACAGATTCAAAGCAATCCCTATTAAGCTACCAATGGCATTTTTCACAGAACTAGAACAAAATATTTCACAATTTTTATGCTAACACAAAAGACCCTAAATAACTAAAGCAATCTTGAGAACAAAAAATGGAGCTGGAGGAATCAGGCTCCCTGACTTCAGACTATACTACAAAGCTACAGTAATCAAGACAATATGGTACTGGCACAAAAACAGAAAAATAGATCAATGGAACAGGATAGAAAGCCCAGAGATAAACCCACACACATATGGTCACCTTATCTTTGATAAAGGAGGCAAGAATATACAGTGGAAAAAAGACAGCCTCTTCAATAAGTGATGCTGGGAAAACTGGACAGGTACATGTGAAAGTATGAAATTAGAACACTCCCTAACACCTTACAGAATAATAAACTCAAAATGGATGAAAGAGCTATATGTAAGGCCTGACACTATCAAACTCTTTAAGGAAAACAGGCAAAACACTCTATGACATAAATCACAGCAAGATCCTTTTTGACCCACCTTCTAGAGAAATGGAAATAAAAACAAAAATAAACAAATGGGACCTAATGAAAGTTTAAAGATTTGCACAACAAAGGAAACCATAACCAAGATCAAAAGACAACCCGCATGGGATTCCGTGGAGGGGCAGTCGTTGAGAGTCCACCTGCTGATGCAAGGGACACAGGTTCGGACCCCAGTCTAGGAAGATACCATATGCCGCGTAGCGGCTGGGCCCGTGAGCCATGGCCACTGAGCCTGCACGTCCGGAGCCTGTGCTCCGCAACGGGAGAGGCCACAACAGTTAGAGGCCCGCTTACCACAAAAAAAAAAAAAAAAGACAACCTTCAGAATGGGAGAAAATATTTGCAAATGAGGCAACTGACAAAGGATTAATCTCCAAAATTTACAAGCTGCTCATGCAGCTCAATAACAAAAAAAAACAAACAACACAATCCAAAAATGGGCAGAAGACCTAAAGAGACATTTCTCCAAAGAAGATATACAGATTGCCAACAAACACATGAAAGAATGCTCAACATGGGCTTCCCTGGTGGTACAGTGGTTGAGAGTCCACCTGCCAATTCAGGGGACACGGGTTTGTGCCCCTGTCCAGGAAGATCCCACAGGCCACAGAGCATCTAGGCCCTTGAGCCATGGCCACTGAGCCTGCACGTCCGGAGCCTGTGTTCCACAACAGGAGAGGCCAAAACAGTGAGAAGCCTGTGTACCGTTTAAAAAAAAAAAAAAAGAATGCTAAACATCATTAATCATTACAGAAATGCAAATTAAAACTACAATGAGATATCATCTCACACCGGTCAGAATGGCCATTTAAAAAAAATCTAGAAACACTAAGTGCTGGAGAGGGTGTGGAGAAAAGAGAACACTCTTGCACTGTTGGTGAGAACGTACATTGATACAGCCACTATGGAGAACAATATGGAGGTTTCTTAGAAAGCTAAAAAGAGAACTACCATACCACCCAGCAATCCTACTACTGGGCATATGTCCTGAGAAAACCGTAATTCAAAATTGTCATGTACTAAAATGTTCATTACAGCACTATTTACAATAGCCAGGACATGGAAGCAACCTAAGTGTCCATCAACACATGAATGGATAAAGAAGATGTGGCACATATATACAATGGAATATTACTCAGCCATAAAAGGAAACAAAATTGAGTTATTTGTAGTGAGGTGGATGGACCTAGAGTCTGTCATACACAGTGAAGTAAGTCAGAAAGAGAAAAACAAATACAGTATGTTAACACATATATATGGAACCTAAAAAAATAAAAAAACTGGTAATGAAAAACCTAGGGGCAAGACGGGAATAACGACACAGAACTACTAGGGAATGGACTTGAGGATATGCGGAGGGGAAAATGTAAGCTGGGACAAAGTGAGACAGTGGTATAGACATATATAGTCTACCAAGCATAAAATAGATAGCTAGTGGGAAGCAGCTGCATAGCACAGGTAGATCAGCTCCGTGCTTTGTGACCACCTAGAGGGGTAGGACAGGGAGAGTGGGAGGGAGGGAGATGCAAGGGGAGAGATATATATATATATATATATATATATATATATATATATATATATATATCTGATTCACTTTGTTATAAAGCAGAAACGAACACACCATTGTAAAGCAATTATACTCCAGTAAAGATGTTAAAAAAATTACAAAGAAAGAAAATATATGAAGAGCATCAAGGGAAAAGCAGCAAATAATATACAAGTGTATCCCTATAAGGTTAACAGCTGATCTTTCAGCAGAAACCATGCAAACCAGAAGGGAGTGGCAGGACGTATTTAAAGTGATGAAGGGGTAAAATCTACAACCAAGATTACTCTACCCAGCAAGGATATCATTCAGATTTGATGGAGAAATTAAAATCTTTACAGACCAGCAAAAGCTAAGAGAATTCAGCACCACCAAACCCATTACAACAAATGGTAATGGAACTTCTGTAGGCAGGAAAGACAAGAGAAGGAAAAGAACTTCAATAACAAACCCAAAGCAATTAGGAAAATGGCACTGGGAACATACATATCTATATCTACCTTAAATATTACACATAGACTGTTTTACTGAATACAAAAACAAGATCTATATACATGTTGTCTAAAAGAGACCCACTTCAGACCTAGGAACACGTACTCACTGAAAGTGAGGGGATGGAAAAAGATATTCCAGGCAAATGGAAATCAAAAGAAAGCTGGAGTAGCAATTCTCATAAAAGACAACAGATTTTAAAATAAAGACTATTACAAGAAACAAAGAAGGACACTACAAAATGATAAAGGGATCAGACCTAGAAGAAGATATAACAATTGTAAAGATGTATGCACCCAACATAGGAGCACCTCAATACATAAGGCAAATGCTAACAGCCATAAAAGGGGAAATCAACAGTAATACAATCATAGTAGCGGACTTTAACACCACACTTTCACCAATGGATAGATCATCCAAAATGAAAATTAGTAAGGAAACACAAGCTATAAATGATACATTAAACGAGATGGATTTAATTGATATTTATAGGACATTCCATCCAAAAACAACAGAATACACTTTCGTCTCAAGTGCTCATGGAACATTCTCCAGGGTAGATAATATGTTGGGTCACAAATTAAGCCTTGGTTAATTTTGAAAAGTTGAATTTGTATCAAGTATGTTTTCTGACCATGCTATGAGACTAGATTCAATGTCAGGGAAAAAAAAGTGTAAAAAATACAAACACATGGAGTCTAAATAATACACTACTAAATAACCAAGAGATCACTGAAGAAATCAAAGAGGAAATCAGAAAATACCTAGAAACAAATGACAATGGAAACACTACGACCCAAAACCTATGGGATGCAGCAAAAGCAGTTCAAAGACAGAAGTTTTCAGCAATAAAATTCTACCTCAAGAAACAAGAAACATCTCGAATAAAGAACCTAATCTTACACCTAAAGCAACAGAGAAAGAAGAAAAAAGAACACTCAAAGTTAGCGGAAGGAATCATAAAAATCAGATGAGAAATAAATGAAAAAGTAGTGAAAGAAATGATAGCAAAGATCAATAAAACTAAAAAATGGTTCTTTGAGAAGATAAAATTGATATACCATTAGCCAGACTCATCAAGAAACAAGGGAGAAGTCTCAAAGCAATAGAATTAGAAATGAAAAAGGAGAAGTAAGAACTGAAACTCCAGAAGTACAAAGGATCATGAGAGATTACTACAAGCAATTATATGCCAATAAAATGGACAACCTGGAAGAAATGGACAAATTCTTAGAAAAGCACAACCTTCTGAGACTGAAACAGGAAGAAATAGAAAATATAAACAGACCAATCACAAGCACTGAAATTGAAACTGTGATTTAAAATCTTACAGCAAAAAAAGCCCAGGACCAGATGGCTTCACAGGAGAATTCTGTCAAACATTTAGAAAAGAGATAACACCTATCCTTCTCAAACTCTTCCAAAATATAGCAGATGGAGGACACGCCCAAACTGATTCTAAGAGGCTACCATCACCCTGATACCAAAACCAGACAAAGATGACACAAAGAAAGAAAACTACAGGCCAGTATCACTGATGAACATAGATGCAAAAATCCTCAACAAGATACTAGCAAACAGAATCCAACAGCATATTAAAAGGATCATACACCATGATCAAGTGGGGTTTATCCCAGGAATGCAAGAATTCTTCAGTATACACAAGTCAATCAGTTTGATACACCATATTAACAAATTGAAGGATAAAACTTTATCATCTCAATAGATGCAGAAAAAGCTTTTTGACAAAATTCAACACCCATTTATGATAAAAAGCCTCCAGAAAGTAAGCATAGAGGGAATTTACTGCAACATAATAAAGGCCATATATGACAGACCCACAGCCAACATCATTCTCAAAGGTGAAAAACTGAAATCATTTCACTATGATCAGGAGAAAACAAGGTTGCCCACTCTCACCAATATTATTCAACATAGTTTTGGAAGTTTTAGCCACAGCAATCAGAGAAGGACAAGAAATAAAAGGAATCCACATTGGAAAAGAAGTAAAACCATCACTGTTTGCAGACGACATGATACTATACATAGAGAATCCTAAAGATGCTACCAGAAAACTATGAGAGCTAATCAGTGACTTTGGTAAAGTAGCAGGATACAAAATAAATACACACAAATCTCTTACATTCCCATACACTAATCATGAAAAATCTGAAAGAGAAATTAAGGAAACACTCCCAATTACCATTGCAACAAAACAATAAAATACCTAGTAATAAACCTACCTAAAGAGACCAAAGACCTGTATACAGAAAACTATAAGACACTGATGAAAGAAATTAAAAATTATACAAATAGATTGAGAGATATACTATGTCTTGGATTGGAAGAATCAACATTGTGAAAATGACTATAATACCCAAAGCAATCTACAGTTTCATTGTAATCCCTATCAACCTAACAATGGCATTTTTCACAGAACTAGAACAAAATATTGCACAATTTGTATGGAAACACAAAAGACCCGAAGAGCCAAAGCAATCTTGAGAAGGAAAAATGGAGCTTGAGTAATCAGGCTCCCTGACCTCAGACTATACTACAAAGCTACAGTAATCAAGACAGTATGGTACTGGCACAGAAACAGAAATATAGATCAATGGAACAGGATAGAAACCCAGAGATAAACCCATGAACATATGGTCTCCTTCTATTTGATAAAGGAGGCAAGAATATACAGTGGAGAAAAGACAGCCTCTTCAATAAGTGGTGCTTGGACAACTGGACAGCTACATGTAAAAGAATGAAATTGGAACATTTCCTAACACCATACACAAAAATAAACTCACTAAATGTATTAGTGACCTAAATGTAAGGTGAGACACTTTAAATCTCTTAGAGGAAAACACAGGCAGAACACTCTATGACATAAATCACAGCAAGATCCTTTTTGACCCACCTCCTAGAGAAATGGAAATAAAAACAAAAATAAACAAATGGGACCTAATGAAACTTCAGAGCTTTTGCACAGCAAAGGAAACCATAAACAAGACAAAAAGACAACCCTAAGAATGGGAGAAAATATTTGCAAATGGAGCAACTGGCAAAGGATTAATCTCCAAAATTTACAAGCAGCTCATGCAGCTCAATATCAAAAAAAACAAACAACCCAATCCAAAAATGGGCAGAAGACTTAAATAGGGATTTCTCCTAAGAAGATATACAGATTGCCAACAAATACATGAAAGGATGCTCAACATCACTAATCATTAGAGAAATGCAAATCAAAACTACAATTTGGTGTCAACTCACCCCGATCAGCATGGACATCATCGAAAAATCTAGAATCAATAAGTGCTGGATAGGTTGTGGAGAAAAAGGAACCCTCTTGCACTGTTGGTGGGAATGTAAATTGATAAAGCCACTATGGAGAACCATATGGAGGTTCCTTAAAAAACTACAAATAGAACTACCATATGAGCCAGCCATCCCAGTACTGGGCATATACCCTGAGAAAACCATAATTCAAAGAGTCATGGGGATATTGGCTCGGTGCTTTGTGACAGCCTGGAGGGGTGGGATAGGGAGGGTGGGAGGGAGGGAGACGCAAGAGGGAAGACATATGGGAACATATGTTTATGTATGACTGATTCACTTTGTTATAAAGCAGAAACTAACACACCATTGTAAAGCAATTATACCCCAATAAAGAAGTTAAAAAAAAAAAAAGAGTCATGAACCACAATGTTCATTGCAGCTCTATTTACAATAGCCAGGACATGGAAGCAACCTAAGTGTCCATCGACAAGTGAATAGATAAAGAAGATGTGGCACATATATACAATGGAATATTACTCAACAGTAAAATAAATGAACTTGAGTTATTTGTAGTGAGGTGGATGGACCTAGAGACTGTCATACAGAGTGTAGTAAGTCAGAAAGGGAAAACAAATACTGTATGCTAACACATATATACAGAATCTAAAAAAGAAAAATATGGTTCTGAAGAATCTAGGGGCAGGACAGGAATAAAGATGCAGACATAGAGAATGGACTTGAGGAAACGGGCAGTGGAAAGGGTAAGCTGGGACGAAGTGAGAGAGTGGCATGGACATATATACACTACCAAATGTAAAATAGATAGCTAGTGGGAAGCAGCTGCATAGCACAGGGAGATCAGCTCAGTGCTTTGTGTCCCCCTAGAGGGTTTGGAATCGGAGGGTTGGAGGGAGACTCAAGAGTGAGGAGATATTAGGATATATGTTTATGGACAGCTGATTCACTTTGTTATAAAGCAGAAAGTAGCACACCATTTTAAAGCAATTATAATCCAATAAAGATGTTTAGAAAAGTTAAAGATAATAACAATTGATAAAATAAATATTAGCACAACAGGAAAAGAGAGATTTGGTTATAAAATGAAGTTAGCTAATATTTAATAAGCTCATGATTTCCTAAGGTGTGCCGGGCTCTTTATGAAAGTTATTAGATTTAATAAATGTGTTAAAACTAAAACCAAAAACAAACAGAAAATTATGTTAGACAATACTAATTGTAGTGTTACTCCATGCCAGTTGCTATTTTACAAAATTTACGTGAATTAATTTCCACAACAGCCCTTGTGAGTAATTACTGGCATCATCATCACCATCCTTGTGGTATAGGGATGACACTGATGTACAAATCGGTGAAATCATTTGTTCTAGGCCACATAGCTGATAAGTGGCAGATCTGGGATTTGAACCCAGGTAGTTTGTTTGTGGAATATATGCTTATAACCACTATACTACATGCCTTTAGAGTCTTTTCAGAGTTACATTGGGTAGTATTGTTTTTTGTTTTTTGCAGTACACGGGCCTCTCACTGTGGTGGCCTCTCCCATTGCAGAGCACAGGCTCCGGACGTGCAGGCTCAGCGGCCATGGCTCATGGGTCCAGCTGCTCCACGGCATGTGGGATCTCCCAGGACCAGAGCACGAAGCCGTGTCCCTTGCATCGGCAGGCGGACCCTCAACAACTGCACCACCAGGGAAGCCCGGGTAGTATTGTTTTTTAATGACAGCTAATCCAGCTTGAAAAGCTCTCCCACTTGCCAAGTAGTGACAAATTAAAAAAAAAAAAAAAGCAAAAACATATACACATAAACAAAGCATGATGGCTAAATGAAATGAGTTGAGTCCATAAGAGTCTTTAATCTATGAGCATGCTAAACAAGAGCAAATAAAATCACTGACTCAGTAGAATTGGGCATATATGCCTCAGACAGCAACAATAGTGATAATAGCTAACATTTATTGAGTTTAATGTTTATTGAATTTATTAGATCATTTACTGTGGACCAAGGACTCTTCTAGATAATTTATACATATTAACTCATTTAATCCTCACAACTACCCTATGAGGTAGATATAATCTTTATCATCCCCATTTTACACATGACATAAATTGAGGCATAAGGAGGTTACATATTATGTCCACGGTTCTAAGGCTAATAAATGGTAGAGCAAGGATTTACAACCCAGGTAGTCTAGCTCCAGAATCCTTTGCACTCATCCCTCATACATTGCTCCCTACATATATTCACTTATATTCTTTTCTGAGGCTAAATCCTGGGTTGTTAAGTATACTAATTAACATTTATTGAGTGCCGATTCTGTGTCAAGCACTGTGACAAGACCAATTACAAACAAATTTATTTAATTTATTTAATCTTCACAATAATCCTGAAAATCTATTTTTTAATCTAATTTTTTAAATCTAATTTAAAAATGGGGACTATTTTTTAATCTCCATTTGACAAAAGGAAACAATTAGAAAGGATTATATGAGTTACTATACAGACAAAACCCTTAGAACTCTGCCTGGCCCATAAGGAGTGTCAAGAGTAGTGACCCAAAGTCATAAAGCTAGTAAGTACTGGAGTTGGCATTTGAACTCCTGTCTTTCCCCTACCCAAGCCTATCGCAACAATACCTTCTCAACGTGTACAACTTCATAGTCCCTCTAGATCTGCTCGCTGCACTACAACCAGAGTAAATTTTTTGAAATGTAAATTCAAGCAAATTCCTTTAATTGCTCCCCTTTGGTTTTTGGATAAAGCCCCTCTAGGAGGCCCAAGTGGCTACATCTGGGGGGAGGGAAGAGTGGTAGGTGAATGGCTTCTGAGAGGGTGGTAATAACTCCTGTAGGACCTTGGAGGCCATGTTAAGGAGTTTGGATTTTGTTTTGTCAGAAGCCACTGGAAGGGTTTGAGCTGGGCAATGAACCATGATTTAATTAATCATGGCTCTCTGATTTCTAGAAGGAGAATAGTTTCTAGAAGGAGAATAGTTTCCAGGGCCCATGGGAGCTGGGAGCCCAGTGAGCAGACTGCTGCAATATCCAGGCGGGAGAGGGTGTTGGTTTTGGCCAAGTGGTAAGAGTCTGGATATATTTAGAAGGTAAAACTGACAGACTTTGCTGACGGACTGGATAGGGGTGTGAGGTAAAGTGAACAAATATCACTGCTAATTTTTTGGCCCCATCAACTAGGTGATTGGTGGCACTGCTGGTTAACGAAATGGGTAAAATGGGGGCAGGGGAAGGGAATCAATGAAAATTGAGAATTTTTTGCTGGCTATGTTTGAAATGCATATAAAAGAAAGAAGCTGTGGGAATTCAGAACAGGAGAAAAACATTTTCAGATGAGGAGATCAGAGGAGACTTTCTGACAAAGGTGGCATATATGTTATGCTGGGCTTGGAAGAAGAGGTAGGATTGGGTCTATCGAGTTAGTGGAGGGAGAGGCCCTGGGAAGAGGTTAGGGCAGTGTTTCTTAAACTTCAGAATTTTTGCCTTTTACAGTCACAATTTTACTTACTATTTTACCTTAAAGTGACCTATTTTGGGGAAGTTTGATACTAAAAAAAAGAGCTTTATACTGGTGCTTTAAATTGATTTTAGTTATCTGTTCCTAAATACACATTTAAAATAAGCATCTATTAAAGATCTTGTTGGTGTAATAATAACTAGCATTTGTTGAGTACTTACTACATGCTAGAAGCAATCCTAAGTGATGCAAATCAATACTTCTGGTTTGCTCTAACACTAATTGCTTATAAATCCCGTTCTAATTGCTTTACATGTACTAACTCACTTAACACTTGCGACATTTTTATGCTATAAGGGTACTGTCTTCCCTGTTTCACAGATGCGGAAGCCATAGCGCAGAGACGTTAGGAAACTTGCCCAGAGCTACACAAATAATGAATAGCAGAGCTGGGCTTTGAGCTCCAAGTCCATATTCTGAACCACTACCCTATTGGTTCTCACCCTTGGCTAGCTATGAGAATCACATGGGGAGGTATTTTTTCTAAATACATTTAGACCCCACCTGGACCAATTCAATCAGAATCTCTGGAATGGGGCTTCAGCACCATGTCTTTGGAAAGCTCCTGGACAATTCTCATATATAGCCGGGGGTGAGAACATCTGCCCTATGCAATAAGGCCTCCACCATGCATAATCACCCCTTAACTACAACACTCTGGGAAACATGAACTTAGGGCATTTGAGGCAGAGAAAAGCACTCGGACAAAAGCCTGAAGATGTTCATTAGCAGTTCAAAGAAATGCTTATGGCCTCCTTTAGATTCACAGAGGTCCAGGAGTTCATGCATCTGGTGGGGAAGCAGCAACTCACACAGGGGTGTACTTGGTAGAAGGTCACACAGTCCTCCAAGATGAGCTTGGATCACCTGGTTCCCAATTAACATGATGTCTGACCTTTTCACCAAATTTAATTTGCTGGCAGATTATTAACTTCCAGTTGCTGAAGTGTGTTGTGGCCTGAGAGGGGGAAGGAAGCTTAGCAACCAATTGCATGGCTTAGCAGCTAATTTCCACACTTTAGTTACAGCAGATGTGGGAGTCTGTCTGCAAAACTGCCACTGCTGGAGCTGGCTAGACAAGTCACAAACTACTCACTCAGCAGCTGCCAGTAGCAAATAAGGGGAAAGCACCTTGCCACTAACTCACTGGTCACGTATTTTTCACTCAGTTTCCCAACTGTAAAATAGGGGTAGATTGCATGGATCAAATGAAAAATGTCTTTGCTTTTTTAGCAAATAAAAACTTGGATTAAGAGTTATTTAGTTTTGTATTTATCACTTATAGAGCACTTACCATGTGTATTCATTTCCTATTGCTGCTGGACAAATTACCACAAACTTGATGGCTTAACACAACAAACATTAATTTTCTTAAAAGCTGTGGAAATAATGTGTCAGTGATACTGTATTCCTTTCTGGAGGACTTAGGGGAGAATACATTTCCTGCTTTTTCCAGCTTCCAGAGACTGCTGGCATTCCTTAGCTCAAGGCTACAGTCCACCTTCAAAGCCAGCAATGGCTGGTCAAGTCTTTTTCACATCACATAACTCTGACACCTGCTCTTGTGCATCCACCTTTCACATTTAAGGATAATCCAGGATAATCTCCATATTTTAAAGTCACTGATAAGTGTCAACTAAAAAAAAAAAGTACACAACCTGAAAGTTGTGAGTTTCAGTTTTATTTGGAGACTATAGCACAGGAGACAGCCTTTCAGATAGCTCTGAGGAACGGCTCAGAAGAGGTAAGTGGGGAGATCAGTATCTATGTGATTTTGGTGAAGGGGGTATTTGCAACCAAGCACACAGCTCAGTAGAAGTTTGTTTCTAGTCATAAGATATTAATGGTGTTAGTGCTTTTCTAAGTATGGGAAGATGTAAGACTTTGGGATCATGAAATTTTTTCTCCTGAAAATACCTAACTATATGAAGGCCTATTTTGCCAGTTTCCCCAGAGCACAGAGTGCCTCATTCTGAAATCCTCATTCTGAAATCCTCATTCTCAAATCCATTCTTGACTCCTTCAAGGGTGTGTTAGAGGTTAGCAACTTCAGTGGCTAGTGACTTATTTCTTGTACAACTAGATGGCAAGTGACATATTTTTGTTGTCAGTGCCCCCTCATAGTCATAAATGGTTAGTTTGGGAGGCATGTCATGACCATTTTGTCCTACTGTGCTAGGAATGCTTATTCCTAGATCAGGCTAGGATTTTGTTGACAGGCCACTCAATGTGATAATACTGGACTAGACCCTATTAACAGTAGCCAGAAGTCTCTGCACCACCCTGTCTTAGTAGTCTGTTATGGTCCAGGAAATGATTCCCTCTTGTAGCTTCTTCCATATTTAGAGTTACACTATGACAGTTATTGATCTTATATACAACTATATATTTGGTAAATCATTTCAGGTCATCTAGTCATCATTTTATCAGAGGCTCAGTCACACATTTGGTAATGCAAAAAAGAAGGCATAGGCAGAATACAAGTAATATAGCTAGTTGCATTAGTAAAGTCATAAGTAAGAATTTAAGCCAAGAACTGCCATTACCCATGACCCAGTATATCCCCAGGTCATCTGACTTAGTCTGTTCCATATCAATCCTTATCTTTAAGGGAAATGATATTTTGGTATTGTTCCTAGAGCACCCAGCCAAATTTCATAGTGTTATTAGTCTGCTTATCCTTATAATGGTTTAATTGTTCCCATCATAAGGGGGATCCTTAAACTTAAACAATAATAGCCTGATATTAGCCATATAAATCCACCTCATAACAGAGGGAGGGTATATTCTTTGACAGGAATTTTGCTCATTGCTGTGATTGAGCTTGAGTAACTTTAAAAGAAAATTCATATTTGTCACCGTGGTCAGAGCAAGTATGATTGATTGGCCAACTGAGGGAGTCCATTCTAGTAATAACAATTATGGCCCAAATAGAGTGATAACTCATTTCTTCTAGAATAAATTTCCTAAGGGCCATCCAATTATGGCCTTGGAGAAGTCCACTAAGGTAACCCAGAAATACTGGATATAAGTAACTAACCATAAACCCAAGAATTGGTTGATATAAAATCTCTGCATAAGGAGAGGGGGAAGATGGCGGAAGAGTAAGACACGGAGATCACCTTCCTCCCCACAGATACAACAGAAATATATCTACATGTGGAACAAATCCTACAGAACACCCACTGAATGCTGGCAGAAGACCTCAGACCTCCCGAAAGGCAAGAAACTCCCCATGCACCTGGGTAGGGCAAAAGAAAAAAGAATAAACAAAGACAAAAGAATAGGGATGGGACCTGCTCCAGTGGGAGGGAGCTGTGAAGGAGGAAAGGTTTCCACATACTAGAAGCCCCTTCATGGGAGGAGACTGCAGGTGGCGGAGGGGGGAAGCTTCAGAGCCGCGGAGGAGAGCACAGCAACAGGGGTGCAGAGGGCAAAGCGGAGAGATTCCCGCACAGAGGATCAGTGCCGACCGGCACTCACCAGCCCGAGAGGCTTGTCTGCTCACCCGCCAGGGTGGGCAGGGCCGGGAGCTGAGGCTCGGGCTTCAGTGGATTGCAGGGAGAGGACTGGTGACGTGAACACAGCCTGAAGGGGTTAGTGCACAATGGCTAGCTGGGAGGGAGTCCGGGGAAAAGTCTGAATCTGCTGAACAGGCAAGAGACTTTTTCTTCCCTCTTCGTTTCTTGGTGCGCGAGGAGAGGGGATTAAGAGCGCTGCTTAAATGGGCTCCAGAGACGGCCGCGAGCCGTGGCTAATAGCGCAGACCCCAGAGATGGGCATGAGAAGCTAAGGCTGCTGCTGCTGCCACCAAGAAGCCTGTGTGCAAGCACAGGTCACTATCCACACATCCTCTCCCAGAAGCCTGTGCAGTCCACCACTGCCAGGGTCCCGTGATCCAGGGACAACTTCCACAGGAGAATGCATGGCGCGCCTCAGGCTGGTGCAATGTCCTGCTGGCCTCTGCCGCTGCAGGCTTGCCCCACACTCCGTGCCACTCCCTCGCCCTGGCCTGAGTGAGCCAGAGCCGCATAATCAGCTGCTTCTTTAACCCTGTCCTCTCTTGGAGGGAACAGACACCAAGAGGCCACCTAAATGCAGAGGCGGGGCCAAATCCAAAGCTGAACCCCGGGAGCTGTGCCAACAAAGAAGAGAAAGGGAAACCTTCTCCCAGCAGCTTCAGGAGCAGTGGATTAAATCTCTACAATCAACTTGATGTACACTGCATCAGTGGAATACCTGAATAGACAACGAATCATCCCAAATTGAGGAGGTGGACTTTGAGAGCAAGATTTATTATGTTTTCCCCTTTTACTCTTTTTGTGAGTGTGTATGTGTATGCTTCTGTGTGAGATTTTGTCTGTATAGCTTTGCTTTTACCATTTGTCCTAGGGTTCTGTCTGTCCGTTTTTTGGGTTTTATTGCTTACTTAAAAAAAATTTTTTTTCTTAATAATTATTTTTTATTTTAATAACTTTATTTTATTCTTTCTTACTTTATTTTATTTTATCCTCTTTCTTTCTTTATTTCTTTCTACTTTTTCTCCCTTTTATTCTGAGCCATGTGGATGAAAGGCTCTAGGGGCTGCAGCCAGGAGTCAGTGCTGTGCTTCTAAGGTGGGAGAGCCAACTTCAGGACACTGGTCCACAAGAGAACTCCCAGCTCCATGTAATATCAAACGACGAAAATCTCCCAGAGATCTCCATCTCAACACCAACACCCAGCTTCACTCGACCAGCAAGCTACAGTGCTGGACACCCTATGCCAAACAACTAGCAAGAGAGGAACAAAACGCCACCCATTAGCAGCGAGGCTGCCTAAAATCATAATAAGGCCACAGACACCCCAAAACACACCACCAGATGTGGACCTGCCCACCAGAAAGAGAAGATCAAGCCTCATCCACCAGAACACAGGCACTAGTCCCCTCCACCAGGAAACCTACACAACCCACTGACCCAACTTTAGCCACTGGGGACAGACACCAAAAACAACGGGAACTACGAACCTGCAACTTACAAAAAGGAGAACGCAAACACAGTAAGATAAGCAAAATGAGAAGACAGAAAAACATTCAGCAGGTGAAGGAGCAAGATAAAAATCCACAAGACCTAAGGAATGAAGAAGAAATAGGCAGTCTACCTGAAAAAGAATTCAGAATAATGATAGTAAAGATGATCCAAAACCCTGGAAATAGAATAGAGTAAATTCAAGAAACATTTAACAAGGACCTAGAAGAACTAAAGAAGAAACAAGCAATGATGAACAACATAATAAATGAAATGAAAAATACTCTAGAAGGAAAAAATAGCAGAATAACTTAGGCAGAAGAACGGATAAGTGACCTGGAATACAAAATAGTGGACATAACTACTGCAGAGCAGAATAAAGAAAAAAGAATTAAAAGAACTGAGGACAGTCTCAGAGACTTTGGGGACAACATTAAAAGCACCAACATATGAATTATACGGGTCCCAGAAAAAGAAGAGAAAAAGAAAGGGACTGAGAAAATATTTGAAGAGATTACAGTTGAAAACTTCCCTAATATGGGAAAGGAAATAGTTAATCAAGTCCAGGAAGCATAGAGAGTCCCATACAGGATAAATCCAAGGAGAAACATGCCAAGATAAATGTTATTCAAACTGTCAAAAATTAAATACAAAGAAAATATATTAAAAGCAGCAAGAGAAAAACAACAAATAACACAAAGGGAATCCCCAAAGTTTAACAGCTGATCTTTCAGCAGAAACTTTGCAAGACAGAAGGGAGTGGCATGACATATTTAAAGTGATGAAGAAGAAAAACCTACAGCCAAGATTACTCTACCCAGTAAGGTTCTAATTCAGATTTGACGGAAAAATTGAAACCTTTACAGAGAAGCAAAAGTTGAGAGAGTTCAGCTCCACCAAACCAGCTTTACAACAAATGCCAAAGGAAATTATCTAGGCAACAAACACAAGAGAAGGAAAAGACCCACGATAACAAACCAAAAACGATTAAGAAATTGGGAAAAGGAACATACACATCGATAATTACCTTAACTGTACCTGGATTAAATGCTCCCACCGAAAGACACAGACTGGCTGAGCAGATACAAAAACAAGACCTACATACACGCTGCCTAAAAGAAACCTACTTCAGACCTAGGGACACATACAGACTGAAAGTAAGGGGATGGAAAAAGATATTCCATGCAAATGGAAACCAAAAGAAAGCTGGAGTAGCAATTCTCATATCAGAAAAAATAGACTTTAAAATAAAGATTATTAGAAGAGACAAAGAAGGACACTACATAATGATCAAGGGATCGATCCAAGAAGAAGATATAAAAATTGTAAATATTTATGCACCCAACATAGGAGCACCTCAATACATAAGGCAAACACTAACAGCCATAAAAGGGGAAATCAACAGTAAAACATTTGTAGTAGGGGAATTTAACACCCCAGTTTCTCAAAAGGACAGATCATCCAAAATGAAAATAAATTAGGAAACACAAGCTTTAAATGATACATTAAACAAGATGGACTTAATTGATATTTATAGGACATTCCATCTGAAAACAACAGAATACACATTTTTCTCAAGTGCTCATGGAACATTCTCCAGGATAGATCATATCTTGGGTCACAAATCAAGCCTTGGTAAATTTAAGAAAATTGAAATTTTATCAAGTATCTTTTCCGACCACAATGCTATGAGACTAGATATCAATTACAAGAAAAGATCTGTAAAAAATACAAACACATGGAGGCTAAACAATACACTATTTAATAACAAACTGATCACTGAAGAAATCAAAGAGGAAATCAAAAACTACCTAGAAACAAATGACAATGAAGACACAATGACCCAAAACCTATGGGATGCAGCAAAAGCAGTTCGAAGAGGAAAGTTTATAGCAATACAATCCTACCTTAAGAAAGAGGAAACATCTCGAATAAACAACCTAAACTTGCACCTAAAGCAATTAGAGAAAGAAGAACAAAAAAACCCAAAGTTAGCAGAAGGAAAGAAATCATAAAGATCAGATCAGAAAAAAATGGAAAAGAAATGAAGGAAATGATAGCAAAGATCAGTAAAACTAAAAGCTGGTTCTTGGAGAAGATAAATACAATTGATAAACCATTAGCCAGACTCATCAAGAAAAAAAGGAAGAAGACTCAAATCTATAGAATTAGAAATGAAAAAGTAACAACTGACACTGCAGAAATACAAAAGATCATGAGAGATTACTACAAGCAACTCTATGCCAATAAAATGGACAACCTGGAAGAAATGGACAAATTCTTAGAAATGCACAACCTGCCAAGACAGAGTCAGGAACAAATAGAAAATATGAACAGACCAATCACAAGCACTGAAATTGAAACTGTGATTTAAAAACTTCCAACAAGCAAAAGCCCAGGACCAGATGGCTTCACAGGCGAATTCTATCAAACATTTAGAGAAGAGCTAACACCTATCCTTCTCAAACTCTTCGAAAATATAGCAGAGGGAAGAACACTCTCAAACTCCTTCTACGAGGCCACCATCACCCTGATACCAAAAATAGACAAGGATGTCACAAAAAAAGAGAACTACAGGCCAATATCACTGATGAACATAGATGCAAAAATCCTCAAGAAAATACTACTAAACAGAATCCAATGGCACATGAAAAGGATCATACAACATGATCAAGTGGGGTTTATTCCAGGAATGCAAGGATTCTTCAATATACGCAAATCTATCAATATGATGAACCATATTAACAAATTGAAGGAGAAAAACCATATGATCATCTCAATAGATGCAGGGAAAGTTTTCGACAGAATTCAACATCCATTTATTATAATAACCCTGCAGAAAGTAGGCACAGAGGGAACTTTCCTCAACATAATAAAGGCCATATATGACATACCCACAGCCAACATCATCCTCAATGGTAAAACTGAAACCATTTCCACTAAGATCAGGAACAAGACAAAGTTGCCCTCTCTCACCACTCTTATTCAACATAGTACTGGAAGTTTTACCCACAGCAAGTAGAGAAGAAAAGGAAATAAAAGGAATCCAAATCAGAAAAGAAGAAGTAAAGTTATTACTGTTTGCAGATGACATGATACTATACATAGAAAATCCTACAGATGCTACAAGAAAACTACCAGAGCTAATCAATGAATTTGGTAAAGTAGCAGGATACAAAATTAATGCAAAGAAATCACTTGCATTCCTATACACGAATGATGAAAAATTTGAAAGTGAAATAAATAAAACACTCCCATTTACCATTGCAACAAAAAGAATAAAATATCTAGGAATAAAGCTACCTAAGGAGGCAAAAGACCTGTATGCAGAAAATTATAAGACACTGTTGAAATAAATTAAAGATGATACAAATAGATGGAGAGATATACCATGTTACTGGATTGGAAGAATCAACATTGTGAAAATGATTCTACTACCCAAGGCAATCTACAGTTTCAATGCAATCCCTATCAAACTACCACTGGCATTTTTCACAGAGGTAGAACAAAAAATTTCATAATTTGTATGGAAACACAAAAGACCCCGAATAGCCAAAGCAATGTTGAGAACGAAAAATGGAGCTGGAGGAATCAGGCTCCCTGACTTCAGACTATACTACAAAGCTACAGTAATCAAGACAGTATGGTACTGGCACAAAAACAGAACAATAGATCAGTGGAACAGGATAGAAAGCCCACGCACATATGGAGACCTTGTCTTTGATAAAGGAGGCAGGAATGTACATTGGAGAAAGGACAGCTTCTTCAATAAGTGGTGCTGGGAAAACTGGACCAGTACATGTAAAAATATGAGATTAGAACACTCCCTAACACCATACACAAAAATAAACTCAAAATGGATTAAAGATCTAAATGTAAGGCCAGAAACTATGAAACTATTAGAGGAAAACATAGGCAGAACCCTCTATGCCATAAATCACAGCAAGATCCTTTTTGACCCACCTCCTAGAGAAATGGAAATAAAAACAAAAATAAACAAATGGGACCTAATGAAATGTACAAACTTTTACACAGCAAAGGAAACCATAAACAAGACCAAAAGACAACCCTCAGAATGGGAGAAAATATTTGCAAATGAAGCAACTGACGAAGGATTAATATCCAAAATTTACAAGCAGCTCATGCAGCTCAATGACAAAAAGAGAAACAACCCAATCCAAAAATGGGCAGAAGACCTAAATAGACATGTCTCCAAAGAATATGTACAGATTGCCAACAAACACATGAAAGAACGCTCAGCATCATTAATCATTAGAGAAATGCAAATCAAAACTCCAATGAGATATCATCTCACACCGGTCAGAATGGCCATCATCAAAATTCTAGATACAATAAATGCTGGAGAGAGTGTGGAGAAAAGGGAACACTCTTGCACTCCTGGTGGGAATGTGAATTGTTACAGCCACTATGGAGAACATTATGGTGGTTCCTTAAAAAACTACAAAAAGAACTACCATATGACCCACCAATCCCAGTACTGGGCATATACCCTGAGAAAACCATAATTCTAAAAGAGTCATGTACCAAAATGTTCATTGCAGCTCTGTTTACAATAGCCAGGAGATGGAAGCAACCTATGTGTCCATCATCGGGTGAATGGATAAAGAAGATGTGGCACATATATACAATGGAATATTACTCAGCCATAAAAAGAAATGAAATGGAGTTATTTGTAGTGAGATGGATGGACCTAGAGTCTGTCATACAGAGTGAAGTAAATCAGAAAGAGAAAGAAAAATACCATATGCTAACACATATATATGGAAATTAAGAAAAAAAAAGAAAAAATGTCATGAAAAACCTGGGTGTAGGACGGGAATGGAGACGTGGGCCTGCTGGGGAATGGACTTGGGGATATGGGGAGGGGGAGGGCTAAGCTGTGACAGGGCGGGAGGGTGGCATGGACATATATACACTACAAAGCGTGGAATGGATAGCTAGTGGGAAGCAGCTGCATAGCACAGGGAGATCAGCTCAGTGCTTTGTGACCACCTAGAGGTGTGGGATGGCAGGGTAGGGGGGAGGGAGACGCAAGAGGGTAGAGATATGGGAACATATGTATACGTATAAGTGATTCACTTTGTTGTGAAGCAGAAACTGGCACACCATTGTAAAGCAATTATACTCCAATAAAGATGTAAAAAAAAAAAGACTACTTTGTTTGCAAAATATGTCTGGTTTCAGTAAACTTGGCCTGATTATTTACATTCATATTGTTGATCATACAATTTTTTTTTTTTTTTTTAGTGGTATGTGGACCTCTCACTGTTGTGGCCTCTCCCGTTGCAGAGCACAGGCTCTGGACACGCAGGCTCAGCAGCCATGGTTCACGGGCCCAGCTGCTCCATGGCATGTGGTATCTTCCCAGACCGGGGCAAGAACTCATGTCCCCTGCATCGGCAGGTCGACTCTCAACCACTGCGCCACCAGGGAAGCCCCATACAAGGTTTTTTAAAATTGGCTTTGCTGGAACTTTTTATAAGGAATCTCAGATTGAATCTTTAGAAGAGTTCTCAAAGCCAGGAAAGACACACCAAGGGCTTGCCATCAGATTCCACATGCAATGTCTATAGATTTGGGTGAATTCCTCTCTTCTTTAGATTCCCCAAATATCTTGAGATTCCTGTACCTGTCAGGATATGGTCTTCTTTATTCACCTGATAAGCCTGCTGGGAACCTAAGAGTTTCCAGTCGCTGGAGGGATCAGGTAGAGACAATAGATAAATGTTTCAATTCTGCTTACCAGTGTATAATTTACAAAATTTCTGTAAGTCATAATTAGCTTGAAGGGAAGTATTTCCTTATATCTGGAAAATATAGATTAAAAGCCAGCAATATTTCTCAATGTTTATAAATGAGATTAGTCTCCAGGGACAATCTTTTTCAGACTTTGGAATCCTTTTTTTTGTGCGATCTTTTTCAGATTTTGTAGTCAATGTTGTACAGACTTGATTAAAATAATTTGGAAATTGCTTTTTCTATGCTCTGAATCAGTTTAAAGAGCATTATAACTATCTGTTCATTAAGGATTTGGTAGCTTTACTTCTGAAAGTGTCTGGGCTTGATGATTTTGTGGGAAACGGATGGTGATGGGTTTTGAGCACAGCAGTCAGGGTCCTTGGCCATAATATGCTCTTTAGAGTAGGGAACCTGAGAGGCACATATTCATGCGAAACACTGGGGAAGTAAACAATAGAATTTTAAAAGCTTGTTTACTCAAATGGTTAGATTCTTGTTTATTTATACTTATTTTTTTTTAACATCTTTATTGGAGTACAATCGCTTCACAATGGTATGCTAGCCTCAGCCTCACAACAAAATGAATCAGTTATATATATACACATGTTCCCATATCTCTTCCCGCTTGCGTCTCCCTCCCTCCCACCCTCCCTATCCCACCCCTCCAGGCGGTCACAAAGCACCGAGCTGATCTCCCTGTGCTATGCGGCTGCTTCCCACTAGCTATCTACCTTACGTTTGGTAGTGTATATATGTCCATGCCTCTTTATCGCTTTGTCACCGTTTACACTTCCCCCTCCCCATAGCCTCAAGTCCATTCTCTAGTAAGTCTGTGTCTTTATTCCTGTTTCACCCCTAGGTTTTTCATGACATTTTTTTTTTAAATTCCATATATATGTGTTAGCATACGGTATTTGTCTTTCTCTTTCTGACTTACTTCACTCTGTATGACAGACTCTAGGTCTATCCACCTCATTACAAATAGCTCAATTTCGTCTCTTTTTATGGCTGAGTAATATTCCATTGTATATATGTGCCACATCTTCTTTATCCATTCATCCGATGATGGACACTTAGGTTGTTTCCATCTCTGGGCTATTGTAAATAGAGCTGCAATGAACATTTTGGTACATGACTCTTTTTGAATTATGGTTTTCTCAGGGTATATGCCCAGTAGTGGGATTGCTGGGTCATATGGTAGTTCTATTTGTAGCTTTTTAAGGAACCTCCATACTGTTCTCCACAGTGGCTGTATCAATTTACATTCCCACCAACAGTGTAAGAGGGTTCCCTTTTCTCCACACCCTCTCCAGGATTTATTGTTTCTAGATTTTTTGATGATGGCCATTCTGACTGGTGTGAGATGATATCTCATTGTAGTTTTGATTTGCATTTCTCTCATGATTAGTGATGTTGAGCATTCTCTCATGTGTTTGTTGGCACTCTGTATATCTTCTTTGGAGAAATGTCTATTTAGGTCTTCTGCCCATTTTTGGATTGGGTTGTTTGTTTTTTTGTTATTAAGCTGCATGAGCTGCTTATAAATTTTGGAGATCAATCCTTTGTCAGTTGCTTCATTTGCAAATATTTTCTCCCATTCTGAGGGTTGTCTTTTGGTCTTCTTTATGGTTTCCTTTGCTGCGCAAAAGCTTTTAAGTTTCATTAGGTCCCATTTGTTTACTCTTGTTTTTATTTCCATTACTCTAGGAGGTGGGTCAGAAAGAATCTTGCTGTGATTTATGTCATAGAGTGTTCTGCCTATGTTTTCCTCTAAGAGTTTGATAGTTTCTGGCCTTACATTTAGGTCTTTAATCCATTTTGAGCTTATTTTTGTGTATGGTGTTAGGGAGTGATCTAACTTCATACTTTTACATGTAGCTGTCCAGTTTTCCCAGCACCACTTATTGAATAGGCTGTCCTTTCCCCATGGTACATTTCTGCCTCCTTTGTCAAAGATAAGGTGACCATATGTGCGTGGGTTTATCTCTGGGCTTTCTATCCTGTTCCATTGATCTATCTTTCTGTTTTTGTGCCAGTACCATACCGTTTTGATAACTGTAGCTTTGTAGTATAGTCTGAAGTCTGGGAGCCTGATTCCTCCAGTTCCTTCTTTCGTTCTCAAGATTGCTTTGGCTATTCGGGGTCTTTTGTGTTTCCATACAAATTGCAAAATTTTTTGTTCTAGTTCTGTGAAAAATGCCAGTGGTAGTTTGATAGGGATTGCATTGAATCTATAGATTGCTTTCGGTAGTAGAGTCATTTTCACAATGTTGATTCTTCCAATCCAAGAACATGGTATATGTCTCCATCTATTTGTATCATCTTTAATTTCTTTCATCAGTGTCTTATAATTTTCTGCATACAGATCTTTTGTCTCCTTAGGTAGGTTTATTCCTAGATATTTTATTCTTTTTGTTGCAATGGTAAATGGGAGTGTTTTATTTATACTTATTAATTTCTAGTTTAATTGCAGTGTACTTAGTTGCTTTTCCTGCTTTTTGGAATAATTTGAGAGTTTCTTTGTAGTCAAATGTGTGCTTAGTTGTAAATCCTCAGTGGGCACTGGGAAAGAATGAGTATTTTCTGTTTGCAAGTTCAATTGTTTGGTATGTAAATCTATAAATAAACTATATTTTTCCTATTTTCTTATATACTTACTTATATTTTACTTATTTGACCAGGAAGTCAAGAGAAGTCATTAAAGATCTCTAATATATTGTGTCTGTTAGTTTATCCTTGTAATTCTACAACTGTTCAATATATAAGATAAAGTTTCAAAACTAAAAAAAATAAATAAAAGCCAGCAATATTTCAGACAGAAATGATACCAATTATGAAGATATTCACCAGTTAACTCACTGTTGATGTGTTGTTAACAGTTTTATGAAGACATCAGGGTATCCATTAGAATTCTTTAATTTTTTTTTACATCTTTATTGGAGTTTACTTGCTTTACAATGTTGTGTTAGTTTCTGCTGTATAACAAAGTGAATCAGCTATACGTATACATATATCCCCATATCCCCTCCCCCTTGAGCCTCCCTCCCACCCTCCCTATCCCACCCCTCTAGGTGGTCACAAAGCACTGAGCTGATCTCCCGGTGCTATGCAGCTGCTTCCCACTAGCTATCTATTTTACATTTGGTAGTGTATATATATCCATGCTACTCTCTCACTTCGTACCAACTTCCCCTTTCCCCCACCCCCATCCTCAAGTCCATTCTCTATGTCTGCATCATTTTATTTCTTTTAGCAAAATTGTATTTTATTGCTATCAGAATGTACAATACTCACATCTCAGGGCACATTCTACAAATGCTAGATAAAATACTTTACATATTAATGCATTTAATTGATATTTAACACTCTAGTTTTTGTTTTCTGATAAAAATCAATCACAGGAGTCTGTGGGTATTAAACTTTGTAAGTCCTTTCATGTACAAATATTATTTTGGCCACATGAAAGATTGATACTTTGGGTAGATCTTGAACTATGGCTACAAAATCATTGATGCTTCCAAGGTTCTGCAATGCTTCCCCAATCTTCTTGTGATGAATATTAATGATAGGATATCTGAAACTTTTTCCTTCACAGAGAATTTAATCTTCCTCACTTGGTTCTCTCTTTTTTCTTTAACATCTTTATTGGAATATAATTGCTTTACAATGGTGTGTTAGTTTCTGCTGTATAACAAAGTGAATAAACTATACATATACATACATCCCCATTTCTCCTCCCTCTTGCATTTCCCTCCCACCCTCCCTATCCCACCCCTCTAGCTGAACACAAAACACCGAGCTGATCTCCCTGTGCCATGCAGCTGCTTCCCACTAGCTACCTATTTTACATATGGTAGTGAATATATATATCCATGCCACTCTTTAACTTCGTCCCAGCTTACACTTCCCTCTCCCTGTGTCCTCAAGTCCATTCTCTACATCTGCATCTTTATTCCTGTCCTGACCTAGGTTCTTCAGAAATTTCTTTTTTAGACTCCATATATATGTTACAATACTGCTTCTGTTTTATGTTTTGGTTTTTTGGCCGGGAGGCAAGTAGGATCTTAGCTTCCCCACCAGGATCAAACCTGCACCCTCTGCATTGGAAGGCAAAGTCTTAACCACTGGACCACCAGGGAAGTCTAGATTCCATATATATGTGCTATCATATGGTATTTGGTTTTCTCTTTCTGACTTACTTCACTCTGTATGATAGACTCTAGGTCCATCCACCTCACTACAAATAACTCAGTTTCATATTTTCTTGTGGCTGAGTAATATTCCATTGTATATGTGCCACATCTTCTTTATCCATTCCTCTGTCAATGGACACTTAGGTTACTTCCATGTTCTGGCTATCGTAAATAGTGCTGCAATGAGCATTGTGGTAGATGTCTGTTTTCTCAGGGTATACTCCCAGAAGTGGGGTTGCTGGGTCAGATGGTAGTTCTACTTTTAGATTTCTAAGGAACCTCCATACTGCTCTCCATAGTGGTTGTATCAATTTACATTCCCAGCAACAGTGCAAGAGGGTTCCCTTTTCTCCACACCCCCTCCAGCATTTATGGTTTGTAGATTTTTTGATGATAGACATTCTGACGGGTGTGAGGTAATACCTCACTGTGGTTTTGATTTGCATTTCTCTAATGATTAGTGATGTTGAGCATCGTTTCATGTGTTGTTGGCAATCTGTTTATCTTCTTTGGACAAATGTCTATTTAGGTCTTCTGCCCATTTTTGGATTGGGTTGTTTGGTTTTTTTTGAAAATGAGCTGCATGAGTTGCTTGTATATTTTGGAGGTTAATCTTTTGTCAGTTGCTTCATTTGCAAATATTTTCTCCCATTCTGAAGGTTGTTGTTTTGCCTTGTTTATGCTTTCCTTTGTTGTGTAAAAGATTTTAAGTTTCATTAGGACCCATTTGTTTAATTTTGTTTTTATTTCCATTACTCTAGGTGGTAGATCAAAAAGAATCTTGCTGTGATCTATGTTATATGTCTTCCTCTAAGAGCTTTATAGTGTCTGGCCTTACATTTAGATCTTTAACCATTTTGAGTTTATTTTTGTGTATGGTGTTAGGAAGTGTTCTTTTTTTTTTTTTTTTTTTTTTTTTGCAGTATGCGGGCCTCTCACTGTTGTGGCCTCTCCTGTTGCAGAGCACAGGCTCTGGATGCACAGCCTCAGTGGCCATGGCTCACGGGCCCAGCCGCTCCGCGGCATGTGGGATCTTCCCAGACCGGGGCACCAACCCATTTCCCCTGCATCGGCAGGTGGACTCTCAACCACTGCACCACCAAGGAAGCCCAGGAAGTGTTCTAATTTCACTCTTTTACATGTACCTGTCCAGTATTCCCAGTACCACATTTTTTTTCATTATTTTATTTTATTTATTTTTGGCTGCATTGGGTCTTCGTTGCTGCCCATGGGCTTTCTCCAGTTGTAGCGAGTTGGGGTTACTTTTCATTGTGGTGCATGACCTTCTCATTGTGGAGGCTTCTCTTGCTGTGGAGCATGGGCTCTAGGTAAGCAGGCTTCAGTAGTTGTGGCTTGTGGGCTCAGTAACTGTAGCTCACGGTCTCTAGATCTCAAGCTCAGTAGTTGTGGCACATGGGCTTAGTTGCTCCACAGCATGTGGGATCCTCCCAGACCAGGGTTCGAATCCATGTCCCCTGAATTGGCAGGTGGATTCTTAACCACTGCACCACAAGGGAAGTCCACAGAACCACTTATTGAAGAGGCTATCTTTTCTCCAATGTATATTCTTGCCTCCTTTGTCAAACATAAGGTGACCATATGTGCGTGGGTTTATCTCTGGGCTTTCTAACCTGTTCCAGTGATCTATATTTCTGTTTTTCTGCCACTACCATACTGTCTTGATTACTGTAGCTTTGTAGTATAGTCTGAAGTCAGGGAGCCTGGATGCTCCAGCTCTGTTTTTCTTTCCCAAGATTGCTTTGGCTATTAAGGTCTTTCTGTTTCCATTCAAATTGTAAAAATTTTTATTCTAGTTCTGTGAAAAATGCCCTTGGCAGTTTGATGGGGATTGCAATGAATCTGTAGATTGCTTTGGGTAGTATAGTCACAAAGGTAAATAGTCACATTTCACAATGTAGATTGCTTTGGGTAAATAGTCACATTTCACAATATTGATTCTTCCAACCCAAGAACATAGTATATTTCTCTATCTGTTTGTGTCATCTTTGATTATTTCATCAGTGTCTTATAGTTTTCTGCATACAGGTCTTTTACCGCATTAGGTATGTTTATTCCTAGATATTTTATTCTTTTTGTTGCAATGGTAAATGGGAGTGTTTCCATAATTTCTCTTTCAGATTTTTCATTGTTAGTGTACAGGAAGGCAAGATTTGTGTGCATTAATTTTGTATCCTGCTACTTCACCAAATTCATTGATTAGCCCTAGTAGTTTTCTAGTAGCATGTTTAGGATTCTCTATGTATGGTATCATGTCATCTGCAAACAGTGACAGTTTTACTTATTCTATTCTGATCTGGATTCCTTTTATTTCTTTTTCTTCTCTAATGGCCATGGCTAAAACTTACAAAACTACATTGAATAATAGTGGTGAGACTGGGAACCCCATGTCTTGTTCCTGATCTTGGAGGAAATGCTTTCTGTTTTTCACCATTGCAAATGATGTTGGCTGTGGGTTTGTCATATATGGCCTTTAATATGTTGAGGTAGGTTGCCCACGTTCTGGAGAGTTTTATCATAAATGGGTGTTGAATTTTGTCAAAAGCTTTTTCTGTCTATTGAGATTATCATATGGTTTTTATCCTTCAATTTGTTAATATGGTGTATAACAGTGATTGATTAGCATATATTGAAAAATCATGAGTTAAGTCTGATTGATCATGGTGTCTGATCCTTTTAATGTATTGTTGGATTCAGTTTGCTAGTATTTTGTTGAGGATTTCTGCATCTATGTTCATCAGTGATATTGGCCTGTAGTTTTCTTGTGTTGTCACATCTTTGTCTGGTTTTGGTATCAGGGTGATGGTGGCCTTGTAGAATGAGTTTGGGAGTGTTCCTCCCTCTGCTATATTTTGGAAGAGTGTGAGAAGGATAGGTGTTAGCTCGTCTCTAAATGTTTGATAGAATTTGCCTGTGATGCCATCTTGTCCTGTGCTTTTCTTGTTGGGAGATTTTTAATCACAGTTTCAATTTCAGTGCTTGTGATTGGTCTGTTTATATTTTCTATTTCTTCCTGGTTCAGCCTCAGAAGGTTGTGCTTTTCTAAGAACTTGTCCATTTCTTCCAGGTTGTCCATTTTATTGGCATATAGTTGCTTATAGTAATCTCTCATGATGCTTTGTATTTCTGCAGTGTCAGTGGTTACTTCTCCTTTTTCATTTCTAATTCTGTTGATTTGAGTCTTCTCCTTTTTTTTCTTTTGAGTCTGGGTAATGGTTTATCAAGTTTGTTTATCTTGTCAAAGAACCAGCTTTTAGATTTATTGTTCTTTGCTATTATTTCCTTCATTTTTTCCATTTATTTCTGATCTGATCTTTATGATTTACTACCTTCTGCTAATTTTGTGGGTTTTGTTGTTGTTCTTCTTTCTCTAATTGCTTTGCTTGTAAGGTTAGGTTGTTTGAGATTTTTCTTGTTTAGAGAGGTAGGATTCTATTGCTATAAACTTCCCTCTTAGAACTTCTTTTGCTGCATCCCACAGGTTTTAGGTCGTCATGTTTTCATTGCCATTTATTTCTAGGTACTTTTTGATTTCTGCTTTGATTTCTTCAGTGATCTCTTGGTTATTTAGTAGTGTATTGTTTAGCCTCCATGTGTTTGTATTTTTTCAGGTTTTTTCTTGTAATTAATATCTAGTCTCATAGCCTTGTGGTCAGAAAAGATAGTTGATATGATTTCAATTTTCTTAAATTTACCAAGCCTTGATTTGTGACACAAGGTATGATCTATCCTGGAGAATGTTCCATGAGCACTTGAGAAGAAAGTGTATTCTGTTGGTTTTGGATGGAATATCCTATAAATATCAATTAAGTACATCTGGTCTAATGTGTCATTTAAAGCTTGTGTTTCCTTTTCAATTTTCATTTTGGATGATCTGTCCATTGGTAAAAGTGGGTGGTAAATTCCCCCACTATTATTGTGTTACTGTTGATTTCCCCTTTTATGGCTGTTAGCATTTGCCTTATGTATTGAGGTGCTCCTATGTTGGTGCATAAATGTTTACAGTTGTTTTATCTACTTCTTGGATTGATCCCTTGATCATTATGTAGTGTCCTTCTTTGTCTATTGTAATAGTCTTTATTTTCAAGTCTGTTTTGTCTTATATGAGTACTGGTACTCCAGCTTTATTTTGTTTTCCATTTGCATGGAATAGCTTTTTCCATCCCGTCACTTTCCATCTGTACATTTCCCTATGTCTGAAGTGGGTCTCTTGTAGACAGCATATATGTGGGTCTTGGTTTTGTATCCATTCAGCCAGTCTGTGTGTTTTGGTTGGAGCATTTACTCCATTTACATTTGAGGTTATTATCGATATGTATGTTCCTTTTACCATTTTCTTAATTGTTTTTGGTCTGTTTTCATAGATCTTTTCCTTCTCTTGTCTTTCCTGCCTAGAGAAGTTCCTTTAGCATTTGTTGTAAAGTTGGTTTGGTTGTACTGAATTCTCTTAACTTTTGTTTATCTGTAAAGTTTTTAATTTCTCCATCAAGTCTGAATGAGATTCTTGCTGGGTAATCTTAGTTGTAGATTTTTCCCTTTCATCACTTTAAATATGTTCTGCCACTCTCTTCTGGCTTGCAGAGTTTCTGCTGAAAGATCAGCTGTTAACCTTATGGGGATTCCTTTGATGATTATTTGTTGGTTTTCCCTGGCTGCTTTTAATATTTTTTCATTGTATTTAATTTTTGACAGTTTGATTAATATGTGTTGGCATGTTTCTCCTTGGATTTATCCTGTATGGGACTCTCTGTACTTCCTAGACTTGGTTGACTATTTCCTTTCCCATATTAGGGAAGTTTTTAACTAGAATCTCTTCAAATATTTTCTCAGTCCCTTTCTTTTTCTCTTCTTTTTCTGGGACCCCTGTAATCCAAATGTTGGTGCATTTAATATTGTCCCAGAAATCTCTGAGACTGTCCTCAATTCTTTTCATTCTTTTTTCTTTATTCTGCTCTGCATTAGTTATTTCCACTATAGTATCCTCCAGGTCACTTAACTGTTCTTCTGCCTCAGTTATTCTGCTATTGATTCTTTCTAGAGAATTTTTAATTTCATTCTCTGTGTTGTTCATCATTGTTTCCTCTTTAGTTCTTCTAGGTGGTTGTTAAATTTTTCTTTTATTTTCTCCATTCTATTTCCAAGATTTTGGATCATCTTTACTATCATTACTCTGAATTCTTTTTAGGTAGACTGCCTGTTTCCTCTTCATTTGTTAGGTCTGGTGGGTTTTTATCTTGCTCCTTCATCTGCCGTGTGTTTCTCTGTCTTCTCATTTTACTTATCTTACTGTGTTTGGGGTCTCCTTTTTGCAGCCTGTAGGTTCTTTTTTCCCATTGTTTTTGGTGTCTGCCCCCAGTGGTGTTCCGTAGGCTACCTGGTGGAGGGTACTGGTGCCTGTGTACTGGTGCATGAGTCTGGATCCTGTCTTTCTGTTGTCCATGACCATGTCCGGTGGTGTGTTTTGAGGTGTCTGTGACCTTACTATGATTTAGGCAGCCTCTCCTCTAATGGGTGGGGTTGTTTTACTGTCTTGCTAGTTGTTTGGCATAGGGTGTCCAACACTGTAGCTTGCTGGTCGTTGAGTGGAACTGGATCTTAGCTTTGAGATGGAGATCTCTGGGAGAGCTTTCACCATTTGATATT
Organism: Aethalodelphis obliquidens; assembly: GCF_003676395.1. Lineage (NCBI taxonomy): Eukaryota > Metazoa > Chordata > Mammalia > Artiodactyla > Delphinidae > Aethalodelphis > Aethalodelphis obliquidens. The sequence goes on from NW_020838063.1 coordinate 854,239, forward strand.
ACGTGGATCCAGGAGGTCTCTGATGGATCAAAGTCTTGAACGTGGCTCTCTCACCTCAGAGGCACAGACCTGACACCTGCCTGGAGTTCAAGACACTTTCAGCCACATGGCTCAGAATAAATGGGAGAAAAGAAAAAATAAAATAAATTTATTAAAATAAAGAATAAAAGATTATTAAAAATAAAAAAATTTAAAAGTATTAAAGAAAAGTTGAAAAAAGTGAAAGAAAGAAGAGAGCAACCAAACCAGAAAAGAAATCCACCAATGATAGCAAGCACTACAAACTATACTAAAAAAAGTGAAAAACAAAAAAATAGACAGACACAACCCTAAGAAAAATGGTAAAAGCAAAGCTATACAGACAAAGTCACACAAAGAAGCATACACATACACACTCACATAAAGAAAAAATATATATATATATATATATATATATATATATATATATATATGTAAAAACAGGAAGAGAGCAACCAAATCAATAAGGAAATCTACCAATGATAAGAAACTCTAAATACTAAACTAAGATAAACATAAAGCCAGAAACAAATTAGATACAGAAAGCAAACCCCAAGTCTGTAGTTGCTACTAAAATCCACGGCTTCAATTTTGGGATGATTCATTGTCTATTCAGGTATTCCACAGATGCAGGGTACATCAAGTTGATTGTGGAGATTTAGTCCATTGCTCCTGAGGCTGCTGGGAGAAATTTCCCTTTCTCTTCTCTGTTCTCACAGCTCCTGGGGTTTAGCTTTGGATTTCACCCCACCTCTGTGTGTAGGTCACCTGAGGGCGTTTTTTCTTTGCTCAGACAGGACGGGGTTAAAGTAGCAGCTGATTAGGGGGCTCTGGCTCACTCAGGCCAGGAGGAGGGAGGAGTATATAATGTGGGGCGAGCCTCAGCTGGCAGAGGCTGACATGATGTTGCAACAGCCTGAGGTGCAACGTGTTTTCTCTGGGGGAAGTTGTCCCTGGATCACGGGACCCTGGCAGTGACAGGCTACACATACTACTGGGAGGGGAGGTGTGTATAGTGACCTGTGTTTGCACACAGGCTTCTTGGTAGCTGCAGCAGTAGCCTTAGCATTTCATGCCTGCCTCTGGTTTTCACGCTGATTGCAGCGGCTCACACCCATCTCTGGCACTTGTTTAGGTGGTGTTCTGGATCCTCTCTCCTCGTGCACTCTGAAACAATGGTCTCTTGCCTCTTAGGCAGTTGCAGACTTTTTCCCAAACTCCCTCTTGGCTATCTGTGGCGTACTAGCCCCCTTCAGGCTGTGTTCACACAGCCAACCCCAGTCCTCTCCCTGGGATCTGACCTCCAAAGCTGGAGCCTCACCTCCCAGGCCCCACCTGACCTTGGTCAGGTGAGCAGACAAGCCTCTCAGGCTGGTGAGTGCTGGTCGGCACTAATTCTCTGTGCGGGAATCTCTCTGCTTTGCCTTCTGCACCCCTGTTGTTGCTCTCTCCTTTGTGACTCTGAAGCTTCCCCTCACCACTCCCCATCTCAGCCAGTGAAGGGGCTTCCTAGTGTGTGGAAACTTTTCCTCCTTCACAGCTCCCTCCCAGAGGTGCAGGTCTCATCCCTATTCTTTTGTCTCTGGTGTTTCTCTTTTCTTTTGCCATACCCAGGTATGTGGGGAGTTTCTTACCTTTTCGGAAGTCTGAGGTCTTATGCCAGCATTCAGTATGCATTCTGTAGGAGTTGTTCCACATGTAGATGTATTTCTGATGTATTTGTGGGGAGGAAGGTGGTCTTCACGTCTTACTCCTCTGCCATTTTGAAGGTCTCCCCCCGCCAGTTTTTTAAGGAGCTTTCCTGGAAGCTCCCATCCAAGAGCTTCCACTGTCCTCTTATTTGACAAATCTTAGCAAAAGAAGCTAGACAAATTCATACTCAAAAATAAGGGAAAATGGGTTTTTGGTAGGTAACTTGTCTCTATACCACAACTGTTAAGAGTGAAAAACAAGCCTGTTACAGTAGTCCATGGCTCTGCCTCCTCAGCCCATCTTCCTTCTGGGAACCCTGGGAAGGGAGCTTCTATCACTTGTTTGGGAGAATGCAGTGAGGTTTAAGAAGGGAGAAGTAAATCACAGGTGCCTATAGGAGCTTGGTTGGTAAGCTACATGGCTAACTACTAGAGCTGCTCTGCCCTCTGTATTAAATGTCTCATACAACACACAAAACACACAGGATTGCTGGCCATTCCAACGCAGTTCCATGTGCCTGTTGGACCAGAAACCTAATGTCACACTGCGTCTACATAGATCACTCAGGGAGCTGTTAACTGGGGAGCAAACCTTTCCCCTTCCCTAAAAACATGTACCACCATTACATCAGCTTGCCATGGGGCTAGCCTCCTTATTAACCCCTAAAAGAACCCCTCTCAGCAGCACTTGACAAAGTTGACTATTTTTTATCATGGAAACTCTGTCTTTCTTGATTTCCAGGACACCACCCTCTTCTGGTTTCACTCCTACCTCACTGACTGCTCCTTCTCAGACTTCTCTGCTCTTTACTCCTCATTTCCCCAGGCTCTAAATTTTGGAAGGCTCAGTCCTTTGACCTCTTCTCTTCTCCATTTGTATTCCCTTCTTTGGTGAATTCCTCATCCAGGCTCATGGATTTAAATAACATTTGTACATTAATAACTCCAATTTTATATGTCCATCCTGGCCTCCCTGGACGTATCTAACTGCCTATTCAACATTTCCACTTGGATATCTAATAGGCATTTCGAACTTAATATGTCCCAAATTGATCTCTTGATATAAAACCCCATATCTGCTTCTCTTGTACTCTTCTCCACCACAGTTAATAGTAACTCCCAACTACTTTCTTCTAGATGCTCAGACCAAAATCCTTGATGACTCATTTTCTCTCACATCCCACATCCAATTTGTCAGGAAATCCTGTTAGTTCTACCTTCAAAATTCATGTAGAATCGATTACTTCTCCCTATTTCCCATGTTACCATGCTAGTCTAAACCACCATCGTCTCTCACTATTACTACATTATTCTTCTTACTGTTCTCTCTGTTTCCTCCCTTAACCACCTACAGTCAATTCTCTACACAGCAGCCAGTGTGAGCTTGTTAAAACTTAAGTCAAATCATGTCACATGTCACTCCTCTGCTCAACATTCTTCATTTGTCTCCCATCTCACTTAGAGTAAAGCCTAATTCTCACAATAATCTATTAGACCGTACATGATCAGGCCCCCATTACCCCCATGACCTCATTTCCCACCATAGGCCCCCATTGCTTTCTCCACTCCAGTTACACTGCCCTTCCCTCTCCTATTCAGAACCACCAGGCATACTCCAGTCTTAGGCCTTGCTTGATGTTCCTTTCACCTGGAACACTCTGACCTCAGATGTCTGCATTGCTTTCTCACTCCAATCAGGTCTGGTTCACATGTCTTCTTAGTGAGATTGTCACTGGATATCCTTTAAAAAGTACATACTTGCTACTCCCATCCTCCTCTTTGCTTTTTTACCCCAACAGCAGTTTTAACCATCTGACATACCATAAATTTTATTTATTTATTTATCCTTGTTATCTGTCTCTCCTGCTAGAATATAAATTCCATGAAAGCAAGGATTTTTGACTGCTTCATTGACCAAAATATCCCCAATGCCAGGAACAGGAAGTGCCTAGCACATAGAAGGTACCAAATAAATATTCTTTGAATAAATAAGTGATAAGAATTCCTCTCCCCCACTGCATCCTTATATTTCTTTCCCTCTCCCCAAGAATATAATCCAGACCTACACATCCTGAGAAGACAAAGCAGCAGACTCACAGAAGAATCACACCCCAAAAGGAGAGAAAGAGTGATGGAAAATAAGCAAGTGGTCTTATGCCTACCTGTATTTCATTTGTCTGGCTGCCAAGGTTTCATGAGGCTCTTTCAATGTATGCTCTGGGCTTTGGGGACTAGGATATTTTCATTGCTCCTAACACAACTTTCCCCCCATCCTAGGCCCCCTTTTCCTCCTGTCCATCCTGGATATTAGACCCCAAACACCTTGCTTTGTGACAGGCTCAGATTCCTCACAGGAGCAAAGTGACAGGCACACCTGGCTATTGGTAGAGACTAAAGTTTGTGTGGGGCTATTCAGTGTACAAGTGTGGGTGTGTATGTGTGTGTGTGTGTGTGTGTGTATTTGTATGTGTCTGACTATATATAGTCTGCATCATATCTGTCCCCACTATGTATGAGTGTCAGTTCATGTGGTCTACAATGGATCTGTCGAGGTCTTTCACCATCCTTAGAGATCCTTACTACAATCTTTTCAACCCTACCCTCTACTTGCACCCCACAGTTAATCACCATCTTCAGAGCTAACATGTGCCAGGATCTGTGCTAAAGACTTCATGTGTAATCACTAGTTTACTCCTCACAGCTACTTTCTGATATAGGTACTATTAGTATTCTTGTTCTCCAGATGAGGAAACTGAGATCCAAATAGATAAAGTAACTAGCTCAAGTGTGTATCTTGCTTCCAGCCAATGTTGGTTTAGGAAAACATATTTCAAACTGTTCTGACTGGGACCCACATTAAAAATATATATATTCAACATCACAACTAACATACAAAATTGAAACAAACTTTTCATAGAATAATACCCTTATTATTTGCCCTGTAGTCTGACTTTTCTCTTCAGTTAAAAAAAAAAAAAGGCTATTTGGGACACTCCTAATTGATTTTATTACCCAAATCATCCACTTTAGTTCATTAAAGCCTTGCAATCTACCCTTTGAAAATCAGTGCTTTAGGGTGGGTGTCCCCTTTCAAGGCTATTTGCATTTCTCAGAGACCTCCAAAATGTCTCCAGTTCCAAAGGGGTGTCATTCTATTCATGGAGTGTGAAGAATCAAGAGAAGCATTTGTCAGTGGGATATGGAGACACCCCTAGTATGCCTTAGAGTGCCCAGTGAAAGTTGGACCCCACATGGGTTCAGAATCTGCCTTTCTCTGAACCCATGCACATTTTTTATCCCATATCTGAACATCATTTCATTCAGCAAACATTTTCTGAGCCCTCAACACAAAGTGCTCTGCCAGAGGCTGTGGGGAAGCAAAATTATGTGGAGGAGACAAGCTAATAAACATCTAACTACGTAAAACAAGCAGTAGCAAGTGACAGAAAAAGGGTGCCAGTAAAATGTCATGAGCATGCAGAGAAAGAGAAATGGATTTCAACTTGGGTTTAAGCTTCATAGAAGAGATGGCTTTTGGACCAGGCCTGGAAAGATGGCTAAGACTTAGACAAGCAGAAGTAGGGGAAAGATTTCTCAGATGATATATTTTTTCAAAAGTATGTGAGCTGGAAAATGTAGATATGTAGAGAGACTAAAGAGTATTTAGAAGAAGATTTAGGGCCAAGTTATAGAGAATTGTTAATATCTTGCTAAATAGTTTGAACTTCATCTTAAAAATGTTTCATCAGAGGAGGATCAAGTAATGCTTTAGAGTTCTAACTCTGGCAGCAGTGTGAGAATGGTTTGGAGGGCAGCAAAAATGGAGATATGTTGGCACTTAGGCAGCTGATATGATGGTCAGGAGAGAAATAAATGAAGGCCTGACCTGAAGCAGCTGTTATAAGTATGGGAAGGAGGGGATACAGAGGAAGTGCCGTAAGGGTAGAGGCAACAGGACTTGGCAACTAATTATATGTATGTATGTAGAGGTGAGGCCTTCTATCTTCTTTCCTGAATTGCCCTTCACCCCAGGGCTTCCACAGAAGCCTGATGAACTCTGTGAATCCACCTGTACCAGAAAGAGGAAGCATGGGTATGGGTGGGTGGCTCCTGCTGGGCAACAGGTGAGGAAAAGAGACAGTTCATCATAGGCAAGCCAGGAGGCCAGGCTGGATGGAGTCACCTCATCGTGTTGCCATAGCATTTCAGAAGATCATAGAATTTTAGAGCCAGAAAGGGACCTTAGGATCCTGCTGTGAGGCTGTCCTGCTGTGAGGAGGAGCCAGATGAGGATGGAGTCTAGCAAGGAAGGAGACTTTAGGAAAAGTTTTAACCTTGATCTTTTAAGCTCACCTCTTTTCCCTTCCTCCTCATTTTCTTTCTCCCCCTCCTCCTCCCTCTTCTTCTTCCCCTTTTCTCCTTCCTCCTCATCCACTACTGCTTCCTCCTCTTCCTTCTTTACCCTTCTTGTTCTCCCTCCATCACTTCCTCCTTTTACCTCTCCTCTTCATTCTCTTCCTTTCCTACTTATCCTCTTCATCTTCCTCCTCTTCTTTTTCTCCCCCTACTTCTCCATCCGTTTCTTCTCCCTCTGACCCTCCTCAGCACCTTCACTAACAAAACAAGTTTCCCTTGGAGTTCAGGAGTCAGAACTTGGAACCTGAGAGGTGACTCAAGTCATCCAGGTTGATGGGGGTGGGGGAGCAGGTTCTATTGAAAGAAACCTTACCTTCCATTAAATGGACACCTTGCTGGCTTTCTTTGTAATGCTTTTCCTGGTGAAGCACTCCTCTGGCTGGAAGAGTCTCTTCTTGCCCTTTTATCACCCCCGTGGAGAATGGTTTAGCAGGCCTGTTGAAGAGAACGTTTAGTAGTTTCCTCAAAGAAGCTCTCAGTGGGAACTGGGGCTGGAGGCCATGGCTCTTGCTTCTTTGCTCTTTCTATTGGCCTCTAACTTCTATAAGTGTGGTCCATGGGCCAGCAGTATCTGTATCACCTAGTAGTCTGTTAGAAATGCAGAACCTCATGTCACACCCCAGACCTAACTAAAACAGAATATTCATTTAGACCATCCATGAATATTAAAATTTGAAAAGCACTGCTCTGCATGGACTACATCCCTCCACAGACACAGCCATTCCTACAGCATACCAATATGAATTTGTCTGGAACTATGGAGTGGTAGAGAAGCTAAAGGTCAGAGAGCTCTAGAGGGCAGGCCTCTGAAGGATCCTCTCTACACTCTATAAAAGCGCAGGTCAAAAAGCATTAAGAAACTCTAACAACACTATTTGACAGATGAAAAGACCAAGTGGCTTGCCAGAGGTCACACAGTAACTCAGCACTCATCCGACTCCCAGACCAGTGCTTTTTTCATCTTGGCTCACTGACTTCTTTGCATTGTTCTCTAACACAGCCTTCCACGGATGGAAGAGTCATTCTACAGCATTTCTGGCAGGTACTCTTCCAGACTCTACTTGTATGCCTTCAATCACTGGAAGTTCATCACTTCATAAGTTTGGACATTAACATGTGAGTTTGGCTTGCCAGAGAATCTTTGAGCAGATACATATTGTTCATGAGCTTTGCAAGGTCCTGAATCCACCCAAGTTGTCTAAGAAATACCTCTGTTCAGATGGGGATTAATTCTACTCATCCAATTGTAACTCCTCATGCGGTTATTTCAGTTCCTGCCTTTGTACTAAAATTGAATATTGGACTGGAAAGCAAATTCCTTAGATAAATAAGAAGTTGTTTGAGGCTGAAAGGCATGGCATGGGAAAAAGAGAAGAGGGAGACAAAGAGGAAAGAGGTGAGTGCTAGGAAAAGGGGATGGCTGAGATGAACTTGAAGTCACTTCATTTATCCAAGTTTGAGAGTAAAGAGCTCATGGAGAGCTTAGAGGAAGAGAGTAACTAATGGGTCTTTACCACAGAGAAAGGAACAGGCTTTTCATCTGGCTAGCCCCTGTTATCAAGCTAAAGTGGCCTTGGGGAAAGGCAGTTGGGCCAAGTACTCTTACATTCCAGGGTGGTGCTTTTTGTAGCAGCTCATTGAACCCTGTCCCTGGGCTCTGCCTCTTGAGACCTGAAGAAAGGCAAGTGTGGCCACTTCCTTCCTGCTCTTCCCTGGGCTGCTTGAAGCTACTTTAAGAGCTTACTTCAAGTGTCTCTGGGATCCACTGGGTCTCTTCTCTGGCTCAGGTCTGCAAGGTCAGGGAGCTGCTTTGGGGAACTTAAGGATGAGGAATTACATTCCTAGGCAAATGACTATCTTATATGATGTTCCCACAGAAGAAATGGGAGTCCACATGTTCAGCAAACCTTCCCCAAATCAGGAACCCTACCTGTTCTCAACATTTCTGACTATTAATTATGCATCCAAATATAGATGAAAATGTTTCCTATCCTTTTTTAGCAAGGAAAATTACCTCAATGACTCCAACATAGTGACAGAAGTTTGGTCTAGAGTGGTCTTTCCACAATTTAATGTGCATGTGAATCACTAAGAATTTTGTAAAAATGCTGGTGCTAAGTCAGTAGGTCTGAGGTAGACATGGGATCCTGCATTTCTAATAAGCTCCTAGGTGATGTTGATGCCACTGGTCTGAGGTCCACACTTTGAGTAGTATCAAGGGTATAGACGAGGTTAAAAATTTATCCAGTTGGATTTTTCTTCTCAAAGTCTAGGCCAGATTATATTTAGGTATATACCTATATACACCTTTCCTATTGCACTAACATCTTGCTTTAAATTCTACCCTGTGTTAGCTTATTTGGCATGACATCTATCATGTTTATCATTTCTTCCTCTCCTGACTTCACAACTCTCAGCTCCTTGGAAGCACAAGCCATCTGCCTCTGCTACTGACTGTCCCTTCTTTTTTACTTTCATCTCTTGATATTCTGGCCCTGCCTGCTTCTCTGACATCATCTCTCACCACTGTCTTATGTTTCACTACAGTCTGCCATGCTGACCTTTTTCTGCCCCTCACATATATCAGTCTCATTTCCAATTCTGGGCCTTTGCTTTTGTTGTCCCTTCCTGTTTAGAATGCTCTTCCCCCAGATCTTTGCATGGCTGGTTTCTTCTCATCATTCTGGTGTCAACTCAGATGTCACCTCCTCAGAAAGGCCTTTCTTGGCCACCTAGCTAAAACAGTGTCCTCCTTCCTCAGTTATCTTCTATTATATCACCCTGTTTATTACTTTCATAATAACTATTCAGTACCTAATATTACTTTATTGTTTTGGGTGTTCAATGTCTAAATATCTCCATTATAATATAAACTTCTTGAGAATAGAGACCCAGTCTGTGTTGTTAACTGCTGCATCTCCAGTATCTAGAACAGAACTTGCCACATAGTATGTGCTTTAAGCATAATTCTTGGCTGACAGAGTGTCTTTCTGGACATTCCTCCTTACTCATTGAAGACTTTAGCTCCTGAAACATCACTTGTCTTCATCGTTCTCTGGTCTGTCTAACCTCAACATTCCTGTAGATGGCCTATTCAATCCTGGCCTCACTTTCACCCTACCTCAGTCAGAAAACTCCTGTGATAACATCCTGCATCTTGTTATAGCAAGTAACTAAATGAATTGCCTCCAGAATCTCAATTTCAGGCATCTCCCCTCTGATCACTGTCCTGTTATTCCAGCTCACTTACTCTGGGGCCTCTACTCCAGCAATTCTTCCCCATCATCAAGATCTCCAATTCACTGACCCCACCATCCCATTAAGCTAACCCAATACTCATCACCCCTTCTCATGTCCTCTTTTCCCCTTCTGTCCAGCTTAGATTCCCTGGTCCATTATTGTGACCACTCCCTTGAAAATACTTTCAACGTTATTTCCCATTTCTTTTCCCATTGTGTGTTCCTGGAAAATCTACCCCAGATTTCACCCAACCAGCTATCTTTTCTATACCTGTGCTTGAGCAGCAAAAGAGACTGAGGAAAAGTCCCACAGTTGAGCTGATTGACTTTTCTTTACCACAAGACTCAATTGGGCACTCAACACTTCCAGAAAACACTAATACATATCCCTAATATGTTTGCTTTTTCACTTTCTTGTCTTAGAGAGAGTGGCTTTCAACTTTAGTCGCATATTAGAATCATCTAGGGATCTTATAAAAATACTGATGCCCAGGATATACCTCATTTCAATTAAGTCATAATCCCTGAAGGTGAGATCTAGATAGCAGTGTTTTTTAAAGCTCCCCTTGTGATTCCAGTGTGTAGCCAATGTTGAGAACCATTGCTCTTAGAAGACTATTTCATAGTTGCTCCTGTCTCCTATAACTTCCAATGATTCCTCCTTCCATATCCCTCTCTCAGCTTCATATCTTCTCTTCATTCACCAAATATACAGGCCCAGCAGCGCCTGCGCCCTCACCCATTTTCTTTGTCTTCCTTCTTGCTAGAGTACAGGAAGTGGCTCTGTTCCTATCAAGAGCAAGTATCATCTCTTATGCTCTGGATCCTTCCCTATCATCTTCTTGAAGACTTTACTCCTGCAAGTAACCCTTCTGCTGCACCTGTGCTTCTCAGACTTTAATGTACATGCAAATCACCTGGGGATCTAGTTAAATACAGATTATGATTCAGTAGCTCTGAGATGGGGCCTGAGGTTCTGTGTTTGTAATGTGTCCAGATGATGATAATGCTGTTGGTCTGTGGACCATGCTTCAAGTAGCAAGGTCCTATATTATCAGCCTTTCCTTCTCATTCCCATCATAATATAAGCATGCTCTTAAACTCTTGTTTAAACTGAAAAACAAGGACAACTTCCTTGACTTCATATACCTGTCCAAATGTTACCCTATTTCTTATTCCCTTCAGAGCAAAATTTTTCAAAGAGTTATCTATACTCTTTTCCACTTCTTTACCTTCATTAACTCTTTTTTTCCTTCGTTCACTCCTCAACTCACTCCAGTATGACTTCTGTTACCCTCGTGTTAATGAAACTACTCTTGTCAAGGCCAATGACTGTGTTACCAATACAATGGTCATATCTCTATCATCATCCATTCAATTTAGTGTCATTTCTCAAAACTTTTTTCACCTGAATGAGATTTCTTCTGGTTTTCTTTCTACCTTACTGACCACTACTTCTCAGTCTCCATTTTTGACTCCTCCCTCTCTACTCAACTTTAGTCTAATTGTCGGAAAGCCTCAAGACTCGGTCCAGGACACTTTTCTACCTACACTCTCTCTCTAGATAATCTCATCCCATCTACATGAGGATGACTCCAAAATGTATATCTCCTGGCAGATCTTCACTCCTGAGCTCTAGGCTTGTGTATCCACTTGTCTTTCTGACATCTCCTCTAATAATATGACTAAACTACAGCTCACACTTACTACATCCAGAATAGAAGTCTTGATTTCCTTCCCTCCTCAAATCTGTGTTTCTTCCAGTCTTCTCACATCAGCAAATGGTACTACCATCTACCCAGTTGTTCCAAGCCAAAAAACTAGAGTCATCCTTAATTCCTCCTTTCTTTCCCTCACACTCTACATACAACCCATCACCAAGTTCTGTTGTTTCTACCTCTAAAATATATCTCAAATATTTTTACCTCTGTTCATCATCTTCACAGCCTTTCCATCCCAAGTTATATCATTTCTCTCCTGGATGACTACAACAGCTTCAACCTCTTGTCCCTCTTTCAATTTGTTTATCATATAACAACCTGAGTGCTCTTTTACAAATGTAAATCAGACCAACTCATTCTCCTGCTTAAAACCCCTCAACTCCCTCCACTCTCTCCCTGTTGTTCTCAAAATAAAATACAAACACTCTACTATAATTTTCAAGGCTTTATATGACATCTTTCTACCAAATATATCTCCTACAACTCTTCTACCTTCTCTCTACCATTTCAGCCTCACTGGGCTTCCAATTCCTGGGACACTCTAAGCCTATTCAATCCTTCGGACTTTTGGACTTTCTGTTTTCTGTGCCTGGAATACTTCCCCCCTACCTCTTTACATGGTTGGCTCACTTTAAGCCTATAGGCCTCAACTTAAATGTCTTCTTGAAGAGGTCTTCTTTATCTAAATTCTCCCTTCCCCCACAGTTACTCTCTATTCTTTCACTTTTTTTCATAGAATTTATCACCATCTGTATTAGCATATTTATTTACCTCATTTACTTGTTTATTGGATAGAAGTGAAGGCATGGATGGTATCTGTCTTGTTCGTTATTATATAATCAGTGCTTAACACACTATGCCTGGCACATAGTACACACACATGTTTATTGAATTTACAAATGAGTAAATAAGAATAGGTAGTGATATATGTACCTAATATCATTTTGTCAAGACAACACAGGTTATAATCTGGATATTAGCATTAGGCTGTCAATACTAGCATTATAGTAGTTGTATACTTTTAATTTTTATCCTTTTTCACTGCTGCATTCCACTCACTCTTGAGAATCAAAGGTCTGAGCCTCATTCCAGCTTAGCCGCTAAATTACTCTGTGACTTTGGGAATCCCATTTACTCCTGGGGGCTATATGTTATTGTCTACAAAATGAGAATGTTGGAGGAGATAATCTTGAAGATCTTTGCCAACTTTGATATCCATTGATAAGTGATTGTTTAACACTATTAGGTAAATGACAATTAGTGTATTCATTGAATAATTGGGAAACCTGAGATACAGAGAAGCTGGGCCCTTGCCCCAGGTTACCCAACTGTAGTGAATTCAGTTTTTACTCAACTCTGCCCAAAGCCACAGCCACAGCAGATGGAGACCAGCTTGGGCTGGTGCCTCTGCCCTCAGAAGCCTGCTTCTGGGCTCCTTGAATCACAATGGACTCAAATAAAGAGAATGTACTAGGCTGGAGACATACCTAAGAGTGTCTCTCTCCTCATGCTGCTCATGGCTGAAAAAAGGACAGCATTTGGCACTTGTCCACTGAGAGCTGATGCCAGGCTAAATACCAGTTAGGCTTCTGAGAGATCACAAGCCTTCAAGGGAGAGGTCTGGGGCACAGAGATTGTGGAAACCCTTTTTCCATATTTCTATTAACCTGTTCTGAACGCTTACTGGTTGCTAGGCCTTGTGCTAAGTGCTTTCTTTCCATAGACAAATTTATCAAATCTTCAAAACAATCTTGTGAAGTAGAACAATATTACTACCCCTATTTCACAGATAAGAAAACTATCAGGATGCAGGACATTAAATACCTGCCTGAGTAAGTACCAAAGTCAATAAAATTCAAGCAGTTCTGGCCCCAGATCTTATACTCTTACCTTCTACATTATAACACCTCTAACTGCTCATATGTTTTAGGCAAATAGGTACTCCAGACATAATGGATTCAATAGTGTCTATGCCTATGGGATCAACATCTGTTCTTCTATAAGAGTCTCCAGGCATATACATTAACACTGGAATGTTTGCCCTCAGATCCATTCTCCATTCTTCTCCTGCAAACTGAATTTCTTATGCTCCCTTGTTGTCTCACTTATTTTGTCCAATGGGAGACACCTGTGGGAGATTAGTGGCCAGGAGGAGGGAAGAAGCCAGGGTGTTTCCTTCACCTCCGGCTTCAGAGAGGTATATTCTGGAAGTGGCTATTTCTCGTCAATGACTCTAGCTTCTGTTGGACAATTCCTCCAATCATGGCATCTGCACCATCAGACCACCCACTCCATGCTTTTAGCTTCAATTTAGCACCAGTTTCTGGGTTCTGGCAACATTACCTTTTCCCATAAACCATCTATCTCTAGGAGTGGTAGCAGTTTTCTGTGGTTGCTAAATGCTGGCTTGCCTCACCATCCCCTATTTGGTTTCTTTGTTTTGGCAGTGTGATATGTTCCCTGTATTAAATGTTCTCTCTAAAAGATCTAGAGTGGGGGCTTCCCTGGTGGCGCAGTGGTTGAGAGTCCACCTGCCGATGCAGGGGACACGGGTTCGTGCCCCGGTCCGGGAGGCCCACGTCCCAAGAAAAAAAAAAAGACCTAGAGTGGCTTCTGTTTTCTTGACTGGATCATGATTGATATAGACAACTTCTATAATCCCAGTGCTTCTCACTACCACATAAATTGGTTTATATGCTTCAGAGCATATGTCACAACCTTTAATTATCTTGTTTGTATACTTATTTTTTGTTTATCTCTTTTCCAATTTAAGTACATTTTAAAGTCCGTGAGAAACTTTGTCTTGTATCTTGAGTAGCTATCCCAATGCCTGGCACATAGGAGCTCAATAATATTGTTGAATGAATGTATCTATTAAAAGACAATCCAGGTTTTATTGGATATCACCTATGTGCCAGTCACTGTTGTAGGAGATAGCAAGGTTAGTAATTCATTGCCTCCAGTTTAAAAAAAAACAACTTATATTTCCACTTAAGTGACAATAAAAAGAAAAGTATATACATGACCAGTGTGTTAATTTGTCAGGGCTGCCATAACAAAGTACCACAGACTGAGTGGCTTAAACAACATAAATTTATTTTCTCACAACTCTGAAGGCTAGAAAGTTCAAGATCAAGGTGGTCTCTTCCGAGGCCTCTTTCCTTGTCTTGTAAATGGCTGTCTTCTCCTTTGTCTTCACATGGTCTTCCCTCTATACCAACCTGTGTCCAAATTTTCTCTTCATATAAGGACACAAGACATATTGGATTAGAGCCTACCTTAATGACCTTATTTTTACTTAATTACCCCTTTAAAGACCATGTCTCCAAATATAGTCACATTCTGAGGCATTGGGGTTTGGACTTCAACATATAAATTTGGGAGGGGGCACAATTCAGCCTATAACAAGTAAAAGATCATTTTCAGTTGAGAAAGCTAAATGGTGGTGCTACAGAAGTTAGATGAAAGATGATAAAATCAGGTTTTAGGGTATTCCGGGAAAGCTTTCTAGAGGCTGTGTGCTTAGTGCCAGGTCTTAAAGAGATCTTAAAGAGTCATGACAGCTTGAATGGGCTGGTTGGCAGGGGCGGTGCATCCAAGAGGCTCAGCGTGAATGAAGGCCCCAAGGTGAGAAAGTGAGGAGACATTGCAGAATTTCTGATTACTGAACCATCAGACTTGGGAGGAAGTTGAAAGGTCACCCAGGCTAAGCTCCCATTTGATTCAGGAATCCCTTGCCAAAGGACAATTCAGCTTCTGCGTATACCCCTCCCAGGACAGGGTGCTCATTAAGGCAGCTGCTTCGATATTTGGCCAGCTGTTTGGCCAAAACAATGGCTTGGATGAAGAGGGGAGAGTTTGTTAGGAAGTAGAGGACAATAAGGTGGTGTGTGGGGCCAGTGATGTCTTCATACCATTCACCTTCAGGCACTTCTTTCTGATGTCATATTTTAATTCCTTCTTGCTGTAGCTGCAACCTCTTTCTGTAATCCCTTTCTTTCCTGAACTTCCCTGTGGGCCCGGAGCATTGGATTCTTGTCCTGTTTGGTTGTGCTACCATGGGCAAATATTTTTCAATCTCAGGGCTTCAGTGTTCATGTCTGTAATAGGGGACTAATTAATTAACACTCCCTGTCATGTCTTCCTCACAAGGTTATTTTAAGACTATATGCAATGATAATGGGTGTGAATGTGACCAACAGCATCAACTCCCAGCAGACGCAAAGAGGCCAGCCTGGGTTGAATTGCCCAGAGTTAGAGGCATCATGATGAGGTGGGTGGTTTCTCCGTTTGCCTGTTTTGCTGATGTTCGTTTGACTCATTCTCAGCAAAATAAGCAAATGGAAAATTCATTCATCAACAAGCTACCTTTTATATTCCTGAGGGTGTGAGGAAGAATCCTGAGGGTATGTGTGTGTGTGTGTGTGTGTGTGTGTGTGCGTGTGTATGAATGATAGCAAAAAGAAGCCTGAAAAGCAGCAGAGGGTAAAGTTGAGACTTTACCTTTTTTATGTGACCTTAGATAGGTCTCCTCCATCATTTATTTATTTATTTATCTGTAAGATGGAGATACTAATGCCTGCCTCCACAAGGTTGCTCTGAGAAGTGAAAGTGATAATGAGGATGAAATCCCCAAGAGAGTAGCACTAGGAGAGAAGACCCCAGGGGACTACGTAGAGAGAGTCCTGGAGGTAGGGAAGGGGGAGAGTGCTGGCATAGCTCCATTCGGGCAGGATCTTATTATTTAAAAGGCTGGCCCAACACCTCTGGCAACTTTGGAAAGGACTTTTTGCTGACTCGACACAATTGGGGAGCCCCACAATAAACAGCATCTAACTCCAGCGCAGCCGGAGGCAAGCAGAGGTGGCAGCTGCCTTCTCCTGGGCGGAGGTTATTCACCCACATCCTCTCCGTGCACCCCACCTCCCAGATCTCAAGCCTCAGCAGGGGACAAAGGCAGTCGGTGGGGAGCCCCCCTCCCACGTTTCCCCAGGCCAAGCACCTCGGGAGCTGCGGGGCAGAAAGGCAGAGTCTGCCTGCAGGGATGGAACAACGTGAATGAAGGCGAGGTCCGCAGCGAAGGGGATTGGGCTGTAAGGCTGTGAAGGAGGCGAGGGGGAGGGGGCGCTGGGGCTTTCGCTTGCTCCAGCCCTGCCAGCCCAGCCAGCCCGAGACAACCCGCGCCAGCCACCGGGGCCTTGGAGAAGCCGGACTTCATTAGCACCATGCAGTGGATAAGGGGTGGATCGGGAATGGTGAGTGCACATAACCGCAGCTTCCCCAGCTTGAGCTTCAGTCCCCTAGCCCCACCCCCAGCTCCTTCACCAGCCGCCAGGCAGTGAGCCCCCTAGTCTCTGCCCACCGCCCTCTCCGCTGTCCTTGAGATACCAGCAAGCTTGCTGTGGCCATTTTAGGAGCCCTTGCTTGCCTGCCTGCGAGGAAAGCCCCCTCCCTTCTCCGTCCCCGTTCCTACCACCCCCGAGTGGGGGGGGGGTCACCTGGAAGACCAGAGAGGCAAGGCGGCTGGTAGAGGGGCTCTCTGGGAGCAGTTAGTCTCGCAGGAGGGTGGGGGGATTGGGGGGTATGGCACGGGGTTGGGAGGGAGGGGTAGTCACAAAGCCTGGGATTGTGGAGGGGGCAGTATGGGAGAGCTGCGTGTATCCCCTTCCTGGGACGAGCCAGAGAGCCATTCTCAGGGAAGCTGCTTGGGGGAGTCCTAAAGCCCTTCCTTGCCTGGGCTGGGGTCACCCTGTCCACACTTCGGGCTTTGTCAAGGAGAGACAGCTACAGAAACTGCCATCCTGGAAATGGATCTGGACCCCATTCAGTTAGGGGAGCTCCCCCCCCATCCAAGGAGTGTGTGCTTGTGTGTGTGTTTAGTATCATCCTCCAACAGTTCATTGTATGCCATGATGCTCCGTTCTCCACCTGGAGACCTTGGAATGACTTCCTTTGCAGAGAGGAAGTGGTGGCTGCATCTTGATGCCTCTCTGACTCAGCCAGGGGTAGCTCAAGTCTGATCAGGGACTCTGGGGCATGGGAGGCCACAATGCCTTTGTCCTCAGCTGGGAGGCATGGGCAAGAGGGTCTTGGAGGGCAGTTGGGTTGGGTCATCAGGCACTGATGGCAATGCCAGCCCACACTTCTGAACTGCCACCCATAACTTACAGCTGAAGGAAAGTAGCCTGAAGCTGTTGGGCAAAAATTGATCTTTAACTCCTTTTTTTGCTCCCATTCTGGAAAGGAGCAGGGAATCTGGTGTGGGCTATGACTGTATTCAGAGGAGCTGTCCTCTTCCCTTCCTTGCAGTTTCCTTAGACCTCTCTTTCAGTGTTTCTTGAAGTCATTTAGTTTGTATTTGCCAGGACTTCAAGAGACTCTTCTCATATCTCCCTCTTTCCCTGGAGTCCCATAAAGCTATTTCAAATGTTTGTAGAACCAGAAAACCATAGAGCAGGAAAAGACCTTTAAATCCTTGTTGTCCATCCAGGAAAGTTGAGACCCAGAGAGTGGGAGAGACTTGCCCAGGGCCACACAGCTCCATGAAGGCAAAACTGAGTCCAGCAAAGGAGTCTCCTGACTCTCTGTCATTGTCCCTCTCCACTGCTACACAGAATCATCAAATAGTGCTGATAAAGGCAGAAAGGAACAAAGAGTCATGATCTTGGTAAAGGACTTCCTTCATGATGAACTAATGCCATGAATTTTGCCTGAATAAAACCCATGACAGTCCTAGTATTTCTAGAAGCAGGGTCTAGGTGAGACCTCCTTCCTCTCCTAAATATATTGTAGTATAGGGGTCCAGAGCCACCCATTGACAACAGATTAAGTTAATGGAGAAATCTGAAGTTTTGCCAATTGTGTGTGAGAAAGGAGAGAGTAACAGAAAACTTGTGGAGACTATCTAATTAAAGAGATTGATGGAGAAATCTCATAATATTTTTAGGAGACTGAAGTAGTGAATATTATATGATGAAAGCATTTATTTAACTATTTGCCAGAATTCAAGAGATAGGAGTAGTAAATTCTATTATAGCCTGGAAGGCAGGAAACTTCTAACCTTGGCACTGATGTTTAACAGGAGTGCTTTGAGCCTCAGTTTTCTCACCTATTAAATGGGGCTATTAATGATTACCAAAATTCCTTCCAGGTCTGAGATTCTCAGTGTCCTAGAAGTAAATGTTGGGTAAAATTTAACTAGTGGTTTGTTAGGAAAAAATAGGAGTATATATTTAGCCACAATTTTATAATATGGCTAGTCAAAAGGTCATTGCTCCTTGTTCTTTCATTTGCAAAGCCCTTGAAATCCAGATTGAGCTCTTCATAACAGTGAGTTTTTTTTGTTGAACATTTGACTATTGTAACTGATTGCAAGTGTCACATGTTACACAAAGGTCCTTGAACAGTAAAACATCAGTTGGCATTTTACAGAATAAACTCCATCTCAGTAGACAGTGTTAAAAAATACTGTGAGTTCACTTTTGATGGTAAATTGTTCGGTGTATTTATTCATAGCTTGTGTCTGCAATGGCAGTTTGTGCTGGGTTAGGCAGTATGCCTAGAGTGGAAAGCAAGCTGGTTTCAGAATCACAAGTCTGACATTGAGGGGCCTGGCTTTTACACTTCTCAGCTCTGAAACACTTGACAATTGTCAAACCTCTTCCATTCTCAGTATTCTCACCCATAAAATGGGGACAAGGTAACTTATCTCATAGGATCTATTGAGCTTATTAATTAATTCAACAAAAACCTAGAGTCTACTATGAATTGACACTGATCTAGGTGCTGGGGGCAGCAGTGAACAAAAAGAAATTCTCTGCTCTCATGGATCTTACATTCTGAGGGTCAAGGGAGCTCACTAAACAATTACACAAATGACTACACAATATGTCAGGAGATGCTAAGCTCTAAGAAGAAAAAGAAAATCTGGTAAGAGAATAGGGAGAGATAGGGCTGGGATGATATATTAGATAAATCAGTCAGAGCCTCTCTGACTAAGGAACATTTGAGCAGAGATGTGAAGTGAAGGAACAAGGTCTGTGGGGATGTTTAGGTGAGGAGAGTGCTAGCCATAAGAAACAGCAGAGAGAGAGAGAGCACAGCTGGTTTGTTTAAGAAACACAAGGAGGCCAATGTCCTGGGGACATTTAATCTGAGTGAGATGGGTAGTTTTGAACAGATAGGGAAATAATTTGACTTAAATTTTAAGAGGATAATAGATTGTAGTGGGGCAAAGGAAAGACCTGTGAGGAGGGTCTTAGAATAGTCCAGGCTAGAGGCGATGGTGGCTTAGACCAGGGTGATGATAATCTGTATGAAAGGGCTGTAGTCAGCATTGTAGATGGTCTGTGTCTTTCTCCTTTCTGACCACCCATCCAAATCTTGAATGACTGAGTGTGGAGCTAGAATGAACACAGAGTGGGTGGATGCGTACAAGGGAATTTTGTGTCTATGTCAATGATCCAATGATCTGCTTTGGGCTCCTGGCCTCTAGTGAGGCTAATTGAGGGTTGATTCTGTGTGGATTACCAATGAACCAATCTCTTGCTTTCTGGGATTCTGGAGAATATTAAGTATATTATTAGTACTTTGAAGATATGATACACTTAACATATGTGACATCTGGAATGGCTCATTTTTAATACTCTCTCCTCTATGTGACAAAATTATTTTCAGTAATAATCATGTACTAATCAGTACTAATAATTATTTTATTGATTTGTTTTTTAAATTTTCAAATAATTAACAATGAAAAAGAAGAATAAACTTCAATTTTAAAGATATTCAAATTCAGTAACGTCTCATATATGATCTAAAATGTGTACTTATTGAACAAAAATACTACACTTTACAGTTCATATTATCTTCTCTGTTTTATATTTTAAGCACAAATAAAAACTCCAATTGGTCACATAGATGACAGAATTGAAATAAATTACATTGTCTCTTTGACTTTACAATTGTAGTGCTATCATTGTTTACTTCAAATCTACTATTTAAATTCTGGAACATATAGTGCCAGAAGGATTTGCAGACATGAAATGCACCCAAAGCTACCTTGAATGGTCTTAAACCTTTCCAAAGTAAAATGAACTGAGGGAACACATGTAAAATCTGTGTGTATGTGGGAGGGTGGCAAATGTATAACTGGAATCAGCTGAATCGACTCTGAATCAACTTCCATGTAGAATACAATATTATTAAAGGATAAGTAATCAAATGTAATAATTTGAAACTTTATATATTGAATATATTACTAAAACTCAGTAATAACAACAATTGTTTAGAGCTTTGACCAACAAAAGATTTTTTTCAAGGAGGAGTATTTTGTTACTGGCATTATTTAAAATTGCTGGCACATAGTGATAATAAAAGTACACTTTGACTTTTAGTCTTAAAAAAATTCTATAGCTAGTACACTATTTCATTGCCTGCACTAAGGGTTTCCTACTCCTATTGCTCCACCCTTGGTATGGCACCGCTTTGGAGAATATGGAATCTTGAACTAATTCCATGCCAAATTTCATGTTACCTATATAAAAGCCACAGCATTTGAGTTGGTGGAAATCTCTGCATAAGTAAGATACAATGACAACTGGTAAGTTTAATGGTTGATTTAATTCTGGTATAAATGACAGAAATCTATTCACACTGGCTTAAAACACACAGGTTTTATTCTTTCACATAAAATAAGTCAGAATATAGGCATATCGGAGCCAATATGGTACCTTCAGAAAGTCTTTAGGGACTTCTCTGCTCCACCATCCTTAGCATTTGGCTTTTATTCTTGAGGCTGCTCCATGATCCAAGATGGGTGTTGAAGCTCCAGAACATTAACATCCACATTCTAGGTAGCATGAAGGGAGGGTAAAAGAGGAGGAAAAGGGCTTAACCCTCCTTTTGAAAGAAGCCTTCCAGGAAGTCCTATTTAATACTTCTCCTTACATCTAATTGGTAGGAACTGAGTCACATGGATGCTCCCAGCTGCAAGGGAAACTTGGAAATGTAGTTATGTAAACTGGCTGGTTATGTGCACAGCTAACAATCAGGGGCAAGGTTTCTGATTCAAAGGAAGAAGGGGCCATTGGAAGACAACCTGCAGTTATTGTTACAGTTAATCCACATGTATGTGTGCCAGTGTAGAAATGCAGAAACTTAGGGCTTGAACTCAGCTTTGGACTATGAGCCACAGCCTGACAGATGTGGCCAATAGTAAAAATACTGTCATCAATCTGGTGAAGTATTAATCAAAACTTGATGTGCCCTAGTCTCCCTTAACTTCCCCCCAGTGACAGTCTTCTTGTGAGACCAAGTGGATGGTGATATCCTTCACAGAGATGGGGAATGTAAAATGAGGAGGAGCATTTATAGAGGGGAAATGACAAGTATAGTCTGAGCCAAGTTGAGTCTGAGATGTTTGAACAGCTTCAAATAGGAGATATCCAATAGGCCAGTTGGTGATCTACATACATATTGAGCTCAGAGGAAGATTGGGAGGCACTGGTCACAGTTGAAGTTCTGACTGTAGATGAACCACCAAGTAGTTTAAAATACAGATCAGCCTGGGGAAGTGAGGGGTTTAGATCTGTTAGATCAGAATTTGAGCCTTCTCCTTTTTATGGTAGTCTCCTACCCTTGAGCAGACCCAGTCCACTCTGTTATCTACTTTCTGGAATTTCCATGGCAACAGTATAATTTCAGGCTTTACTTTCTACAGTGCTCATGTTGCTTCTGGGCTGCCTCAGCTTTAATGTTCAAGCTGGATGACGTTGGGTATAATTTAGCCTAACTCCTTAGATCAGGGGTCAGCAAACTATAGCCTGATGGCCAAATCCAGCCCACAAACTAAGAATGGTTTTTACATTTCTAAATAGTTGGGAAAAATTCAAAGAAGGACAATATTTTGTGATACACGTATATGAAATTACATGGAAATTTATTTGAAATTCAAGTTTCAGTGTCCATAAATAAAGTTTTATTAGAACACAGCCATGCTCATTATGCCTTCATGATACAAAGGCAGATTTGAGTAGTTGTGACAGAGACCATATGACCTGCAAAGCCTAAAATACTTATTATTTAGCCCTTTACACAAAAGGTTTGCAGGTCCCCTGCCTCAGAGCCCTAGGGTTACCATGGCAGTGCCTCAAGGGAGGGGGGCAGGGGCAGGCAGAAATTTGGGTCTCCCACTTTTGATTTATCCAGAGCACCTGGGTTTTGGCTTCATATGTTAGGTTGATGCTTACGACTTTGGAAAAGGGTTTTGCTTTCTCTGTGTTCTCCCTACCTCCCACACAAAATGTTTTAATACCACTCATTTTATAGATTGTGAAAACTGAGTCTCAGATAGGGAGGGTGCTTTACCCAAGACCACAAAGTGAGTATAACTGGGAAAAGAATCCCCATATCCAACTATACTTCAATTAAAAATAAAAAAAGAAAAGAAACACCCAGAATAATTTTTGACCAAATGTATGGGCACCCTGTGGCCCAGTCAAGTTGATACATAAAATTAACCATCACATAGTCTCACTTATCTTCCCAGTTTGCTGTGAGAATCATATGTGTGAGTGTAGACAGAAAGGGGCTGTGTGAACTTTGTTGTTCTCTACCCATATGGGGAAGAATTATTATTCCTAACAGTACAGAGGGGATATACCCTTGGGTGGGTAGAATATGATCTTTTCTACTGCCCTGAATTCAGCCCTCAGAAGATGAGACCCAACTTTACTCTTCTCTGAGTGCCAAGAGATCCAACAGGAATTTCATTCACAAGGAAATATCACTCCCACCCCAGCCCAAGGCTTCCTGAATTCTCTGCTTGAGGAGGGACTGAAAAAGGCCCCCAAACAGCCCCATGACATGATGAGAGGAGCTTCTTCTTAGCCCGTTGTTTTGAGAAGTTTGCTCATTGTGCTGTTTTTGGTGTGGGGGGGCGTTTTATGTGTGTGTGTGTTAGAATATGACTAGTTCTGCAAGTGATTAAACTGTTCAGTAATGGAAACCAGGCAGTGGGGGGAAATAAATGCATTCAGCTAGCTCTAAGAAGTCCTATTGCCATGAGGAAACATTTTGTCAAAGGGCCCGTGTGACATACCAGGGTAGTGACATACCAGGGTAGTGACATTGAAGTTGAGTCAGCTATGTAGGGGAAAAATCCTAACAAATTTGGATTATAATAAAAAAAAAAGGATGAGATAGTGAAGTTCGTGGGGAGTTTGAGAGAGGCAACAGGAATTGCATGTGCAAAGTCCTTAAGGTTGAGATAGTTTGGTATGCTTGAGGGATAGAAAGAAGGCCTGTATGGCTGGAGCACAGGCAGAAAAGGAGGCAAGTGGCATGATAGGAAGGCAGAAAGTCAGACAGGGACCAGCTCACATGGGACCTTGTAGGCCCAGGGAGCTTGCAGGCCCAGGGAAGGTGTGTATCAGCTATACTCAAAGACAGTATAGCTCTGTGTTTAATAGCACACTCTCAACCAGACTGCCTAGATTCAAATTCTGACTCTTCCACTTATTAGTTTAGTGACCTTGGACATGTTACCTAACCTTTCTGTACCTCAGTTATGCCCTCTGAAAAATGGGGATAATAATGGTACTATCCATAGTGTTATTGTGAAGACTGATTTATGCTCGCAGTGTGTGTGATAGTGCTGGGCACTGACAAGTGCTATTTATTCTAAGTACAATAGGAAGCATTTGTGGCAGTAGAATGGTGCGATCTGCTTTATGATCTGAGAAGTTGACTTTTGCAGGCTATAGAGAATGGATTGAGGAGGGTGAAAATGGAGATGGCAAGCCCAGTTGAGATACTGCTGCAGAAATGAAGTCACTGGAGCTGAGGAGAGGAGGGCAGATTGGACAACAATTTTGGAGATAGAATCAATGGAAATTGATGCTGGATTGAGTGAGAGAGGTATAGAACAGGGAGGAAATATGGAAGATGGCCCCTAGGTTTCTGGCTCTGCCACTGACTAGCTGTGTGATTTGGGGCAAGGAATTTAACCATTCTAAGCTTTAGTTTCCTTATATATTAGTCAAGGTTCTCCAGAGAAACAGTATCAGCAGGATATGTGTGTGTGTGTGTGTGTGTACACACAGTTGACCCTTGAACAATACAGATTTGAAATGTGTGTGTCCACTTATATGTGAATTTTTTTTTCTCCCAAAAATACGGACTGCAGTACTATATGATCCATGGATGTGGAACTGTGGATACAGAGGAGGGCTGTCTGTAAAGTTATAGGTGGATTTTCAATTGTGCTGTTGCTCAGCGCCCTTAACTCCTGCATTGTTCAAGAGTCAACTTTATAAATAAATAAACACACACACACACACACACACACACACACACAGAGGGTGACAGAGAGATTTATTTTAAATAATTGGCTCACGTGATTGTGGAGATGCAAATCCCAAATCTGTAAGGTAGGCCAGCAAGCTGGGAAGAGTTGCAGTCTGAGTCCAAAGGCAGTTTGCTGGCAGAATTCCTTCTTGCTAGAGGGAGGTCAGTCTCTGTTTTATTAAGGTCTTCAACTGATTAGAAGAGGCCCACCCACATTGTGAAGTATAATCTGCTTTACCCACAGTCCACTGATTTAAATGTTGATGTCACCCAAAATAATACCTTCACAGAAATATCCAGAATAATGTTGACCAAATATCTGGGCATTGTGGCCCAGACAAATTGACACATACAATTAACTATCACAACTTATCAGTGAAACTGAAACAATAGTAGTACCTGGTCATTGGTACTATTGTAAATATTAAACTAATCTATGTAAAGCACTTGGTACAGTGTATTTCACATAACAAGGGTTCAATTAATAATCATCTTTATTATTTTAATACAATAATAATCCCTCACTTTTTTTGGTATTTTGCATTTTCAAAGCACCTTCACATATGTGAATTTATGTGGGCATCACAACACTCTTTATACTTAAAAGTTGGGGAAACTAAGACTAGGAGAGATGAAGTATCTTTTCCACACATCTATCTTCAAACAGAGCCAGGATGAGAAATAGATCTGTAATTCTACAGTAGTTCCTTGAGCGTTACTCTCCCCGCTTGCCAGGAGTGGATTTTTGCTTGGTCTCCTTCATTCCAGAGGTAAGGGGTATCAGCAATAAGATCACGAATGCAGTAGGGCTTAAGGATAATAGCTAACATTTACCAAGCCAGCGTTCACCTTGTGCCAAGCACTGCACTGCTCTAAGTCTTTTGCATGTGTATCTAGTTTAATCTTCCCAACAATCCTATGAGGTAGGCATGAAACTGCCAGGTAGGTTGTGGAAGAGAGCAGGACCCTCAGGCCACATGCTGAGAACTCAAATAACTTTTGCCCCTTCCTCCCTCACCATTATAAATACCAGAGATTGTGAAAACTCAGGGAAGCCATTTGAGTGTTTGTGAGACAAATGTATTTGGGTGTGTAAAGGTCAATGAAGCCTGGCAGAATGCCTTTTGTGTACATAGCAGGCACTCCTGTGAATATTTGTGGAATGGATGAGTGAACTGATGAAGGAGAAGAACCTCAGGCTGCCTGTAGCCAACCATGCCTGAAGCTGGTCATAGAAAAGGCAGAGGCATTTGCAGTAAATGTTCCTTTTTGCAGAGGTAAGATGTCCCTGAACCAGCCAGGCAGTTAGGTGAAGGGAACAGGCTGAAATGGGAAGCTTCAGAAGTCCTTCCTGGGACAATTGCTTAACTAATCCGGATATCAGGTTACTAATATGCAAAATGGGGCCCTTCTCTCTCTCTCTCTCTCTCTCTCTCTCTCTCTCTCTCTCTCTCTCT
>NW_020838063.1:880134-1002881 GCF_003676395.1 Aethalodelphis obliquidens
TCTCTCTCTCTCTCTCTCTCTCTCTCTCTCTCTCTCTCTCTCTCTCTCCCCCTCTCCCTCTCTCGCTCCCTCCCTCCCTCTCTCGCTCCCTCCCTCCCTTCCTCCCTCTCTCTCTCTCCCCCACACACATGCACACAGCCACATAGATATTTCATTCACTTACTTAATAATATTTATTGAGCATCTGCTATGTACCAGGCACTGTCCTAGACACTGAATGGTGAACAAAACGGACAAAAATTCTGTCCTTGTGGAATGGATTTTCTACTAGGGCAGATACATGCTAAGCAAATGATTCCATAAAGCATATACTATGTTCTAAGTGCTAAGGAGAAAAAATACAGCAGGGAAGAGGGATAAGAAGTATGTGTAGGGGGGGTTAAAGTTTTAGTTTCCTATTTCTAGCTGCACTTCCCTCACAAGGTTGCAATGAGGTTGAAATGTGATAAAAGGCCTATTTAAGAAGCTGTGAAGTTCTATTTAAATGTAAGCTGCAGTTATTCTTGGGGGATAATTTTTCTTGATCCTTATTTGCTGTTCTCTTTTCCATCATCAGTTCAGTAAGAGTTCTGGTCTAGAGGACAAGAAACTCGGGTTATAGTCCTGGCCCTGGCCTGACAGTTTATTAAAAATCCCAAATATATAGAACATTAAAGATTCTAAAGTACTTTTCCAAGAACTGGGTTTTCTGGCTTTAAATTATTTGTTCTTTCCATTCTCCCACGAAGTGATGAGAGCTAAGTCACTTTCCTTCTGAGAAGTAGAGTATTCCCCTTATGTAAAGTGGGAACTATTACCCCTCACTCCTTGCCAGCCTTCTGGGGCTGTTGTGAGGTGCAAACCAGATAATATCATAAAATGAGGCTGTAAGTGCCGTTTGCTGTGATCTGGAGAATGGGTACTCCTGCTTAAGTGACTTATTTTGTACTTCATAAACTGGTTATATGTATGAAGGGGGGAGAGTGAGCCTTCAGGACTGAGTGCAACTTTCTTTCCTTTCACAGAAGCTGCTAAGGATAGCAGAGGAATCAATGAACCTCAGCACCTCCTAGAAATAAGAACACTTATACAGAAACATTTAGCATCTCATGATGGAGTGGCAACCACTGATGTGCAGCCCCTTTTCGCCACTCTGCTTTAGAGAAGTGGGAACCAGGACTAATCTTCTGACATTTAATACAGAAGTGACTCATGACTTTTAAAGACCTCCACTTGCTGCTTAGATATGACCTCATTCAGAATGCTGGAGGTGAGGTGGGGAGCATTGAATAAGTAGAATCTTCATTTAGTATCCCCCTCACCTTTTTCTACTATAACAATTCTTCTTTTCTTAACCAAATGTTTTAATTCATAGAGCACTTTCAAATTCATGATTTCATCATCTTTTTGGTAGGCATTATTTGTTTCTTCTATTTATAGATGAGGAAACTGAGGCTCAGAAAATATAGTTTTTGCCTAAAGTTGGGGGCAAAGATAATATTCAAACTCTCGAATAATAGTAATTGTTATCATTTACTGAGCATTACTATGTGCCAGGCATTGTTCTAAGCACTTTACATGTATTCACTCATTAAATCCTCACCAAGAACCATAAGAATCTCCCTGTTTTTCATGTGAGAAAACTGCAGTACTGAGAGTCTGGGGCTTGCTTAAAGTGAAGGGCAGAATGAGTACCAGGGCATTATACCATTCTCCCCATTTTAAAGATGAGAAAAGTGAGACTCAAAAACATTAAGTAACGTGCTCAAGGTCATACAACCAGCAATTGTCAGAACTAAGGTTGAAACTCAGCAAGCTGACTCTAATCCCCGTGTTCTGAACTCTCAAGCTATACTGCTTCCTTCTAAGTGTAGGGCTCTTTGTAATCGGGTTAATTGAAGCAGAGAGAAAGAGAAAGGGGGAGGGAGCTTATTAAGATCACAAAGCATATTTAACATTTTTAAAATTTAATTTTTAATGAATAGAACAGTCATATGGTTTAAAAAATCAAACTATTAATATGTATACAATGGATGACCCCTATCCACCCAGGTTCCCCCATTAGAGTTCACCAGAATTTCTTTATGCAGATATAAGCAGATACAAAAATATTTTCTTATTTTCTTTCTTTTTCACCCCCAAAATCACACATTTTATATACTATTCAGCATATTTCTTTTTACTTCCTTTATTGAAGTATAATCAACTTACAACATTTTGTTAGTTTCAGGTGTACAACATAGTGATCCAATATTCTTATACTTTACAAAGTGATCACAACGGTAAGTCTAGTTACCATCTGCCACCATACAATTTAATAATGTTACAATATTATTGACTATATTCATTATGCTGTACATTACATCACCATGACATTTATTTTATAACTGAAAGTTTGTGCCTCTTAATCTCCCTCACCTATTTCACTCATCCCCTCCCCCCTCCCCTCTCCACCCTCCGACAATCACCAGTTTTTTTCTCTGTATCTATGAGTCTGTTTCTGTTTTGTTATGTTTGCTCATTTGTTTGTTTTTTAGATTCCACATATAAGTGAAATCATACAGTATTTTTCTTTCTCTGTCTGACTTATTTCACTTAGCATAATACCCTCTAGGTCCAACCATGTTGTCACAAATGGCAAGATTCCATTTTTTCATGGCTGAGTAATATTCCCCATTTTCTTTATCAGTCCATCTATTGATGGACACTTTAGGTTGATTCCATATCTTGGCTCTTCTAAATAATGCTGCAATGAATATAGGGGTGCATATATCTCTTCAAATCAGTGCTTTTTTTTCTTTGGGTGTATACCCAGAAGTGAAATTGCTGGGCCACATAGAAGTTCTATTTTTAATTTTTTGAGGAACTTTTTCCTATAGTGGCTTTACCAATTTACATTCCCACCAACAGTGCACAAGGATTCCCTCTTCTCCACATCCTTGCCAACAGTGTCAGTTGTTGTCTTTTTGACTACAGTCATTCTGACAACTGTGAGGTGATATCTCACTGTGGTTTTGATTTGCATTTCCCTGATGATTAGTGATGTTGAGCATCTTTTCATGTATCTGTGAACCATCTGTATGTGTTCTTTGGAAAAATGTCCATTTAGGTCCTCTGCCCATTTTTCAATCAAGTTGGTTTTTTTTTTTGATATTGAGTCTTGTGAGTACTTTGTATATTTTTATATTAACCCCTTATCAGATATATAATTTACAAATATCTTCTCCCATTCAGTAGGCTGCCTTTTCGTTTTGTTGATAGTTCCTTCACTGCACAAAAGCTTTTCAGTTTCATGTAGCCTCATTTGTTTATTTTTGCATTTGTTTCCCTTGCCTGAGGAGACATCTCCAAGAAAATATAGCTGAGACTGATGCCAAAGAGCATACCACCTATGTTTTCTTCTAAAATTTTTATGGTTTTAGGTCTTACATTCAAGTCTTTAATCCATTTTGAGTTTATTTTGGTATATGGTGTGAGAAAGTAGTCCAGTTTGATTCTTTTACACGTAAATGTCTAGTTTTCCCAGAAACATTTTGAAGAGGCTGTTGTTTTCCCCATTGTATATTCTTACTTCCTTTGTTGTAGGTGAATTAACTATATAAACGTCGGCTTATTTCTGGGCTCTCCAATATATTCCATTGATGTATGTGTTTTTATGCCAGCACCATACTGTTTTGATGACTGTAGCTTTGTAGTATAGTTTTAGGTCAGGGAGTGTGATACCTCCAGCTTTGTTCTTTTTCTCTCAAGATTGTTTTGGGTATTTAGAGTCTTTTGTGTTTCCATACAAATTTTAGAATTATTTGTTCTAGTTCTGTGAAAAATGCCATTGTTTTTTTTTGTTTGTTTGTTTGTTTGTTTTTGTGGTACACGGGCCTCTCACTGTGGTGGCCTTGCCCGTTGCGGAGCACAGGCTCCGGACGCACAGGCTCAGCAGCTATGGTCACGGGCCCAGCTGCTCCACGGCATGTGGGATCTTCCCGGACCGGGGCACGAACCTGTGTCCCCTGCATCGGCAGACGGACTCTCAACCACTGCGCCACCAGGGAAGCCCTAGCCATTGGTATTTTGATAGGGATTGAATTGAATCTGTAGATTGCCTTGGATAATAGTAACCATATTAATTTTGCATATTTCTTTTTTGCACATAATGTATCTTTGAGATCTCTCCATATCAGTCCACAGAGAGCTTCAGAAGTCTCATCTTGGCCCTCACAAATCTCTACAAGCCTCTATCCATCTGTGTATCCTGCACACATCTTTTCTTTACCAATCTTTGGTAGTGTCCAACTCTCTTTACATCTTCACTCAGAGCCTCACTTCTAGACTACCTTGGACTTCTACAGAAAATACAGTTCCTAAGTCAAATCCTTAGACTCCCTCTGACACATAATCTAGCATCTTACAAACTCCCTAGTTGAACTAACCCCCTCCTCTCCTACTGCAGTTTCAACTTATTCCTATCATCTACCTACCTACCTACCTACCAATCTACCTGCTTATCTATGTAATGCTTGTCAGGCATCCAGTCTGAGCAAAACTCCATGTTTAATTTGATGATGAATGCTTAGTGTCCTTACTGTTCAGCAGTTTTCAGTTTAAATGAAGCCTGTAAATAAATAAACTTGGACATAGGAGTCAGAAGGGTAGCTGGTTGAATGAGTCATGAGGCCCCAAAATGGAACTGTCCAGGAGATTAGGCTCCAAAACTAAACACTAGTCCTCAGGGAAGCATTCACTGCCCATCCCAACCTTGAATTGATGTATTATTGGGTTTGGCTTTCCCAGAAAGATACCAAGCCTGATATGAAAGCATTGTACTTCCTCTGAAGGGGCTTTTAGACTCGCTGCTCTTTTCCAACCAGTCTTTTCTAACCTGAGTAGAGGCAGGTTGTTTGACCCACTAGTTTGCTTGAAATAGAACTGCAATAAGCACCTCCCCCACCACCCCAAAAAGAGAGAAAGAAATAGGCCTGAAATAGATTCATGCAAAGGAACTGGAGGAAATTGCTGTTCCTGGTTATTTATTCAGAGATGTATTCAGTCTTTGGACACAGGAGGGTGGTATAGGCAATTTTTCTTGAGGGAAGGGCTTCCTTCTTAGTGGCGGTCTAGAATGGCTTCTGCCAACAAGGAACAGAAAACCAAAGAGGTCCTGAAATTCTCAGCCTGTAATCTGGAACTTTCAGTCCCTTTTGGAGAAGTTCTGACTAACAAAGGCCCTTGGGGGAGGGGAGGCAGTGCAAAGGTTGGTATTCACAGGCCACAGCAGAGAATAATTCCATGATACATTTCCTCTATGTCCTACATTGTGAGTCAGCAGGACTGTGCTTTGGTCTTCATTCATTCATTTAGCATTTAGTTATTTAATCATTTAAAAAATATTTATTGAATTCCAAGCACTGTTCTAGGTGCTAGAGATACAGCAATGAACAAAACAGTCTCTACCGTCATGGAGCTTACACTTTATAAAGGGAGAAAATAAACAAATAAACCAATAATTATATAAAATTTCAGGGCTAGAAAGAAAAGCAGGATAATGGAATAGAGAGTGATGGTGTGGTTCAGTTTTAGAGAGGGTGGTCAGGGATGGACTCCTTTTGAAGAGATGTAATTAGAGCTAAACTTCTAGATAGCTAGGAGAAAAGTCCTCAGGCAGAGTCAAATTCTTAGTCCTATGTCTTATTTTCCCCATAAAATGCCACCCCCACAACCACACAGTTATATGCAACTTTATTCTTTAACTTAAGCTAATCATTCATCACCCTTTCCTCAGAGTACCCCACTTGGGACCAACTCCAGGCCTGCCACAACTTGGGCAAGGCTGTTGAAATTTTAAAACAACCAATGCTTTATTTTAAGTTACAACTGAAAACAAGTCATAGACTTTTGAGTTTTAAGGAAGTTTAAGGACTTGTTTGAGGTCATACGATTACCAAGAAGCAGAGGCTGGATTTACATCCAAAAGTTTTAGCTTTTCTTCCACTGCTTATTTCACTTTGTCATGAGCTTCTCAAGGCATTGTGGGGGCACAGCAGCACATGCAAGTATCAGCCATTTTAGGTGAACATGAGTTCACAGGTAGCTCTTCCTAAGGTCCAGTGTTTAGAATAAGGGAGGTGACAGTTTCACCATACTCCCCATTGTCACTCCCACCTGGATATGTGTTCTTAGGGATGTGTGGACAAACTGACAAGCAACCAGCCTGGGGAGGGGACTGTAAACCATGCCATAAGTGGAAGAGCTTAAAGAAATGGTCATGTTTATCTTGGAAAACAAATGTGTATGTGTGTGTGTGTGTGTGTGTGTGTGTGTAAGGTGGGCGTTCAGGAGGAATAAGAGTTTGAACCCATGATAGATGTCTTCAAACACTTAAGAAGACTATTGCTTAGAAGGATAGACCTTTTTTGCATTGCCCAGAGGATAGCACTCTAACAAATGGACAGAAACCATAGTATAGTGAATTTTAGCTCAAAATGAATAATGGCTTTGGAAGTTTCAGGGTGAGTTCTTTTTTGTTACTGAAAATATTCCAGTGGCTGCTGAACAAAACTCATCAGAGAGAGTGGAGAAAAAAAGGTGGGCTTTGGAAATAGATCTCAGTTTAAACCTTGCAATTGCTACATCCTACTTGTATGTCTATGAGCAAATGATGTAAACATTCTTAACCTTAGTTTTCTACTCTTTAAAATAACAATAACAATTACTTCTTTTCGGGCTTCTGGGAAGAATTAAATAAAATGACATGTTGAAAAACCTAGCACCATGCTCACCCAAAGTAGATGGTTCCTCCTCCCCCTCCACTCCCCCTAACCCATCACATATACTGTAGAGAGAATTCCTACAAAGGGAGGTTGGAAGGAAATAACCTTTTTTTCCCCATTTCAAGTATGAAATTCTATGATTTGTTCTATAATCATCAGCAACAACTTTATTCATTATCTGATTGTGCTTAGGATATTTTACTGTATGACATTGAAATTGTGTGTTTGTGACTCTTTTCCCTACTAGACTGTAAGTTTCCCGAGAGGCTCTCTGTACCCCTTAGCTGTCAAAATAACTGCTTATTGAATTTAACTGATTTGGGGGGTGTGGTGATCTCTGTGCTGAATAACTGAACTATCCAAGAGTTCCTGTCCTCAAGGAACTGATTCTCCTAAACAGAGCTGACATTCATGAATGTGCAAGAGCATCTAGTCATATAGGTAACCAAGAACATGAACAGACAGGATTCAATATCTTCAGGCTGCCTGTGGCAAATATCAGGGATTATCAGGTGGCTGAGGTGGGAGTTGGATGGCAAATAAGCGAGTAGCAGTAGGGGTCAGGACAAAATGTGGAGCATTCCTTGGGTGTGCTTCCTGATAGAAGTGGGGCTTTGGGAGCTGTTTGAACCATGAGGGGCAAAGAACAACCAGGTATTGGCTTTTCCCTGAGAGAAGGCAAATATTTAAGACCTAGATATCTTATACCTGGGTGGCAGGCCACTGGGACTCCAGTCAGGACATTGAAACAGTTTATTCCTGTGACCCAGGAGACATCATGTCAGATGCTATTGGAAGGTGGAACATGTGTCACCTAGTGGCATTTATACAGCATAGTGTTGAAAAACATAGGCTCTAGAGCCAGACTGGGTTGGGTTTGCATCTGGGCGCTACCACTGACTAGCCATGTGACCTTGGGCAAGTTATTTAAACACTATGCCTCAGTCCCCTCACCTGTAAAATAAGGAAGATAATAGTATCTTCCTCATAGGGTTGTTGTGAGAATTAAAATAATTAATATATGTAAAGGGCTTAGAACAGTGCTCAGAGTAAGCACTCTATAAGTGTTAACTATTATTATTATTATCTAATGAGGGTCCTTTGGATCCTGAGAAATATACTGGATGCTTATAGTAATTTCAATGTGAATTTGGGAACATTTATATTCCAGACTATCTCATGGAGTGATTAGCTCCTCAGCAGTGGCTGTGATAGAAATAGTGATAGCATCTGGCTCAAAGAGATGAAAGAACTTTCCACCAACTGAGATTGTCCCAAAGACTAACAGGTTGTCTTAGGAGAGAGGAACCTCACCATTGTTGTGTGTGTTGGACCTAAAACTGGATGAGGATGTTGCAGAAAAGATTGAAGGATGGAATTGGGGTTTTGCTATACCAAGAGATTCTGTGATTCCTTGATACTTAGCAAGCAGAAGGGCTGCCTTTGAGGTTGGGGCAGTGCTTTTTTATTTTTTAACTTTTTATTTTATATTGAAGTATAGTTGATTAACAATGTTGTGTTAGTTTCACGCGTACAGCAAAGTGATTCAGTCATACATATACGTGTATCTATTCTTTTTCGAATTATTTTCCCAATTAGGTTATTACAGAATATTGAGCAGAGTTCCCTGTGCTATACGGTAGATCCTTGTTGGTTATCCTTTTTTTTTAGACATCCAGAATAAATTTTAATAAAACTATTAAAGTGACTATTAATGTTATTCCAGTATATGCCAAACTGATCACTAAGATGTTGATAGCTTTTCTACATTAGTTTGCTAAGGCAGCCACAACAAAGTACTGCAGACTGGATGATTAAACAACAGAAATGTATATTCTCACAGTTCTGAGCCTGAGTTCAAGGTGTTGGCAGGGTTGGTTTCTTTTGAGGCCTCTCTCCATGGCTTGCAGATGGCCGCCTTCTTGCTTTGTGTTCATATGGTCAGCTCTCTGTGGATACACCTGTTGGTGGGGCAGTGCTTCTTGAAATGTGGGAGCCTCATCTAATTTTTTGAAATTGTGAACAGAGTTGAATGGTCACCTTATGCAGAAAGCTAACTGCAAATAGGCTGGGATCAAATGTCATGTTCCAAAGTCTAAAATCTCTCAGAAGTACTTTTGAGATTCAAGAAATAAGAGTTTTGGTTTCTGCTCTGCCAGCAATTAGTTGTGTAATCTTGTGTAGCTTACTTTCATTCTCTGGGCTTCAGTTTCCTAACCTAGAACATGAGGGTTTAGAGTACATTTTCTCTGAGGTCTCATCATGTCTTGCCTTCTGTGGTTGGAAGATATAATTCTCTGAGAAGAAACAAGTGGATGAAGGAGACGTTCGTGCATTCACAGATGTTTATGAAGCACCTGCTAAGTGTCAGGCAAAGGACACCAGATTGACAAAGCATTGTATACCATGCTGCAGAATTTCCCTTAAAGGCAGTGGGGAGCCATGGAAGGCCTTTGAGCAGAGGAGCTGTATAACCCAGGGTTCAGCTGCAGAAATTAAATTGGTCTAGTTTTTTCAGCAGAGTTTTAATATAGAAAGTTGGGTGCTTACAAAATTTGTTGAAGGGCTGAAGGGGCAAGGTTTAGACTGGGCCTCCAGGAATGACTCCCAGAACAACACCACAGGAGCTGTTTTTTTCTGCCACGAGCAGGAAGGTGAGGCATCAGGAGTTTTGGGAACACTCCACCTGATTTGAAATCTAGGAATTAGGAATCTGCCACTGCCTTAACTA
This sequence comes from Aethalodelphis obliquidens, assembly GCF_003676395.1. Lineage (NCBI taxonomy): Eukaryota > Metazoa > Chordata > Mammalia > Artiodactyla > Delphinidae > Aethalodelphis > Aethalodelphis obliquidens. The sequence goes on from NW_020838063.1 coordinate 889,609, forward strand.
TTTTTTTTTAACATCTTTATTGGGGTATAATTGCTTTACAATGGTGTGTTAGTTTCTGCTTTATAACAAAGTGAATCAGTTATACATATACATATGTTCCCATATCTCTTCCCTCTTGAGTCTCCCTCCCTCCCCCCTCCCTATCCCACCCCTCCAGGCTGTCACAAAGCACTGAGCTGATCTCCCTGTGCTATGTGGCTGCTTCCCACTAGCTATCTACCTTACGTTTGGTAGTGTATATATGTCCATGCCTCTCTCTCACTTTGTCACAGCTCACCCTTCCCCCTCCCCATATACTCAAGTCTGTTCTCTAGTAGGTCTGTGGCTTTATTCCTATCTTACCCCTAGGTTCTTCATGATATTTTTTCCCTTAAATTCCATATATATGTGTTAGCATACGGTATTTGTCTTTCTCTTTCTGACTTACTTCACTCTGTATGACAGACTCTAGGTCTATCCACCTCATTACAAATACCTCGATTTCATTTCTTTTTATGGCTGAGTAATATTCCATCATATATATGTGCCACATCTTCTTTATGCATTCATCTGAAGATGGGCAGTTAGGTTGTTTCCATCTCTGGGCTATTGTAAATAGAGCTGCAATGAACATTTTTGTACATGACTCTTTTTGAATTATGGTTTTCTCAGGGTATATGCCCAGTAGTGGGATTGCTGGGTCATATGGTAGTTCTATTTGTAGTTTTTTAAGGAACCTCCATACTGTTCTCCATAGTGGCTGTACCAATTCACATTCCCACCAGCAGTGCAAGAGTGTTCCCTTTTGTCCACACCCTCTCCAGCATTTATTGTTTGTAGTTTTTTTGATGATGGCCATTCTGACTGGTGTGAGATGATATCTCATTGTAGTTTTCATTTGCATTTCTCTAATGCTTAATGATGTTGAGCATTCTTTCATGTGTTTGTTGGCAGTCTGTATATCTTCTTTGGAGAAATGTCTATTTAGGTCTTCTGCCCATTTTTTGGGTTGGTTTGTTTGTTTTTTTGTTATTGAGCTGCATGAGCTGCTTGTAAATTTTGGAAATTAATCCTTTGTCAGTTGCTTCATTTGCAAATATTTTCTCCCATTCTGAGGATTGTCTTTTGGTCTTGTTTATGGTTTCCTTTGCTGTGCTGCCTTAACTATTGACTAGAGTAACATTATGCCTTCCAAATCCTCAGTGGCAAAATAAATAAATAAATAAATAATTTTAAAAGTCTCATTCCCTGCTTGTACAAAGACACAAAGCCAGTGTCCAGATACTGGGACCTATGGAAATGTAGCACGGCTGCAGAAAACCCTAAACCCCCACCACTCTACCTGCCATCAGAAACAGCAGAAGTATGGTTTCTGCATCATCACTTTTCTTCCAAATATTGTGCATATGCATATGATTGGCAGAAATAAATAACATCCAGAGCACTGGATGCAAAGGAGTCTGAGAAATGACAGGTTGTTGTTGTTGTTGTAGTTTTTGGTTTTTAGCTTTTCAGCAATATAGGGAGGTAGGCTAGAAGGGGGGTGCATGGATCCACAGCAACCAATATATAGTATCCACCATAGAATTGATAAGAGCAGAACTGCTTTTGAAATAGATAATTTGTTCAGGAGAGTAGAAGCTGAATTGGGGAGAGAGAGCTGCGCAAGAGACCACAGTGCTGGCAGCAGGGAGAGAGAGCGAGGATACATTCCTTAAGGAGAAAGAGAATCATCAAGACTTAGAGACTGGTTGGCTAGTAGCAAGGTGAGGGAGAAGCAAGACCTATGAATATCTCCTTGGTTTTAGGTTAGTTCTGTGTGTGACATTCCTAAGGGACAGGGATCTCAGGGGAAGGAGGAAGCTGGCAGGGGTGGGAGAAGATGACTTCACTTTTGGACTTATCAAGTCTGAGATTCTTGTGAGATATTCAGGAGGAGATGTCCAGAAGGCAGCTGGAGATTCATCTCTGGAGTTCAAGAGAGCTACCTAGGAGTTATCAGCAGAGAGTTGTAAGCTCCCTGCAGGCAAGGACTTATATCTGTTTTATTCCCCCACTGGTGTCCTGTAACTTTGTTGAAAGGAGGTATATCAGTGTGTAATGTAGGTGGTAGGTAGTTAAAGCCTTGGGAATGGATAGGTCCATCATTCAGTGCAAGTATGGAATGAGAAAAAAAGGGGGCTGAGATTAGAAGAACCTTGAGAAATCATGCCCTTAATGACTAAATGAAGAACCCAAGCAGGAAGTAAAGACAATATAACCAGACAGGTCATGTGGATGGTGTCCCCAAGGCAAATGGAGCATTTCAGGAAGGAGGAAGGCATCAATGGAGTCAAGAGGGAGAAAATTCAGGGAAGATAAAGATGGAAAATTGGCCATGAGATATAGCAACAAGTTGGTCATTTGTTTATATTCACAAGAAGTTGCAGTTTCTTATGGGATGATGGGAGTGAAAGTCAGGCTGCAGTGGGTTGAAGGGTCAATAGATGGTGATGTGGAGAAAGGCTAAGATTGCACTTTCAAAGGCAAGGAGAAAGATTCTAATTGTTTACATTATGGTACTGTCCTGATTACCAGTATCTGTCTCAACATAATCTAGAAGAGTGGCTTTCAAACTATGTTGACCATTGCCTGCTGTAAGAAATATATTTTACATCACAACCTAGAACATTTATATTTATATGTAAATAAAACAAAAGCTTCAATAAACAGTATTTATCCTAACTATATGGGTGTTTCATATAAATGAAATCATATAAAAGCCTTTTGTGTCTAGCTTCTTTCACTTAGCATATTTTTAAAGTTCACCTATGTTTTAGCATATAACAGTACTTCGGGTTTTTTATGGCTGAATAATATTCCATTGTGTGCATATACCATATTTTGTTTATCCATTCACCAGGTGATGGACATTTGAGTTCTTTCTATCTTTTGGCTATTGTGAACAATGCTGTTATTCATGTTCATGTACAAGTTTTTGTGTGGGCATGTTTTCATTTCCCTTAGGTATATACCTAAGGGTGGAATTGTTGGGTCAAATGGTAACTCCATGTTTAAGTTTTTGAGGAACTGCTAGCCAAAGTGGCTTCATCATTTTACATTCCCACAGCAGTGTTATGAAGGTTCCAATTTTTCCACATCCTTCCCAACACTTATTATCTAGCTTTTTGATTATAGCCATCCTAGCATGTGTAAAGTGGTGTCCCATTACAAATACGCTATAGTAAATATCCTTCATTTGCATTTCTTGCATTTGATTTGCATTTTCCTGATGACTAATATATTGAGCATCTTTCCATGTGCTTATTGACTATTTCTCTGGAGAAATGCTATTCAGATCCTTTGCCAATTTTTAAATTGAGTTATTTTTCTTTATATAATTGAGTTGTAAGAGCTCTTTATGTATTCTAGATACAAGCCCCCTTATCAGATATATAATTTGCAACTATTTTCTTCCATTCTGTGGATTCTCTTTTCATACTCTTGATATTGTCCTTCAAAGCACAGAAGTTTTTTAAGGTTGATCAAGTCCAATTTATCTATTTTTTTTTCTTTTGTTGCTTGTGCTTTTCATGTCATATCTAAGAAACCATTACCAAATCCAAGGTCACAAAGATATACCCCATTCTCCCCCTTTTGTTAAACTTAGCCACAATATCATTTACAATTAATAGTGATTCCTTAATATTATCAGGTGGTTCAAATTCCCATTTATCTCATAAATGTCACAAATATGTGTGTGTATGCACGCATACACAAGTTTCACCTGAATCAATCACACTTTTTTCTCCCTATTTACTTGCTAAAAAACCTCCTGTAGTTTTTTACAGTCTGTATCCCCATATTCCAATTTAACATGTTTTTCTGTCTCCTGTGTGGCCTATAAATTGATAGCTGGATCTAGAAGCTTGATCTGATTCAGGATTTTTTGTTGTTTTGGCACAAATCATTCGTAGGTGATGTGATGAGTCAAAATTTTAAAGTGAACGTTTCTTTAGGTTTTATTCTATCTTGTAAGGCTAGGGGCCATTTTGCTTATGACCTGCATTCACTCAGAATTTCCAGTCACGTAGTTAAAATGGGTGACTGTCCTAGACTCAAAGATTTCTAGAGAATAGAGAGCAATTCTCATTCCTCTTCGAGTCTATAGTATGCTAGAAATTCCAGAAATTAATTTGTTCTATCCCTGGATAATCTAGTTTCTTGCCCCTCTCCACCAATATCTATGTGTTCATGTTTACAGTCCTAGAATGTAAGAGTAAGAAGGGCCCTTAGAGATCTTCTGTATAAGTTAGTCCTGGATTTTTGAGAGCCAAGGAGCCTGCTGTATTTTCTTTCTTTTTCTGAGGTGAGGGTTCAGAGGTTTCACTGAATTCTCAGATAGGTCTAAGTCCTCATGTGGCAGAAGGGAGATGGAGGCCCATAGAGGGGAATGGAGTTGCCCAAAAGTCATACAGCAAGCTTGAGGTAGGGCTAGGAGTAAATCTGAAAACTTCCTTTCTCTAGTCCAGGGCTTTTCCCCAAGTTTCGGACACCAGGTCACCAACACAGAACAGGGAAGTGATTTCAAGCAGACTGCAAGTTTTGTAGAGGGTTTTCCACTGCAAAGCTGTCTTCTCTTCCTAGTACCCAGTATGCTGGAAGAGTGCAAGCTGTAATAGTGTAAAGAAACCATAAGTAGGAAAGGAAATCTGACCTGCAAGTGCAGAGATATCAGAGAAAGACAAACATAATTGGATTTTGGATAATTTGTTGAGTGTCCTTGTGGTTCTGTACACAGCACTGATTTGCTGAACTTATATAGCTAATTGTGAGTAGCCTATAAATACTTAGACAGTGGCCTAAAGGCATCGTTGCTTCCTCCTTGGCCCAGGCTCCAAAGTGGCTGCAAAGGATTCCTTTTTCCCCCGTTCCTTTTCCCTCCTCCCCACCCTTTTTCCTTCCTTTCCTCCACCGTTCTCTTTCTTCATCGTCGTATCCCCCTATTTCTTCTTTCTCCTTCCCATCTTTCCTTTTCTCTTCCTCCTGCTTCTCATGGTCTTCTCCTCATTCCCTCCTCCCTCCCTGCCATGCCCTCTCCCCTTTGGCCCCTTATGTCCGATCCCTCCCTCTTTCCCAATCCTTTTCCTCCTCTCTCCCCTCATCTGCATCAACCCATCCACAACATGCTCCCCACCCCCACGCTAGAACTGGCAGCCAGGGCCTCCAGCTGGGCTGGATGAAGCGGGCCTGCTGGGGGAACCGTGGGTTCTCCGATTGGCTGCCGCGGGTAGCACGCCAGCTCAAGTACCGCCCCCCGGCGAGTAAACGCGCCTCTGCGGCACCTGCTATTGGCCGGCGGGCCTGTCAGCAGCCTGGGTTGTGCCTCACGCAGGCGCCGGCAGTCGCTCGGAGAATAAAAACGTAGTCTTCGCATTGGGGGGTGGGGAGAGGAGAGGAAGAGAGCCAGCGAGGCAGGGATCGAAAGAGTGGCTGGCAGCCGGGAGCTCCGCGAGCAGAGAGAGCGTAGGAAAGCGAGCGAATTAGGAGTAGGGGAGACCGAGACTGACCGGTAGCCAGCCAGGCAGGTGGACGGACGCACCCCCGGACAGACAGACTGAGCAGGCGCCGGAGAACCTCGCTCTGGTTCCCCCCGCCTTTCCCTTTGAAAGCCAGGATTTTGCCTTTTCCGTGGCGCCCGAGAGAGAATGCTGGACTCTGCCGACTTCAGCGCAAGCTAAGATTTCTCAGCTAGGGAAGAAGGATCAGCTCAGTTCTGAGAAGGGGGGAAGCAAGCACCCCTGTCCCCATTCCCCCTTCCCCCCCTCCCATATCAAACTCGGGCGCCAAACCCAGCCCTTCCCCAACCACCCGACTTCCTCCTCTCCTTTCTAGCATGGTGGCTGTATGGACAGTCTGACAGAACAGAGACTGACATCTCCCAATCTGCCGGCCCCCCATCTGGAACACTACAGTGTTCTGCATTGCACCATGACCCTGGATGTGCAAACTGTAGTCGTTTTTGCCGTGATTGTAGTCCTCCTGCTTGTAAATGTGATACTCATGTTTTTCCTGGGAACGCGCTGAATGGAGTCCAGCCACCTGAGCTGTTTCGAACTCTCGTTTTGATTTCATCCCGAGAACCTCCAAGGAAAAAAAAAAAAAAAAAAAAAAAGAGAGAGAGAGACAGAGACAGAGACAGGGAAAGAGAGGGAGAGAAAGAGCAAGCTTTCTTACTCAGGGGGGAAAGCGTTTTGAGCTTCAACATGGCCTCGCTGTGATATGTATGACGTTGGTATATTATCTCTCCCTAAATCTTTTGTTATGTCTTGTCTTTTAAGTATGCCTGTGAGTGTAGTTGCTTATTGCTTGAGTAAAACTGTTGATAAAGAAATGCTTTCTATTTATGTGTGCATGTGTGTGTGTGCATTCTCCACCTATGTGACGTTCATGAAGCAAGCTCTGTGTCCTTACACAATGGCTTTGCTGATTGTGGTGTCTTGTCAATTCGTTTTCTTTAAAACTACCTTTAAATTCCATCACAGAATTTCAGTCAAAATTTCTCTCTTGCCATCAGAAGCGCATTTGGGTTTGTTTGGGGCAAGGGGGGTTGTGGGAAGAGTATGATGAATTTCTGGCATCTTAGGGAAAACAGTATTGCACTAGATGTTTAGAGGGAAAAATTGATGCAAGGAATGAATTTAGGGAGAATGATTCTTCAGTCTCTAATGAGAAGCGAGAATTTGGGAAGTGATGTGGTGGGGTGCGTTGTGCTGGCAGTTGGTGACTGTGTTCTCTGAATCTTAATTTGCTGTACAGGGTTTACAATTTCCAATTTGGAAAGAAGCCACCTTTAAAACATTTTTTAAATCATTAAATGTCAATTTCTTTGGAATCATGGAATGGGGTATAAAAACGTTCTCTGATCTTTATGAATTAGCAAGAGAAGACATTGACAGTAACTGTTTGGTTCTTTTTCCCAAAGATTGTACCTGTGAATTTGAGTTTGGGGATTTTCTCTGTATGTCCTCCAAAAAACAACAAAAGCCAGCTCTCTACCTACCTTGGGAATAATGTATTTAGATATGCCTCTTTGGGGTAATCTCATTTGCAAAGATGTTCTTGAACTACATTTTAAATAGAACTTGCTAGTGCTAATGAGAAAGTGGTTTTGTTTGCTTCCTTGTTTGTTCTTTAAAATCAGAAGTCTTTCTAATTAGAAGGTTTCCATGACAAAATGAAAGTATGTATCATGCTAAATTGAGAGTTTTGAGCACCCCCCCCAAAAAAAGTCTGGATGGAATGGGATGAAAGCTCTGGAAAACATGAGCTAAAAGCAGCATTCCAATTTGACACTTATTTGCATGTCTGTATCTGGTGGTAGTGGTGGTGGTTGCTGTTAATATTGCTACTGTTATTATTTGTATATTTCTGTTTCCCCTAAGAAAGCTCTTGGCAAAGCCAGGGAAAAAACTGTCTCTGATGCCAGCGTGCATAATACCCCTCACCCCCCACCCACTGATGTAGGCAGGTCTTCTTCATTCTGTTTCTTACCTGACTTGAAAGAGTGCCAATTATGTCTCATGTAGCAATGAATCAGGGCACATACACATCCACACACATGTTCCCTCTATACCCATGTGGGCGGCTGTTCATGAGTGATGTGCAAATCTGCTGGCATTGTGCTCTCAAGTTCCATGTACTGTTGTTCAGACTCTTTGGAAATGACTTTGAAGGCTGTGAAGGGGGCTCTTGAAATTGTCCTGACCTCAGGACCCAAAGAGTATTGTTTTATGGCTTTAGAAGAGGTTTTGAGCCTCAGGGTGTGCTCTCAATGGTTCTGTGTGGGTGAGCAACTGATTTTTTTTAATTCAGTTGGTACCATGGTGTAAGCATGATCTGGGAAGTCTGCTGGCATTCACTCTTATTATTTACTCTTTAGTCCCTTTGTGGGAGCCCCTGGGTTGAACTAAGAACTTGTTTTTTGCAAAGAGAATCTAGTGAGTCCCTTTCCCCATCCCTCCCTGCATTTGCTCTAACAGTATTGTCTAAAGTAAACTGATATTTTAGCTGGGCACTTTGTTTTGAGACAGTGTTGGAGAGTGAGGAAAGGCTCTAGGATGGGCAGCTGCAGACCTTGGTCCTCTCTGTTCAGTGACTGTTTGACATTGAGCAATTTTTTCCTCCTCAGTAAGTTTGGGATTCCCTATAACACTGGCATTTGGGGATGGTTGGACTATGTTCTTGCCTTCTGTGATTTTGGGTGTCCATAGGCAGTTGAAATCAGAGGCTGGTGAACTGGAAAGACAAGTGAAAGGCAAATGAAATGTTAATTAAGGGGTGATGGGAGTGGGGAGGGAGGAAATATCTGTTTGCTGGTATCTGGAGAAACTTAAGTTTTATCTAAGAGATTTTTTACCTAGTTACGTGGGAAGAAAACTGGACTACAACAATAGAATGCTTTTTGATTTTTTTCCCCCAAGGGGGAAAGGGTTCTCCAAGGCTGGTCTTTGAGCCAGGTTTATGACAAATTATGTGTTATGAAATGCCACAGCCTTCACCTCTGGGTGCCTGACAGACCCTTGGCAGAAAGCCTTTGGGAAGGTATGTGTGTAGGTTGTGTGACAGTATGTACGTGGTGGGTGTGTGCACACCCTACTGTGTGTGTGTATGTGGCGGGGGAGGGGTGCACACTCCTGAATGTGGATGGGGGTTGGTTGTGCTAGGAATGAGGAAAAACAGCAGTTTCACAGTTCTGAAAGGCCTCCTTGTGCTATGGCCTATAAGGATTTGACTGGTGCCAGGATGGATGAGTGTCCCCCATACCAGCTTTCCCCCTACCACACACAGCTTCAGAGTAAAGGGGTGGCTTGAAAGAGCCCTTTCATCAGTAATTTAGTTTGTGAAATGGGTAAATATTTTTCAAATTAACTTATTTCTAGGCAAATAAGGGGATGCTGCTAGCCAGATGGCAGGCCACCCTAGAGCAGCTAAAAGGGAGTTTAGGGAGTAGAGAGCAGGGTGACGTTTTACTTGTGTGAATCCTAAAGGTTTGGCATTTCTACTTCAGACTTGTGAGGGTATGCAAAAAGAGAAAAGAGTGGGAGAAAATGAAAAATGCAGCTGAGAGGAGTGGAACACTCTGCATTTTGACTTTTTTTTTCCTTTCCTGCCTCTTCATCTTCCCCCTTCTAAGACATTCCTACCTCCCTTGATATAGCCTCCTCTCTTCTCCCCGACCATCCCTACTGTAAGTGGGTTAGAAGGAAGAGGGCTTTTCCTCTCTGATGTGACCCAACTATTCCTGACAAAGTTCCTTGTTCCCTTTCCTCCTCTCTGACTCCTTTGTAGAGGATAACTTTTTGCTACCAGCTCAAGAATTTTGGCTCCCAGCTCCCCACTAGGGGATTCAAGAAAATGTCCTCAACCAGTATCCTAGCAACTCCTGCATCACTCAGCTCCTGCTGAGCTCCAGAGCCCACACTTTAAATGTCCAGGCACCAACGCCTCTGGAGCAAGGGGGAAGCTGGCAAGCAGGACTTGAAGAGGTGCTTTTGGGGAGGGGACAAATAGAGAGCAAGATCCTCATTGCCTGCAAAGACCTAGAAAACATATCCACAGAAGGCCTACAGAGCTTAGCTGCATCCCAGCCATGGGACTGTTTATTGGAAGGCTCCTGGGTTCAAATCCCTCTGTAGTCACCGCCTTCTCCTTAAGATTAAATGAGCCATTTCACAGCCTAGCTTTAGTGCAAGGAGGTCTGCAGGCCCTGAAAAATATTTTTGTCTAACCATGCCTTTTGGCTGACACAGGGAGGCGGTGAAGGGATAGCGTGGTGGGAACAAACTGAGCAGTGCTTTACCCCCCACTGAGACAGGCTCTATCTGTCAGAACCTGTAACATCTGCCTCTGCACTGTGCCCCAGTTTTGTTTGTGGCTAGAGAACCCTGCCCAGCCCAGCTGCAGTGTGGAATTTGCTTTTTTTTGTTGTTTTATTTTTGTTGTTGTTGTTTCTATGTTGCTGGTCTCTGAATAGTTTCCAGCTGAGATGGCTGGGCAAATTGGAGAGGCCAGTTTGATTATTGGTTTGGTGAACAGGGCTTGGGCCCTGACTCAGATTTTCTCATCCGCTTGTATGTTTGTGTGTGTGTGTGTGTGTGTGTGTGTGTGTGTGTGTGAGTGTGTATGTGAGTGTGTGATTAAGTTGCTAGGGACCTGAGGGATCCCAGTGAACCTTTGGGTGAGGTGCTCTTCTGCCCTATGGTGAGGCCCAGACTGAGAGTGCTTGGCTGTGATCAGAGGAAACACTCTGGCAGTTGCAGGGATGCTGCTAAAGCATGTCCTTCTTTTTGCCTCTGTTTGCCATCTTGGCCTCTGCTCTCCTTGGCCTGTGGAGTACTTGCTCTGGACAGAGACATGATTGGGAATTGAGCCTGTTCTCCAAAAATAACTGCCTCCTCAGAAGACCTCCCACAGACCATCTGGCTTCAGTCCCAGTGGCTTTGCCCCAAGAAGTGGGATGGAGGTGGGGAATCTTAGACTCTTGAGCTCTTATTTCTAGCTCTGCAACTTGTTTAGGCCAACTGAGTCTCTGGCTTTCCTGGAATCCTTGATCAAAGCTTAGCTCTTCTCATGTCTACCCAGAGTATTTCCTGTCATTAGGTGGGTATAGATACTCAAGAGTATTTGGTATGGTGCTTTGCCCTGGCACCAAAGTACTGAATGGAAAAACTAGAAGGGGGAAGGGTCTAGTGGAGAGAGAAGACTCAGGAAACAGTCCAGTAATGACAATACTAATAATCCCTTGTCAGTGCATGGGCCTATAGGGTTTACAGAGAAATTCCATATCTTTTCTAATTTTGAGCATCACATCAGCCTTGTGAAGTGGATAGGGATACTTGTTATTCCTGGTTTTACAGATGAGAGAAGTAAAAGAGAGATTGGTGGGATGGGACAGTGGGTCTGCCTTTCAAATGGAGAGTGGGAGAGAGTCAGAGTTGATCGTTCCCAGCTAGTGTGAAGCTGAATGGAGTCAGGTGGAAGGGGAAGAGTGTGAGTCACCCCTGAAGTCATACTAGCTTCCTCAGCTACTTGCTTTCATTTTTAGTGCTCTTTCATACCTTTCATTTATATAGCAATTTTGCACAGAATTCTTTATTCAATAAAATGTTGCCTTTTAATCTTGAATATACATCAAATAGTTCCCTTTAGTCTTATGAAAACTCACTATTTGGGATCTTCAAGGAGAAAGGCAGTGTGAATTGGTGAAGTCTAAAATACAGAATGTTTTGAAGGAACTACAGTTTTCATACAATTGTCCTTCCTTTTAAAGAACTCTAATTTTTCTATATATATATTTTAAATGTGCTGCCCAGAACTGATCATGCTACTCCAGGTGCCACCTGATCAGGATCAAGTACAAAAGGACTTTGATCTGTCTGTGAAATATTTAATATTGCAGTCTTCTACTGGTTCTCAATCCTCAGTGAACATACAGATCAGCTGGAGAGTTTTTAAGTACCCATGCCAAGTCTCCACTCTGGGAGATTCTGATTTAATTATCACGGGATTGGTCCCAGGCAGCTTTTTTTTAAAAATTATATTTAAGGCTCCCAAGATGATTCAAACATACAGCCAGGGTTAAGAGCCTTTTGGGCTGTAGGCACAAAGCCTTTGCTGTCTAGTCCAGTCCTCTGTGCTGTTGTGAAGTTGGCCTTTTGAACCAAACTTCAGGCTTTTTTGAACCAAACTCATTGAATTTTGTTTGGTTGATCCATTACCCTAGCCTTTTATGGTTTTTTTAAAATTTTGCTTCATTGTGCCAAAACTTAGCAGTTCCTTCTAGCATTGCATCAGTTAAGCTTATTTTTTTGGTTGGTCTATTCTAGCGTTTGGCATTTTAAATTTCTTTCCCCTTAATGCCATGAAACAGATTAGCAGTCTCTTCTAGCATTGCATTATTTGAAAACTGAATAAGTATCATCCAAGTTGTTGATTCAAAGAAATGTTTAATATAATAGGGTTAATGCTAGCTCCTCTGGCAACTCATCAGAGCTGCCTCTTGGAGTTGGAGCTGGTTACGTTTTGTGTATATCTGGTCAGCCAGTGCAGAATCCACTGGGTGCTAACATCATCTATCCTGTCAACATGTTCATGAGGATAATGCGGCATGATGGATTTGTTGTATGTTTTGTGGACATCAGGATGTATGCTAGTTTCATAGCGATCATCTACCAAGGCAATGACCCTATCAAAAAAAGGAATATGAGTCACTTGGCATCTTACCCCTGGTAAATCCTGTTGCAGGCTCCAGGGTTCCCTAAGTTTTTCAGTACCCCCAAACCATATGTTTCCTAATTGAGTCCAGAATTTGCCTGAGGGTCAGTGCCACAACTGTAGGTTTTGTGTATCACTTTCTTCTCCCCTCTTTGGAAAAGCGGGGCATCATAGATTTAGCTTTAAAAGAAAATATTTGGTTATATGTATAGCTGATTCACTTTTTTATAAAGCAGAAACTAACACATCACTGTAAAGCAATTATACTCCAATAAAGATGTTTAAAAAAAAGAATATATTTGGTTTTCAAACAGTTTAGGAAACTCTTTGTGTGTGTTTCTCTTGGTTGGCTGAATTGTTTCCATTTACACTGTGGTTCTCAGCCTTGGTTGCACATTGGAATCACCTGGGGAGTTAACAAGACTAACAACAATTCCTAAAATCTCTGGGGGAGATCTGATTGAGTTGGTCATGGTGAGACCCTGGCATCAATATTTTTTTAAAAGCTCCCTGAGGTGACAGGAATGTTCAGCCAGGGATGAGAATGACTGCTATGTTCAAAGGAAATGTCAGCTCAGCCTGAATCTGGCTTATCACACACGTGAATAGGCAGGCTTCACAGATGGTGAGATTTTATTCTAGGATTGTGGGGGCCTTGATGAATTCTAGGGGCTTGTGTCCACCTTAAAAAGGAGGACTCAACCCTAGAGAGTGAGTAGTCTGAGGACCTATTTGGATTTTAAATTATCAGCTGTGAGATGGTTTGAACCTTTCAGGAAAATAGTCCCTATGCATTTTCTATAGTAGTGCAGAAGATTCTGTTCATTTTCTGGGTGACAGAAAATGGTCAAATTACCTCTCCCCTCTGAAATTTGGTTTCCTCATCTGTAAAATAAAGTCAGGTGGATTAGAGAGCTTCAAAGATTTCTTCCAGCTTTAATGATCTGTGCTTACTTTGTGATTAATACTAATGATCAAAATGATTAAACAGGGTTTCCCTGGTGGCGCAGTGGTTGAGAGTCCGCCTGCCGATGCAGGGGACACAGGTTCGTGCCCCGGTTCAGGAGGATCCCACGTGCCACGGAGCGGCTGGGCCAGTGAGCCATGGCCGCTGGGCCTGCGCGTCTGGAGCCTGTGCTCCGCAACGGGAGAGGCCACAACAGTGAGAGGCCTGCATACAGCGAAAAAAAAAAAGATTAAGCATATTATTCAAAACCAGTAGGTAATCCAAAGATCTCTTATAGCAGGTTTGGAGTGCACAGGGTGATTTTAGGGGGTAATAGACTTGCCTTCCTAATTATATTTAGCTTAGGTTTCTTCTAGGACAACTGAACTGGAGGTTGTATTCATTGAGCACACACTGATTGCCCACAAGGAAGGGAGCCCTACAGTGAACTGAGTGTCAGGGGGATGCTACTGTGGGATTTAGTATTTGTTGTTAAAGATACATGTTGCATGGATAATTGAGAATTGCCTCTTATAGATAAAATACCAGCCTCATAGTTCTGGGAAAGCCTAGGAGGCAAGGGGCAGGCTGCTTTGACACCCCAGAACCCCTTCCTGCAGAATTTTAAGTAACCATTCATTTAATTAATACTACTACTACTGTTAATAAGAATTTAAATGAATAAAGTTTCCTAGTTATTTCATTGGCTTTTTCCTCAAATCTGGAAGTAGTTGAGGAAACTGATTCACAGTAAGATTAAGTGACTTACTCAAGGTCACACATTCAGAAAGTGGTAATTTCTGGCCTAGAACCCAGGCCTCTTGACAGCAGATCTTTGCAGTTCTTCCAGTGTAGGCTGCATAGTGGACTCTGTGGTCAGAATATGGTCATGACTCTGAGAATTGAAAAGCCACCACTGACATAGAGCAGAACTCAAGAGGAAACTTTGAAGAAAGGAACAAAGGGACAACCTGGTGGAAAAGGAGACATTAAGGGAGGGATTTGTCTGAGGCCAGTTCTTTCTTGTTCTTATCAGTCTTCTGTGCTAGTTTCAGGCCCCTGACAAGAACTGGGCATTTGGTCTTTGAGCATCAAGGTTGAGAGTTAGTAGTAGTGAAGAGAGGAAATTATGCATGCATGACAGAGAGACAGCATATGGAAGGCAGTTCTTTAGTAGGAGAAAAAAATGGCCTTGGGCCCCCTAAGAGCAAGCTGTGGCTCTGTACCTACCTTGCTCCCAGAACTTGATCAAAACCCTTCTCCACTAGGCCTCAGTTTCCATGTCACTAAAATGAGGAGTAGATTTAGTAGAAGAATCATGTTCTCAAATGAAATTGGAGCCAGTAGCTTCTCTATAAAACCTGAAAAAGCAGAACTTGTCTGGTTGAAATGGGCCTGGGACAGAAGTGGCAGACAGAGTCTAGAGTTCCAGACTTGCAAGTGCAGACCTTATTCATTAGGGGAATTAGAATTAGAAGAGTGGGGAAGGATCTGCCCAGCTCAGCCAGATTACTTGGAAGATAGGACAACCTTGGATGTAAGAGGCAGGTTGGGGTGTTGTCTTTCATTTATGTGGCCAGGATTCACATAGAGAATCACATAGGGGCAGAGATTAGAGTACCTTGGAGATCTGCATGCCTCTCCCCTTCCTGTTTTTTTTTTTTCCCCTTCCTGTTTTACAAGTGAGAAAATTAAGGCACTGAAGGGAAAAGGGACTTATCCAAGGTTGCAGTGATGGGTCTGTGTTCCTGAGTCATCAAATCAGGCCCTTGCCCCCTATAACCTGCTACCTCTGCTATAGTGTTCTGGCTCTATGCTCTCTTGGCTGTATCAGAGACCTGAATGCTCTCTCAGGTTCGGTTGGAGAGAGAGAGCTGACAGAGAGGCTGAGAGAACAAGAGTATTATGTAACCTCCTAAAGGGGAACAGGCCTGTCAGAGCCCTTAGGGTGCCAGGCAGTCAGATGGGGTGGGGGGAGCACCGAATCTCCTGCAGACTACATCAGTTCTTCTGAGGCAGGGAGCCCTGGAAGCAGCACAGTGTTGCTCAGCCATCCACCCTCAGGGCCCAGAGGAGGCTAGCACTGTGCGTCCATAGTCAGCTCTGGGAATAGTTCTGGCAGCTCTGATCTCTTTGTCTGCCTGCCTTCATTAGAGGAGAGAAAGGATGCACCTCCGTGCCCAGCTGGCTGCAGGAAGGATGTGCTGAGCCCACCCCCACCCCCTCAGAGTGTGGTGCCTAAAGGCAGCATCTACTTTTAGCTGTACCTCCCACAGCCTCTCCTCTGCCCACTCTCTTCCTTCCTCCTCCCTCTGTGAACCATGCTGGTTGGCAGGAGGGCTGGGCAGTGGGTGCTTTGGCACTGGGAAAGAGGCATGGTGGAGCCAGGCATCCCTAGGAGAGGCTTTGATAGAGCTGGCATGGTGGGAAGTCTCAGAACAGGCAAAATGATTAGACTCCTTCGTGCTTAGGGACTAAAGGGAGCGGAGGGATTTATTAATTTCCTTTGGACCTTGCAACCACCTGAGGTGCTTGTCTTGAGAATCCAGATTGAACTGCATAGGAGGGCTCAGGAAGATTTATTGGATAAAACATGCATAGACACTTTCTCTACTTGGATTTAGAGAAAAGCAACTGGGGCTAGTGGATGTTCGCTTGATTCTTGACTCTCTCTCTCTCTCTCTCTCTCTCTCTCTCTCTCTCACATTGTCTTAAACTTAAACTTTTCAGTGGGTTTTTCACATTGTCTCACTTGATCTTCTCTGTGGCCCTGTGAAGTAGGTAAAACTGGGATTACCTGCATTTTACAGATGAGAAAAATGAGGCTCAGGGATGTATCGTCATATATTGCCTGATCTGGGCTCAAGCTCTGGAAGTTACAGTGCCATTTAAAATCATTCCAGACAGCTGTATCTTCTAGAAAAGGGGTGTTACAGCTGTCTTGAGTCCAATTCCCTCATTTTGGAGGCTAGGTAACTAGGCTCAGAATGAGAAAGGGCTCACCCAAGGAAACACAGTATGTTTGAAGCAGTACTGGAGCTAGAGCATTGCCTTGCAAGGATGTGAGTTCCTGGACCCATGAGACTTGCAAGCTGCTCTTGTCTTTCAGGGATGGTAAGGGAAATCTATATGGTGTGATAGAAAGCAAAGGATCACTGAACTAGTTGTCTGTCGTTGTTTAGCTCTGTGACCTTGGGCAAGTCACTTAGCCTCTATGAGTTGGTTTTCTTTTCTGTTAATTGAGGCTGATAATCCCTGAGAACTTTCTGAGGCTGAAATCTCTGGGTGACTGCTGTAGTGGAGGGGCCTGACACTTGGTAGGCTCTCTGGAAAGGATTTGTTAGTGAAAGGCTTACACATGAATAAAGAGGAACCGCAAATATGAACTTAGTTGCTGGGTGACCTTGAACAAATCCCATTGTCTTTGTGCCTCATTTCTCTCTGTTACAACTTGGAGGCCTCTTTTACTTTCCTCCCTTGGAAGGATAGAATCCCTACGTCCCAGCCCGTGTCGTGGGTCATTGGTGGGAAGCTGGGATTTTTTTTCTTTATAAGAAGCTTTCTTTTATTTACCCCCAGCTCCACCCACCTCGCAACCTGGCCACACATGGCGCTATGAATACCAGACTAGCTTTCTCTCTCCCTATCTCCTGAAAAGATAAAAGAGGAATGTGGAAGAAAGCCAAAGTTAATTGTGTTTTTATTTAGTGCCTTTTCAAGTCCATCAAGCCAGAATCACCTAGGCACTTGGAAATTAAAAAACAATTCTTTGCTCCCAGGTCCTTAGCTAGAATTTGTGATGAGCATTACTGGATTTCATGATATGATTAAGAGTTATGTTAGAAATTGAAGGCTGTGGACAAATGACCTAATTAGAACAAATCTGCACTTTTCACCTTTATCTGTATCATTTTGTTTGGGAAATTCTCATTGCCCCGGGGACAGGGCAAGAAGATAAAGACTACTGTATAGTTTTTTATTCCTGCCACATTTGTCTTTTCTCACAATTCTAGGAGGTGAGCAAGGCCAGGATTCTTCCCATTTTATGGCTAAGTAAATTGAAACTATCAGTGTTTCCTCTTAAAAGCAGTGGTGTACTAGAAAGAGCATAGCATATATAGTTAGCTGTTATCAACCCACCCATACCAAATGGCCTTGGGCAAGGAGTTCATTCTAAAGATGCCTTCTGCACTTTGTTTCTATCTATGTCTTATTATAAAAGTTAATCAAGATAGCAGAGAAAACTAGGCAGATGTCACTATATAGCTCTGACTAGGTTGGCACTGAACCACTAATAGGCAGCTCAGGTACATCTATTTGACCTATGATAAGTCCACCCACATATCATCCAGGGATGCATGAAAGGCCTTGCCAAATGCAGAAGAGTGGCCCTAGATCCTGTGGCCCTTCGTGCCCTGTTTGGAGGTTTTCTCTTTGTAGATTTATCTGGTCGTGCCTTGAGCCTAAAAGCTGGCTTAGTACCATCAGTAGTTCCCACAGTCATCCCAAAGGATGGGGAAGGAATGCTTTGGGTAAACCCCATCTCATTTTGCCTGAGCTTTAGTGAAGATTGTATGCCTTTAGGACTTTATCCCTTTTACTCCAGGTGGCTCAGGACACTGGAAAAATGAGTGTGGAATGACAAATGTAGGGAGCCAACCAGTAGCTTGTCCAGAGCTAGAGGGGACCTAGCTAGAACGAGACAGCTGTAGGTGCTAATCCATATGCACATATCTGTGCACTGTCTTTTTGTAGTGGTGGTAGTGGTGGTGGGAGGGACCAATGTTAGTCCATGATGCTTAAACTAAGAAAGTCACTGGATGAGAATGAGGAAGAACCCATAAGCCCACTCCCTTACAGTACTGCTTGGGAACCTGCTGTCTGGGGAGAGTCAAGGACTTGCCCAAAGTCTCATAGTTGGTCCTTGATCCTTGTCTTGTCTCTCTGTTCAATTCTTGGCTGCTAGACCTCATATTTTTGAGGCCTCTTGGATAAATGGAGTGGTGGCTAACCCTCTTGGGGAAAGCACCTATGAACACCATATTCAGAAAGTGACAGATGAAATTCAAACCCATGTCCTCTGACCTGCTTAGGAGCAGATTAATCCAAGTGTCTTAGAGGACACCTGTTAGAAACAAATTGTGCAGGAGGAAAATTAGTTCAGTCTTGCTGTCTATCCATGCCCTCTACCCATACCCACATGTACACACACACACTATAGGTCACATGTGATGCACACACTCAGACATATGTCCAGTATATTTGGGATACACATGGGATACACATGTGCGGTATGCTTTCACATTGACACACTTGGAGCACACACATTCAGTTAACCATAGGGCACACTCACTTGCACACACTTGGCACAGGTAGGGTACATATATACAGACACATGTGAGGCATGCTTATGCAAATTTGTTTGTGGACACACATGGATACATATAAAACATAACTGTACACTCACATGTAGGGCACACTGAGATGCATACTCAGATATACTTCTACCCCCAAGCACACACTCCTAACGACTTACATGGACAAACAACTCTCCCACCTTGAGACACATTTGAACACACCTATGGGACACACTCACATGCCCCACACATCCCTATGGGACACTCTCTGATGCAGAACACATTCTAAGGCCAGCTGTCTCAGTCTTCCAAGTGGGCAAAACAGGGCACTGGCCCCATCTGGTGGGCCTCTATCACTTTGCTCTGCACCTTTATCCCTGAAATCAGGCTTCAGAGGGCAGTGAGCTCAGGAATAAAATGGATACTCAAGGTAGCATGTGTTATAGCAGGCTCCACCAGTCAAACAAAACTTAGAACTGAGCCCTGAGATGTTAACAGGCAGATGGAGAAGATAAATTGACACTGATCAATGCAGAAAGCTTGAGCCTGCTCCTCTATCCCCCAATGTAGTTACAGACCATTAGGGAATGATATGATTGTGAAGTAATATCCTAGAAAACCTAAAGTAACTGAATATTAAAGTTTGTTTTTCTTGGGAATGAAGTAACAACTTGGACCAGAGTAAGTATATCTAAATTGTGGGTGGGAGGGTGTGAGGGGAAGTAGTAGGATGCATAAAGGGGGGCAGAGGCTCAGCCTCTCCTTGGCCAGTGGTGGTAGGAGAGAATAGCCACATGCTTAATGACCACAGCCCTGCCCCTAGGCATACCAGCTTAGGCCATCTGGCCCCACTAATGAGGGCTATTTTTAGAGTTTCTCAAGCTAGAAACCAGGTCGGGGTGTCCTGGGGAGGCCTTTCTGGCCCTTAGTACCAAAGGCTGGAGCTGGAAGAGGGGGCCCTAGACTGGATCTGGGTGAAGGGTGGGAAGCAGTGAGACAGGTGGCTAGAATATGCCAGGTCTGCCCTGGAGCAACAACCTCAGAGCCCCAGTGGATTACTGTTGACTGTGACAGCCTCATATCTGTTTTTGAACTTTGGACTTGAGATCAAGAAAAACAAATTTCAGTTGCTATTCTGCCACTTAGGGTATGTCTCAGTCAGGTTTCCTTCCTCTGTCTGAGTCTTATTTGTTCTATAGGTAAAATCGTCAGTATTGTCTCTCAGACGCTGGCAAGGCTCAGAATTGAGAAAATGCTTTGCAGATGTATTTGTTCTTCACCAACAGATCTGTACTTACCCTATCCCTAAGCTGGTCTCGATGCATGCCAGCTACTGAGCCTGACTTACAGAGTAGCAGTAGAAAAAAGGCCAAAAAGGGGGCCAGGGAGAGGCAACCTCATGATGTCAGGTTGGTCAGAGTCATTCTTGGATCACCCTCACTCATACAGATGCTTTTCAGTGCCAGGTCAATCCTTTCCCAGAACACAGGTTTGCAACATTTAAGTGGTCATATAGCTTTGGCTCCTCAGGAACTCTATGTAGGGAAAGTGGGGAGCATCAGAAATAGGGTCTCCTTCCTAAACTAGAAAAGGCAATCTCAGATGGCCTGTACCTGCCACCTGCCAGAGAAAGTAGCCTCGAGTGCCAGTACTGGCTCTGATAAAGTGTCTTATTCTAAGTTCTGTGCCCAGGGCCATTTCACCTGCTTTGTTGAAGGGGGTGGGTCGGGAACTAGACTATGTAGCACAAGTTCAGATTTCTCCTCATCCCATAAATTGTGGGCAAATTTCTTCTGAGTCTGTTTTCTGGTCTGTAAAATGGGCTTAACTGTTAAGTTTCAGGATTGTGGGGTGCACGAATTCATGGTGACAAAGTATGTGAAAAGTGCCTTGTAAAATGTTGAACATGTTTTACTATTATTAAGAGTTCAACCAGGGTGTGATTACAGGTACTTTGGAGGTAATCTAGGAGCTTATCTTCAGTCTATTTCTCAACTCCTTACCCCTACCCTTTTTAAAGTAGTATTGTCTCCATTTTGCAGGTGGGGATACTGAGTCTCAGAGAAGGAGGGACCAGCCTGAAGATACAGGATTAGGTAGTGGTGGATTCAGGTCTAGAAGCCATGCCTTCAGATTATATTCAGTGTTCTTTCTATGGCCCCAAGCTACCACCCAATGAATTATAGTGCTAAAAGGAAGCTGCTGGTGGCAACTTAACATATGTTAAAAATTTAGCTTTGTCTCTGACACGTAGCAAGGAATGGGGGCTCTCTGGGACCCAGCCTTGCCCAGAAGTGTCCTGCTTGCCCACGAGAGGCACACTGACTGACCTGTCATCCCTTCCACAGCAGCTCATGTCCTACTTGTCTCTTGCATATTGGAAGCAGTGAAGCGTTGGAGAAGATGCTAAGCTGTTGTGAGAGGGAATTGTGCTGCCCATTTAATTCACTTCAGGAGGATCCCTGAAGGCACTTGATCTACCTTGGCCACCCCCACCTCCTCACAGCTTCCTGGGTACAGAAGCCCTGTGTGACTGACCTGCCTAAGGGGTTGGGCCTAAAGGTATCTGAAGAAATAATGTTTAAGGGCCTTGATCTGTGGAGTATTTTGCCAACTCTTGAGGGATGATAGTGGAAATCCAAAAACCAAAGCTGGGAGGGTCCTTTGAGACCATCTGGGCTGACTCTCACCTGGCCTTGATGTGGACATTTAAACCCAGCTAGGCTGACTTTTTCTCCCTTAGTGTGCTCTTCCTTGTACACCACAGACTCACAAGCTAGGCCATATTTCCTAGAGCCTTTCTAGCTTGTTTATTTTTGCTTTCTCAGCCCGGGAGAAGGGTGGGTAGGTACAATGAGACACAGTGGTGAGAGGAAGGAGATGGAAGAGTATGTGGAGCTCAGGCCTTGGGGAAGAAGGCCTTTTGTGTCTTTTATCATCTGTCCTGCCACTAATACATTATTTTCCTGTAATTCACAGATTGGCTGTGGGAGCCTAACCCAAACTGTTGCTATTTTCACTTGTGCTGCTAAAATCTGTATAATGACTACAGTATTGGCCTTTCTGGGGGATTGGACAAGCAATGTCAAGGGTGAGGAAACTGGAAGAAGAAAGGAGAGAGACACCTTCTGTTCTTCAAGTTTGAGAAGCCAGAGAGGTGAATAGGGAACGGTTAGTCGCCAAAGCCCTGCCAAGAAGGAGCCACACAGTTTCTTCAGCTCTCTTGACCCTAGATACCTCATTTAAAAATGACTTTATTTTTGAAAAGGAAATACATTCATATGGTTCAAAAGGTACAAGAGGGTACACAGTGAAAAGTCTCACTCTAGCCCTGCCCTCCAGCCACTTGGCTTCTTCTGCAGAGGCCATCAGTGAGTCCTTCCAGAGAAATGTTCTATGGATATATAAACATATATGAATATATTCTTTTTTCTCTTTTTTATGGTAATATACACACTGTTCTATACCTTGCTATACCTTGAAGGTTCTGTGATCCTGTAGGAGCATGAGGATATGCTGTGGAGAACAGAGGTTAAGAGCCCTGGTTCTAGAGCAAAACTACTTGGGTTTTGCTTCTGGCCCTGTATGACCTTCAGCAATCACTTCATCTTTCTGAACTATGGTTTTCTCATTTTTAAAATGGGGATCAAACAAGTTAGTATATGTAAAAACTTAGATTTGTCTCTGATACACACTAAGCA
This sequence comes from Aethalodelphis obliquidens, assembly GCF_003676395.1. Taxonomy (NCBI): domain Eukaryota; kingdom Metazoa; phylum Chordata; class Mammalia; order Artiodactyla; family Delphinidae; genus Aethalodelphis; species Aethalodelphis obliquidens. The sequence goes on from NW_020838063.1 coordinate 911,847, forward strand.
CTCAGTAAATTATAGCCATTTTTTATTATTAGAAAAATATTGGACTGTGAGTCAGAAGATTTGGGTTCTCTTCTGGCCTCTGCTCCTGCGTTACCTGAGGGACTTCCTTTGTCCAATCCTGTTTCTTCATCTTTAAAACGAGGTCTCATCCCTACTCTTCTTACCTCCCAGAGTTGCTGGGAGGATCTAGTGAGCTTATGAATGTGAATTGAATATGAAAACAACCTAGAACTATAATGTGTTTAGCACATGGTAGGGGTGCTGCTTACTCTTTTCTGGAAGCTGCTTTAGGTGGCTTGAACCCAGTGGCCTGAACTGTGTGGAGAAAGCAGTATTCTTCCTTCTGGCAGTGGAACCCAAAGGCCATTACTGTACTAGAGTTCTATTCTGGGTAGAGGTAGCCAATGACAAAAATTTGAAATAGTCAAGTTTTGTCTTCTGACCTTTCTTATCCCACCCCTCCCTCTTCTGCCTTCCTTGTTTCCATGTCTCCTTCAACTCCCTTCTGTCTCTTGACAAAACCTGCTTTTAGAAGCAAGGCAGCAGCATCTGTCAAAGACAACCCTAACTTTCCATTTGAGATAACCTAGCCCAACTAGCTCAGGGAGGAGTTATATCTGCTTAAGTTCAATACTGCAAGTCAGCAATCAAGCCAAGCCTGGAGCCCATTCTTCCCATCCCACTTTTTTCACTAGCATTTCATTTTAGTATAAATTTGAAATTCAGATTCCTTAGCAAAGACATTTGGTGATAAAGGAGATACTGGAAGTGTCTCCACCTAGCCTTCATACTGAGGTGTTCTTACCCCTTCATTTCCAGGGAGGGTCAGATTTGTTTGGGGCCCTGAGAGGAGCGTGAGGCAGGTGCTGGATGTAGTATTCAAGGGGTGACATCTGTAGAGCAGAGGGAGGAAAGAGCACCAGAAAATGTCTAAAACTGATTTCCAAAATGAAGCTCATGGAGAAAATATTAGAAGTTCTTTATATATTAAATAGTTAATCTCATCATTTAATTTCTATTTTTTGTGGAGATTTTTTGTAAAACACATACTACTTTAGTAGCACTTAGATACTGGGGTAGGTGTTTATTTTTTTAACCAATTGACAATTTTTAATCAAAACAATTGACAACTGTCCTTCTAAAAGACTGTAGGCTTATTTTCTAATCTTGGCTCTGCTGCTGACTAACTTGACACATTAGGTAACTTCCTCTTACTAGAGCCTCAGTTTTCTTATCTGTAAAATGTTGGACTGAACTAGGTGTGCTAGCTCTTGGGAGTCTCCAATCCTGGCCTTCTCTGAGTATAATAATCTACTCTTTCAGGCTTTTGAGCCCGAGACAGAGTCAAGAAGAGTTGGTTCAAGCCCTAGCATCTTACTGGATGCTTTATCCCTCAGTCAGCTTCCCTGGGTCCCTTCCCTTCTTCACCCCCACCTCCTCCACCTAGCCCAGACAAGCAGAGGATCTCTTATATAAGCCTGCCTGACCTACTTGAAGTTCTTTTGTTATAAGCACAATCACTTTTCCTGCAGACACAAACCGGATGCTATCCTTCCTGGGCCCTGAGGGTGGGTCTGATTGTGCTTCTCATGTGTCCTCTTTGGCAGCCTAGGTTTAGATGTTGCATCCCTCTTTCCGTAGTCTTTAAGGACACAGTGTGAAGGGGAGCCAGCTCAGCTAATGTGAGTCCCCTGTGGCCTGATCTAGTGAATGCTCACTGACCACTCCTGCTCATCCACCATTTTTCATGTCTGCTGGGAACCCAGGAATATGCTAGACTTTGTCAGGAGAAACATGACCCACCCCTGAACAGGAAATGCTCCTGATAAGGACCAGAAACACTGCTAAATGCCTTGGCCAATGTCTTTTCTCTTTCAGGGAGCAAAGGAGAAGAGGGAAATCAATAAGCTACTGGAAACCATCTTTCACTTTCTGATGGACTGTTTAAATGCAGATTTCTCTTTTGGGCCATAAGGACTCCCCAGGAGACAATTACATTCTCCTTGGAATGCCTGCCAAGGCTAGAGCCTTTGCAAGCCTGTGTCCTGGGTGGGCATGCTCAGTAGACTTCAAGGTGGTTTAAGTTGATTGAAATATGTTTATTTTTCCTCTCTCTTCTCCAGATATAGGAGCATGTCACAGTGCGCCTTACTAAATGCTGTTCCTGTTCTCATCACCTTAGACCAGATGGCCACATTTAATACAACATTAGAACTATTAGTTCCAACCTATCTCCTCCACTGCTCCTCCCCCCACCTACAGTCCTCCTTCCCCTACAAGATTTTAACACGACATCTGTCAAATGGATAAAAAATTACTTTCCCTTCTTCTCTCTGCCTTGCCCACCCACCCTCTGGCTGTGGTGTTGATGAGTATAGAACTATACATGTGGGAGGCACGGAGGACAGATTCTTCATGTAGTTCTAGCCCCCTCCTCCTACCCTTCTGTAAACCTAGAGGAGCCCCACCCCCACCCCTTGGAGGAACGCCAAGGCTGGCCTTCAAGTCACAGTCCAAAGAAATTTAAGGCTCCCAGGGCTGGTCCCCATTGAATCACATAAAGAAATTCAAGAACCCAGGTGCAGGGCCCAAGATGGGTCTAGGTCACCTCAGGCATTTGGGGCTTTTTGAGCCCTCTTCCTATCCCCTAGGCTTGCCCTGGCCATCTTTCAAGGTATGAAGGCAACAAGAGACCCAAATGGGTGGCTGGAACTTAGTACCCACAGCAAGTCCAAGAAGGGCATGATGCCCAGAGCAGGAATATTTTGGAGATATGGCCTAGTCTGACTCAAGGCAGAGACAGACTGGGGTCAGAGTAACCTCCAGCTTGGGATGAATTGCTTCTGACTCAACTCATGGAGAGTACATTGCTGAGTCAATTTTTTTGCTAATAATTTGTCTCTTAAAATATTGGGAGCTGACTTGGGTAGATTGAACACAGCTCTAAGAAATTGTTTCTAGATTGTAGTGTAGAGAGATGCTGCAAGTATTTTCCATTAGGGCCATTGGGGGCCTCAGTGTTGAAGGTCAGGATGGGGGTGGGAGTGGGTGTGCAGGTGCAGATAGTCTCTTGAAGCAGACAGGGAAAATCCTCCTAGACAAACTGTTATAATTCCTTAGCCTGCCTGGAAGCTGACACAAGAAGGAGAAGCCAGGAGACAGAGTTTCAGAGATTCTGGTTTCTTCTGAATGGGCCAGTGCAGTAACAGGAAATTCTTGTACTTCAAACTCTGGCTCTAGAAAGTTTAAAAGACTCTTGGTCTCAGTATGATATATGATTTAGAATCACTTGGGCTCCTTGTTAAAAATGCTGGGGTGATTCTGAGCAGAGGGTCTGGGGACCACAAATCAAACTGGTGTAATGAATCAGAGGCACCTGAATAGTGCCAAAATAATCCAAAACAGCTTGACTAACTTTTATTCCCAAGATGCTTTGAAGGTGCAAGCTGATGCTTATCAGGTTGGGAACTATTCTGGTATGGGAGACTTCTCCAGCCAACAGTATCATGGTTGGTGGTCTGGAAACATTTCTTCTCTCTGATCTGTGCAATACTTGACCCAGTTGGCTGCATTTTCTCTAAAGGACTTATTCCTTCAACAAGACCAAACTCTTAACGTCATGAACTTTGGGGCAGCAGCTGGGTCTTACTTCAGAAACTCCTGGGCCCATTAGGTTGAGCTAGTGGCTGAAGTTTCATACCAGAAAAGTCCATTGCTAAGGTCTACACCAAACAAGCAACTTCCCTTACCTCATATGTTTGGTCACCGTTATAGCTGAGATCACTTTGTAACTTTTCTTGGAAGAGGTTTAGAAAGAGGTGTTATCCTTTGTTATTAGTCTGTGATGAATGACAAAATGTCCTGGATGGCTTCATATCTTAAGATGCTTGCCTGGGTTTCCCAAGCTTTTAGTGGCTGACAGGTGTGAGTTGGCTTGTGACATATTGGCGTCTGGATGAGGTGGTCTGTCTTGCTCTTGCTGAGCGACCTGCATCCACGATCACCTTTCAAATCAAGCCAGCCTAGCTGGGGTTCATGTTTCCCAGGTGTGGCTAAAGCCAACCTTCATTTTATTAAAATGAAAAATGGATGGTACAATGAGATATTGAAGAAAGCCAACGCCTAATGACTCACAAATCACATGCCCAAACTAGGAAAAAGATGATCATATCATGAAAAGTGACAGTATTTGCATATTTCCTTTTAGTGCATTTAGAGCCATCATCACTTAAATGCATTAACTATTCTGCTCAGAAATGAAATTATTTAGTTATGGGTGATAGCAATACCCTGATTAAAGCTGAAACTAGCTAAGTGTGAACTATTAAGTCACAGGGAAAAAAAAAGCAATCCTTATGATTTTTTTTTTAAATTCATGTTGTTTTTTCTTACCTGACGTCTCTTCTTCTTTCCCTGATGACCACTGAGCATCTGCGAAGATCTTCAGCAAAAACCAGCCCACCCCAGAAGCCGCCTGGTCATAAATCCTACTGGCAATGGATTGGCCTATAGGCCACCTGGTACATGTTATGCAAACAATTTCTTTGGCCCCATAGAATATTTTGCAACCTGAACAGAAATGCTCACTCTGTTGCTGTGTTCTTCCTCTGAGCTTGCCTGGTTTTAGGGCTCTGGTCATAGAACTTTAGAGGCTAAAAACAATGTTGTTCATTAAAGATTAAGCAGATGTTTTAGATTTACTGTTCACAAGTGTACAGTCTGGAGAATAACACCCTGGTTGATAACTTGAATAACTCCACATTGTCTAATATCTTCTTCTTATCCTAGGTAGAAATTAGTGAAAGAGTCAAGGGAGAGAAAATACAGGCTGGAGTCATCAGAGACAGGATTAAGGAGCAGGTGGGCCAAGATCCTACGGCAAGGAAGAGGCAGCATAGCTCCAGTGTCCCTACACTTAACCATGGCCAAGGGAATGGCTGAATCAGAGGCACAGAGGTAGGAGTTATCTGCCTGCAAGAGACTCAGTTTGACTAGAGTGGAAGGTCCCTGCCAGGTTCAAGACAAGGATTGGATCCATAGATGGGGCTAAATTAAGGAGAATTTTGAGAGATTGACAGTAGAGAGTTCTTGAGGCTTCTTGAGCATGGATAGTGGCACCAGCAAAGAAGTTTTGTGAAGTACAATTATTGAGTAGCTTGAGGAGGAAAGAGACCTGTGAGTAGCAGGAAGGCCAGTTGGGAGGCAACTTGAGGTGATAAGGGCCAGACCTAGGATAAGGCATTGAAATAGAAGATAAAGGGTTTTATCTGAGAGAGATACATGTAAAAGAAAGAAACAGCACACCCAGAAAAGTTATCAGAAATGGGAAAAATGAGGAAGGAGGGGAATGAGGCCTTATTATGAGTTTTACATATGTTTTATTGGAGGCAGTAGCAGGCCCCCAGGGAAATGTGGAACAGGTAGTGGGAAATATGGAACTGGAGGTACTAAGAGCCAATGTCATGAGAAAGATGATTTATCTGAGGAGCTACATGGAGAGAACAAAGAGTAAATGTCCCCATTGACTTTTGAATAGGGCAGTCAAGGGCTAAAGTGGGAAACCCATTCCTCAGTTTTCCCAGCCAGTCTGACTGGCCTGTGCTTTAATGTGTCACTAACAATGCCTGAGTGAGTTATATTCAAGAAGGGACTAGTCAGTGCCAAGTTCTCATTTTCCTGAGTGGAGAGCAAAGAAAGCATACTGGCAAGCACAAAGATGGGTGAGAAGAAATAAGCTGCAATAATGAAATTCCTGTCCTCTGCAAAGCTCAAGTGTTACCCTCAATAGAAAACCAGGGCTGGAAAGGACTTCAGAAGTCATCTATTTGATTCAAGTCTGTAGCTTGATGGATAAAGAAACTGAGACAGGTAAATGGACCTATCCAAGATGATTCAATGAGTTACTGGCAGAACTTCCTCCAGTAGCCAGTCTTTTGGTACCTCCCCGCTGTTGTTGGAACAGTCTGCTTTACATCTTTCCAGAAGTGGGTGAGATTGTTGTCCTTGAACACTTTGGGCAAGATAACCAGAGTCTGTTTACAAGGCCATATGAAAAGGACATCTAGTTTATTCAGGAGAGAGAATAAAATCCCAGCCTATTTTAGATGTGCTTAAAGGGAACAAAGGAAGGAATCTTGCTCTTGTCCATGCCTAGCTGTTGAGGGAGGGGACCTTCTGAGAGGATGGGGGCAGGTACCAACTGAGAAAACCTTACAGAAAGGCAAAACTCCTTCATACTCCTCCTTGTCCCCTTGTGAAGCTTCTCAAAATGCAGGCCTGGCTCAGCTACTTTCATGGCAACTGGAACATATGCTATTCTGAACAACACTTTTTTTAACCTTTCCCTCTTCTATTTCTTGCCATTAAAATTCTAGTATTTCTGGCAGCCACCCAGGCTAATTAAACAACTATTTTGGGGGTGGTATTGCTCAGCTAGAGGGCAAGAATATGGAGGGGAAGGCAAGTGGTACAGCTCTGGAAAACTGGTGAGGGCTTTATTTCTGTGTTGGCAAGGCCTGGCGTTGGGAATCCTCCTTACATGACCCAAAATACCCATTCTCAGACATACCAACCACTGAGGAATGCCTCCTAGACAGGCAGGGAGCCCAACCTGTGGGGGTGGCATGGGGATCCTTGGGAGAATGAGGCATCAGGAGAGGCACGGCTAAAGCCTAGGCTAGAAAGATTCTCTAGGGCAGTGGTTCACCAAGTGTGATTCCTGAACCAGCATCGTAGGCATCCCCTGGGAACTTGTCTGAAATGCAAGTTCTCAAGCCCCATTTCAGACCTACTGAATAAGAGACTCATGGGGCCTAGCAATCTGTGTTTTAACAAGCTTTCTAGAGGATTGAGAACTACTGCTTTAGGTCATTTACAGGGTGGGCTGGTCTCCCTGGAGAGAGAAACCAGCTGGGAGACCTCTCTCCCTGCTATCTTGGCAGGTAGCGTTGGGGATGGGCAAAAGCAAAGCTATACAATAAACTCAGCTAGAGATTCAAATCTGCTCTACCACCTACTAACTGGGTAACTGTGGGCTACTTGGTAATATCACAGGTTATCTTCAGTAAAAATGGGGATGTTAATGCTTACCTTGGAGAGCCATAGAGACTAAGATCACAAAAGAAAGTCTCTTACCCAATGCCTGGCATATGTTTGCAACAAGTGTAAGTTTCTCTTTCTCCCTCCTTCTCTTTCTTTCTCCCTGTTTTACTTTCTTCTTCCCTTCTTCCTTGCCTTCTTTCCTTCCTCCTGAAAGGGCCCACTGGACACTCCAAGTTAGCTGTAGGCACATTCCTCATTGTTTATCAGAGACCAGCCTAAGAGATCAAACTCCCAATGCCTACAGGGTACAGTGATCATATTTCCAGGTTAAAAGTCAGGGCACATGGGTAGGACAATGGGATAGAATATTTGAAATTAGAATTCCTGGGAAATATAGATAAAAACGAATTGGATATCATTCCTTCTTCTTTTTTTTTTTTTTTTTTTTTTTTTTTTTTTTTTGCGGTACGCAGGCCTCTCAACTGTTGTGGTCTCTCCCGTTGCGGAGCACAGGCTCCAGACGCACAGGCTCAGCGGCCATGGCTCACGGGCCTAGCTGCTCCGCGGCATGTGGGATCTTCCCGGACTGGGGCACGAACCCGTGTCCCCTACATTGGCAGGCAGACTCTCAACCACTGCACCACCAGGGAAGCCCGATATCATTCCTTCTTTAAGAATTATATCAATATTATGACTCTTCCCCCCTTTATCTTCTTATTCATGTCCAAAAGTGTCTTTGGTTTGGGGATGCAGAACACTGTATGTCCCACTCACTGGTAAGTCTGAGCAAAAACCAACCTATATTTAGTCCTGTACTCGAAATGCCCTGAGGATTGGGAATTATTTTAGAAGTCACATCAGCACTGTCCCAAGGCCAAGAGCTATTTGGGTACGTTGCTGGAGTAACCCAGTACCACCTTCTGGCTTTTTGTTGGGCTTGCAAGATGAAGAAGTTGGGATAGTTGGGAAATTAGGAATTTGGGGGGGGGGTGAATAAACCAGTTATAAACAAGAAATAAAGAACTTAAGTCTTGATATAGCCACTCCCAAATGGACTTTTCTTGGCTTTCTTCCTCTTATAGGTAGCTCTGTACGATTTGATAATTTGATCAGCTCCTGCTACTCGAAACTCTTGTCCTTGATTTTTATGAGATTGCACCCCTTGGTATCCTAACTATGTTCTGACAGCTCCATTTTGGTTTGTTTCTCTGGCTCCTCTTCTCTTCCTTGCTTCCCATTATTGTTTTCCTACGTTTCTGGCCTTCTTTCTTAGCACTTTCTTCCAGGGCAAACTTCCTTGGTTTCTACAATTTCTTCTGGGCCATTGACTCCCAAACCTGTATAACTATCTCCCTTGATCTCTCTTGAACTTCAAATCTACCTGCATGTCCTGCTGGCCCCCAACATTCAGCATATCAAAGAGAAAACTTATCATCTCTTCTCCCCTTCCAAAACCAACATTTCCTCATAACTTACCCTCATGCCTTAATGATCACACTTAGGATTGCACTCCCTCTGCCAAATCAACTTTGGCCTCCTCCTTTTACTCAAAGGAGATCTAAATACCTTCAAACAGGTCTCCAATCCATCTTTCTAGCTGCCGTTCAATCCCACTCTTCCCAGCCCTTTCCAACTCCACTACATATTTACCATCAAATTTCCCATAGCCTTCACCTTTGACACTTTACTCTGCCTCACATGCCTTTCTTGTTCCCTACTCTGTAACAATCCTACCCATTCTTTTTTTTTTTATCATCTTTATTGGGGTATAACTGCTTTACAATGGTATGTTAGTTTCTGCTTTATAGCAAAGTGAATCAGTTATACATATATATATGTTCCCATATCTCTTCTTTAAGGCCTATTTCAGTGCCCCATAAAACTGTTTTAGAGTCCAATAGCCACACATGATCCTTCCTCTGAAGTCTTGTACTAGGCCAGAGTATACCAGGCACTGTATGAGGCACTATACATCCAGAACTCAGTTCACCTTCTCTACAATTCTGCCTGTGAGGCAGGTATTAATATCCCCATTTTGCACATGAAGAAACTGAAACCAAGGGTTGTATAGCTTGAAAGTCTCATCCATGGCTTTTGTGATATTGTACTCCTTACATGCTGACAGTTCCATTTTGGTTTATTTATGTGGCTCCTCTTGTACTCTTCACCTCCCATTGTCACTGTTACTTTCTAAAGTAGCAAAGCCCAGAATGGAAGCTAGATTTGCTTGCCCTTAACCACCTTTGCATACTGCTTGAAGGGCATTCACTGTTGGTACCCAAAGGGCCCTTGATCTTCAGGTAAGGACTGTGGCTGAATCACAGTAAGCAGATCCCTGCACACAGTGGGAATGCACTCAATGAGTGTTGGGTGGAAAATGGATGAGCAAAGTCATATTTATGAAAAATTGTAGCAAGTTAAAAGTCAATCCTGTATACAAAGGGGAGATTTAAAACCAATTTCCAGCAGCCCAAACTTAAAACATCTCAGAAGATAGGGAAGAACATTCCCTTATTCCTGCTTGCATTTGTGACTAGAGAACACAGGAGCCCTATACAGCTACGAGCCACTTCTGGATTGCCCTTCTCTCATTATCTGCACACACATCTGTCAACTCTTGGTTCAGTGTCTTACAGCTTGTGAATCAGGTGGGGGTGTAGAATTATCCTCACTTAACAGATGAAGAAAGTGAGACTCAGAGGCAGCATAGTTTATAAGAGCAGAGGCTCTATAAGAGCCAGACTGTGCCTGCATTTGAATTATGACTTAAGTACTTATTGGCTGTTTGAATTTGGGCAAATTATTTAATCTCTCAGAGCTTCAGTTCCCTCGTCTGTAGGATAGGGATAATAATAGTGTTTCCTCAAAGGGTTGCTGTGAGGATTAAATGAGTTGATGTGTGTAAAGTGCTTAGAATAGTGCCTTACATATATTTAGTGCTCTATATTAGCTAATATTATCATCTTTATCATCCCTTCTTTAGCGAGGTCTTAAATCCAAGTGTTCTTTTTCCACCTTCTCTATCTATGGTGTTATGTTGGGGAAAAAATGGTTCACTAGGCTGGCCATCTTGTGACCTTAGGCAAGTCACTCCTGCTATATTATACCTGATCTATAAAATGAGGGATTAAGGGTGATGATCTTTGAAGTGCTGCCTAGTTCTGTCGTTGATTCCAAGTAGGCAGTGACAACAGGCTTGCCAGTTGGTTTGTGGCCACTGGGTCCTATCCAGGGATTGGCCTTGTCCAGGGCATAGCTGGACTTTGTGACCTGAGTGCCCAGGCATGTCAACTGGACTAAATGGGGACAAGAATGAGCCAAGTGCTGCTGGGAGAATCCAAGCATGGAGTCTCTCAAAAGAAGACTGCACTGTAGAAAAAATACAGGCAGTGGAATCAGCCAGAACTGGGACTAGGGTAATTCAAACAGCATCACAGATAGAGTCCTGAGCAGAGCATTGGTAAGTGATGCCAAGATCACTCTTTGACCCTTGATAAAAAGTCAATGATATATCTTTAGACTATAAGCCCTCATGGTGCTCTGAGTTGGGCCTGTATGTGCTTGTCGAGCTCTAGCAGCACCCTGTTGGTACCCATCTTTGGCAGGACAGGGGAGACTTCTCTGTAAATACTTATTTTATTGAGGTCAGTGACCAGCAATTCTTCTTCTCCACTGAGGCCAGAACAAGAAGATATTGACTTTTAGTGTAATTGGAAGAAAGCAAATTCAACATATAAATAAATCTCCTCTTAGTCAGGGGCACCAGTAACTGAAGGTGGCTGTCCAAGTCTCTTTCTTTGGGGTTGAAGAATGGAGCCATCTTGTTTATGATATTATGAATGGAGTTCTGTGAGTTCATTTTAGCTTATTAGTAAACATTGGTAGTATGGCATGATAGGTATTAGTGCATATACAGTCAGAAGACTGAGCTCCATAATTTATTACATGTGTGATTGGCCAAAGGACCAGGCCACCACTCTGAGCCTCAGTTTCCTTATCTTTAAAATATGGGTAATAGATCCAGCTCATTCAGTAAGGATCAAGTGATGCAGTAGATGTGAAAACACTTTGTGAACAGTAAAGCATGAGGTACTTTAAATGTGTTATTACAAAAGGTCTTATTTGAAATCTCTTTTACATCCAAGCTGAGGAGCTCCCTCTATGCCTTCTATAGAAGGCACAATGGCTAGACCCCTGAGCAATGAAGGATGCCTCATGCAGAAGCTAACCAACAGAATGCCCTAACTAAGTCAAAAGATCAGTGTGTGTGTTTTCTCCTGTGTGTGATGTGTTATGCATTAATATCATGACCATAGGGGTATTCTCTGGCTGGTATGTTGGAAGGCAGACCTGTGTGAGAGGATGCATGTTCCATATTCTGTCTCTGTTATCTTTAAATTGTTTTGACTTCAGTCTTGTGGAGCCATAATTGCCTTGGGGTCCTTCCTCAAAGTAGGCTAATGGAAAAGATGACTTCTAGAGGACATGTTCAGCAATTCAGTTCTGGGGAGGGAATGTTTGAGTCCTTTGCCTGACAGGACATATGTTCTCTATTCTGGAAATTGTTCCTCCAAATGCCAGAAAGATTGATGACCCATACAGGCTGGAACCAGTTAGGGGAAAAAGAAGAATACATAACACAGTGGTCAGGATGGTAGCCAGAGAGAAACTAACTATTCCCCAACACCCATCCTCATCACTGTGCATAGACAAGTGTCATGAACATATGTGTGTGTATGTTTATGTGGCAGTGGCATAGATGTCTGCCTGGCGCTATGTGGAGCCAAGTCCTGCTGGCCACAAATTCTAAGGACCAAGGTTAGGTTCTGTGCATAGCCCCTGCCTTGCTGACTGAAACTGAGCTTACCCCTTAACTTGCTTATGGTTCAGTTTTGCCATCTATCAGATGTAGAAGTCAACCTAGATTCCCTGTGTATCTTACAGGGTGGTTGTTTAAATCACTGAGTGAATCTGTGACAATGTCGAGTTTCTTGGGAGCAAGGCATCACAGAACGCCATATTCTTTCATACCTATGAACACATGACCTCTCTGGATAGCATCATGTGTGGGTGAGAACAGGAGGCTGCAGGACTGGGGTCCATTATATGTGAGGAATGCTGTGGTCTGTAACTCCTGAGGGTGGGGTACAGTAGGATTAAATAATGTATCACCAACTCTCAATTGGACAGTTCCAAAGAAGAAGAAGAAAGGGGGAGGAGCACAGAGAATTTATAGCAAATATGCTCGAGCCTCATTTTAGCCATTGGTTTCAGACTCTCTGCCCATTCCAGCTCCAGGGCTGCCTCGAAGTACCAAGGAGAATGGATTGGAGCTTTTTCTTCTCTAGGGAAGGAGATCTTGAGTAGGGATAAAATCATGAGGTCTGTGTAGTCCATATACACATTCTGGGTCATTCTACCCACTGGCTAATGGAGAGTTGATAGTATTATTTGTCTTGTAGTCCAGTGGAGCTTGCTCTCCCAATGTCATCTCCATCACCCTACCCTTCATCACTAATATGTGAGTTTTTCCATAAGTAGTAGAGATTTGGGGAAGGGGGCAAGTAAGGTAGCTAGACGTGTGGACTGAACACATTCTTATTTTGTCTCCTAAGCTGATCACTGGAGATTCCATCGTTAGTGCTGAGGCAGTATGGGATCACGTCACCATGGCCAACCGGGAGTTGGCATTTAAGGCTGGCGACGTCATCAAAGTCTTGGATGCTTCCAACAAGGATTGGTGGTGGGGCCAGATCGACGATGAGGAGGGATGGTTTCCTGCCAGCTTTGTGAGGGTGAGTGTCAGCCTTCACTCTCCTCTCCTGTCTCCTTGGCTACTTGCCCCTGGCCTCCCCTTCACCAGCCCTTGTTCTCCTCCTTCCCCTTCTTGTGACTCCTCACATTTTTCCCCATGTGTTTGGTCACCTACCCAGGGCCCGGGCTTCCTTTAATCTTTGCCCTTCTAGTTTTGAGACTTTTTTATCTTGTTTATTTTAACAATCCCCACCTCCTGCCTCCCACCTTCTACCCACTGTGACTTTGCACAAATCACTTCCCTTTTTGCCTTGATGGTTTTGAAGATGCTTTTAACTCTATATTGCTGTGAAATTTTACCTTTCTTCTCTCTCTTTTCTGTTTTCTTTCTTTTCCTTGCCTCCTCTTTTTTTATCCTTTCTTTTTATAGATCTCTTCCCACCCTCTTTCTCCCCTCCCCACTCCTCTCTGCTTCCTTTGCCTCCTTTCTCTCATTTAGGGAAGTGTGAACACCCCTGCGTGTTGTCTTATGATTGTCTACAGCTGTGAATGTAAGCGTCTGGGCTCTCTACCCTCCCAGGGGTTGGAGTTTACTCATTGCAAATCTTACTTTTTGCAAGGTGGCTGGGAACTAAGATGTGTCCAGGGTGGGAAGCAGGCAGCTTGATAGTGCTGGCAAGGCCTTGGCCCCTTTGACATTGTACCATGAAAAACCTGGCCGTTAAAAGAAGGGGCTCTTGGGAAGGGGCTCCTTAGCAGTTTCCACTTCCTCTGGGTCACCCATTAGCAGGATGCTAATGGGGAAAGAACATTGGCCTGGTGTTCCAGCTCTTGGCCATCCTTGGAGTTATGAGCTAGAATCAGTTGTTTGGCAATTGTGAGCTCTGATTTTCCCCATATGCAAAATGGTGTTGGCAATTCTTTCATGACAGGGGATATCACAGTGAATTAAATAATGTACATTAAAACAGATTTGTGGCAATACAAGTACCAAAGCCACATCAGGATGTCTTATGACCATCCTTACCACAGCCTATCATCTTTTGTTAGTTTCTTTTGTAATATAAGACTGAAGTCCTGACCCCAAACAAAAGATCAGAGTGGCTTGGGCCCTTGGGCCCTTGGAGAAGGGTCTCAGGATAAGAAGGATAGAAGTGTGACATGAAGGAAGGAGCAGGGCATTTGGAATCAGATAATCTGAGATGCAGATGCAGTTTCAGCTTTACTACCTCCTAGCTCTGTGGCTTTTGGCAAGACTTTTATCTTTCCTGAGCCTTATTTCCTCATCTGAAAAATAGGAATAGGAGACTTTTTATGAGGATTAAATGAGATCACTATGTGAGTAAAGAATCCGACACAGTGCTTGGCACATAGTGGGTACTTAGCAAATGGTAACTTGCTTTATCATTATCATTATCCTCATCATCACCACCACCACCTCCACCTTATTAACTCCAATAAGGTCTATGTATGAAGGCTGGTCATAGTGGTTGAAAGAGACCTCCTTCCTTGGAGGGCTGCAAATGTAGGAAGCACTGTTATCCAGTTAGAGCAATTTAGGTGAGGGCACTGCTCAGAAGCAAGGAAGTAGACAAAATAGCCTCTCATCCCCTCTATCCTGAGAATTTCTTAATGAAATATCCAGTCCTTTCTCCTCTACCTATATGGAGTCTTCCATCAGAGTTTCCACATGCTGTGTGTCCAAGCTCAGCTTTGTTGGTTGATGAACTGGTCCCAGGGGTAGTTAGAAAGAACACATCAATAACCATGGGCCTTTGGAACTAACAAGAAGCCCCGTACACAGACAGCTTGTGTGTCTTAGGCTGACGGCCCTCCCTTTAAAAGAAGGATTAAACTGCACCCAGTGACAAAATCACCCACATCTGCATGTATTTCACCTATAGTGAAATGTCATTTTTATAATAAACTGTAATTCAAGGGGTGGGACAAAATATTGAGCAAGGCAGAATGACCCCAGGAGGTGAATGACAGAATCAAGCTTCAGAATATCAATGAACTGGCATTGATTTTCCTACATCCAAGTCCAGGAGGAGTGTTTTTCCAAGCACACAGCCCAAGCAGCCTGTTGGATGGGCTGAAGCTGACATTTGAGAAGACCACTGGCTGGGCCAGGCATGCATAGTATAGAGTCTAGCCTAGTGGTTCTCAATCCTGGCTTCACAATGAAATAATTCACTTGGAATCTTAAAAAAAAAACAAAAAACAACAAACACTAAAACCCAGGCTCTAGGCTAGTTAAATCACAGTCTTTGATGTTGAGAACGATTTGGCCTAGGCCAGTACAGTCCAATAGAAATATAATGTGAGGGACTTCCCTGGTGGTCCAGTGGTTAAGACTCTGTGCTACCAATTCAGGGGCCTGGGTTCGATCTCTGGTCATGGAATTAGATCCCACTTGCTGCAGCTAAGAGCCCTCATGCTGCAACTAAAGATCCCACATGCCACAATGAAGATCCTGCATGCCGCAACTAAGATCCACACAGCCAAATAAAATAAATAAATAAATAAATATTTTTTAAAAAAGAAATATAATGTGAGCTACAAATGCAAATCTCAAATATAATTTAAAAATTTCTAGTAGCCACACTAAAAAAAGTTAAAAAGATACAGTGAAATTAATTTAATGTATTTTACTTAACCTAATATATCTAAAATATTATGATAAAATATAATATATTATCACTATAAATTTTTTAATAATATATTTTACTAAGTCTTTGAAATCTGATGTGTTTCTATACACATCTCAATTCATACTGGTCACATTTCAAGTGTTCATTAGCCATATGTGGCTAGTTGCTCTATCAGATAACACATATCGAGACTGAGGACTGTGACAGTAGACCAGGAGCATTAATGACAGAGCCTAAATCATAAATTAGAGCTCCAATATTCTATTATACCAGCTCCAATATTCTATTCTATTCTATTCTATTTTACCAGTGTTTATTCTTTGAGGAACTAAGATAGCATTCCATGTTGCCTCAGATTGTATTCAGAACGAGCATTTGATCATTGCAAACCTTTTTTTTTTTTTTAAGTAATAGTTGAATGGTCTTCAGATCTCTAAAGGAGAGTACCATGCAACCTTAGTGGCCAGCTGTTGTGGTGTCACCAGTAAAAAGAAATGGGGTTAAACTGTTGCATGAATGATGTGAAAATTGACTCCAAGTTAGACCTTTCAATTCTCATGAATGAGCATTTATGTGTAGGTTTACATTTCTGGTAAGATTGTGTGTTCCTCAAGGAACTGAATGATGGAAGTTATGTAGGCTTTTCTAGTAGATATTTAAAAGTAGAATTGCTATTTCCATTCTTCTACACTGATTTTGGTTGAGGATAGAATGGTATTGTGCAGGCAGTGCTAGATATATTAGAAAATGAGAGACCTGAGTTCTAATTTGGCTCTCTAAAACATTTGACATATGATAATTTGCTTTTAGTTTCTCCTTCACCTCTGAAGCATTCTCTAGAATCTATTCAAGCTCTGACAATGTCTAGGTAAGACATAGCGATGAGTCACACTGAACTGTTGAATCTTCATTAGTACTGATGTTATTGGTAGGTAGATAGGTGGTTTCCTGAGAGGCTGTACCTATATGTTGTATAGTTCCCTTGTTTATCCAGACTCATCCTGAGCTAAGATTCAGTAGCTCCTTGAGAATATCATCCTTAGGTTATTTGACATATAACATGAAAGTATAATGGCAAAGAAAAGACTTTCCTCCTAACTCTATACCAACCGGACACCTTTGTGGATCACTGGACCAAATTGGTCGCTGACATAGTGGAGCATCTCCATTTCCTATCTGGAAGACTCATTGCTGTGTGAACATCCCAGCCCTAGGATGGATAATCCAGGGTGCTTAATGCTGTTCTATCCAAGCTAGCCATACCTGTTGTTAATCAGGTTTAAAACCAATGTGGAATCTGAGAAACCCAGATTCTTGCCTCAGTCTGCTGAGTATGCAGCTTGAGCAGCTTCCTGTACATCTTTGAAGCCCAGTTTTCCTCCTTGTAAAATGGGGATAATTAAGTCTTTTAAAAATCCTTTGTAACCTGAGGTATGCTGGATACCTGTAAATAGGAAGTGTGATACCACTTTGGTTACTGTACAAGAAATTGCTGGGTTTATGTATCTTCTATTCAGTCAAATATCTGCCTCTCCTGTTGTTCAGAATTTCATTCTGTATGTATATACATGTATTGTGTGTGTTCTGAAAGTCTCTTTCTTCTGTACTGGGAATATGACTTCACAGGAGCAATACAGGAGTTGATTTACCTTCCCAGCAAATGGTCAGGTTAAGTGAATTACAGCTTGCTGAATATTAGTCCTCACATCTAACTGTTGACATCTTCAGCTGCTTTCCTGGGCCAGTTTCCCCTTTGGGAGCTGAGAGCAGACTGCTGGGATATGATTGTGTCTCTAAGTAGAAAATCCCATCCCTGTGGTGGCCCTCCTTTCGCATGCTGGCCCTAACTCCAAATCATTCAGGTCCATTTCTTTTTTTTTTTGCGGTATGCGGGCCTCTCACTGTTGTGGCCTCTCCCGCTGTGGAGCACAGGCTCCGGACAAGCAGGCTCAGTGGCCATGGCTCACGGGCCCAGCCACTCCGCTGCATGTAGGATCTTCCCAGACTGGGGCACGAACCTGTGTCCCCTGCATCGGCAGGCGGACTCTCAACCACTGCACCACCAGGGAAGCCCCAGGTCCATTTCTTTTATCACCATGTAAAAATTGGCCTTTGCTCTGACTTTGGGCCATGGCCTGGGGACAGCTTACTACCCACTTGAGGGCAGGCTCTGTACAGAATACATGACAACCTGCTATTGTCAGTGGTAGGTGAGGCCTGAGGGACAAGATATGGGTTTGTTCAGAAAATAAAGAGCCTACTCAGATGCCATCAGAACATATTGTCCTTGTTTCTTCAAATTCTAGATTTCCCTGGTTTCTGGACTACATGGATGCAGGAGATGAAAGGATGAGCTAATCAGGTCATTACCATCATTCCTTACAGTTGTACAGATTAGATGTAACAGAAATTAAACCTCTACTGTTCATAGAGAAACCCACTGCTCCAGAGTGTTACTTGGCTTTTAATTATATAGTGTCTATTTTTGTTTGCACTTGGGGAAAGTTTTTCACCTGTATGAAACCCTACTCACAATAGATTTACAGCTGGAAAGACCCATCTTGGCCAGGAGTAGCTGACTTAGATGTTTACAGGGCCAGGCAGGTAACTTACATGAGTAAAGCAGTCTGGTACCAGGGTTAAGTGGGAGCCTGTATCCAGCTGGGAAATCTATGCCCTATATAAAGGGAGCAAAAGTGACTTGGATGGTTCTCATTGGTGGGATAGGTTATAGGAAGTAGGGAAGTCCAGTGAACTCAGATCTTCCAGATTTTTCAAGAAAAGCCAGGAATTGGATTTTATTCATATTTTTGAAATGTTGACCAGTAATTCACATTTTTAAAAGAAACACTGTGAAGAATAAACTGAACATATCAGCAGGCTAAATTGTAACCCCAGCTTGTGACCACTGCTCATCCTAATTTCTTCATTTTATAAATCCTGAGGAAACATGGGCTCAGAGAATGCAATTGACTTTCTCACTCATGTAGGGAATTAGTGACAAAGCTAGTACTTGAACCCAGGCCTCCTGAATCTTACTTTAGACAGGTGATTTAAAGTCTTTGTCTAGTAAGTACAATGTCTAGACTTCTTCAGGTATGGTTTCTGTCAGTTTACTGTTTTCCTATGAATGGGCCATAATGTCCTGTTTCTTTGTATGCCTTGTAATTTTGTGTTGAAAACTGGGCATTTTGAATATTATAGTGTGATAACTCTGGAAATAAGATTCTCCTCCTTCCCCAGAGTTTTTTGCTGTTGTTTGTTGAGGGATACAGTTGTCCATTTGTTTAGTGACTTTTCCAAATCTTTTGTTTTTTTTTTTTTTGCAAAGACTGCCTTCTTTGTCATGTGTGGTAATGGAAATCTCTATTCCATTATGTCATTGGTCAGCCAGTGACCTGACAGGGATTGCTTTTAGATACTTGGAGCCAAAACAAACAAACTACTATCCTGGTCTTTGCAACTTGGCTCAGAGCTGGGGCATTCCTTCAACACTAATCCAGACTGCCCACAGCTCTGCCTTAGTCTTCTTCTCCTACTCTCCTGATTTCATGGAACCTGCAGATTCTCCAGAAGTGCAAGCCTACAATCTGCTCAGCCTTTTTCTGAGCATGCGTCTGGTCCGGGGCATGTGTGTTTCACTCTGACTTCCTCCGTATGCACAGTGGCCCTTCTAAGTCTTTATTCCCCCAAGAAACTTTTTCCTTAGTCTCTTCCTTCCTGTGGTATTGGATTCATTTGCTGCTTGCCCCTTCTACTATCCCTTGCCCTGGGTGGACAGGGGCAGTGTATGTCTTTAAGTCTTTCAACAGAGGCAGTCACAACCTCTAAAGCCAATTTAGCCTTAGGGGGTGGGGGGTACAAGACAAAGGCCAGTCTCTGTGCCTAGCCCTCAAGGACCAAACAGATCAAAACCCACAGCCACAACATTTTAAAAACAAGGTCTTTAGTCCCTTGGCATCAGCAACCTGCAGGAGGAATGTGGGCCACCTTTCTCTTAGCTGCTGGGGAATCAGGAACGGTAGACAAATTAGCAAAAATGCTTCAAAATTCTCTTACCAAATTTTAGCCATTCTTTTCTGCATCAAGAGGGATAAATTGGAAGATTGGGATTGACATATAAACACTGCTATATATAAAATAGGTAACTAGTAAGGACCTACTATATAGCACAGGGAACTCTACTCAATACTCTGTATTGACCTATATGGGAAAAGAATCTAAAACAAAGTAGATGCATGTATATGTATAACTGATGAACTTTGCTGTACACCTGAAACTAACACAACATTGTAAATCAACTATACTCCAATAAAATTTTTTTATAAAAGGGTTCCTTGGTTCCTGTAAGTTTCGAATTAGATTCCAGAATTCTGAAAAAGTTGGTCTGTCAGTCTTTGCCAGCTAAAGGTTGTTTCAGTAGAGGGCCTGATTCTTTGTGCATCCTAATCTGCCACTTTTAGTGATGTTACCCCCTCTTGAATCTTAATCCTGTGCTTTCTGGGCTACAGAACAGTCAGGAAAAGGTATGCATGGGCTGCTAACAAGACTGTTAACACTTGAGGACCTACCTCCCATTTCAGGCTAATGGCAACTGTGTTTTGATTTCTTGAGATGAGTTCAGACATGCCAGCCCTTGTTTTATCCATTCAAGCTTCAGGTGGACAAAGACCTCTAGCCTTAACCATCTATGCAGAAAGTCTTATTTGTGATGCTAGAGTTGACTCATTACAGGATCTGTGAATTGAGGATGACATTAGCAGGGAGGACATTTCTCCCTGGATTACAGAAATTTCTCTCCTTCATACTAGAGTTTCAAATGGTATTATTAGCACTCATTTGCATTCACATGATCCATCTTAATGGCTTCTCACTATGTACACACTTTGGATGACATTATCCAGTACATCCTTTATCTAATTGGTGGGGAATTTTCTTTTTTTTTTTTTTTAATATGGAGTCACCCAGCTCAGAGATAACCTTAAATATGGCTGGTGCCTGACCCAGGTGATTTCCTCCATATTCAAGTAGGTCACCCTGTAGGTCTCTCTCAGAATCTCCAAATTGAAAACAACCATGAGGGTCATACAGTCTATCCCCCAGCCTCCAGGCAGGATTATAATTAAATTATCCTGGACTTTGGCGAACCTGGCGGGCATCTGTCAGCAAAGCCTAAACTACTTCCTTGATTAAGGCTGTTAGCCCTTATGTTGTAGTCTAAGCCAATTTCTTTAAGCATGTGGCTTTTTGCACTAGGCAGATGATATTTAAGAGCTGGCACCAGTAGAAGTCACTCTGAATTGTTCCCTTCATGATGGAGCTTTCCTTCCAAGGCCTTGCTCTTGATCCATAACATGAATTGGAAATTTGGTTGGCTGCCTGAGTTTAAGACTATGATCTGAGGCCTAGGGTCTGTTTTTCTCTGTGTAGCTAACCCCTAGGTTCATTTAGGGATCAGTTTGGGCCTCCCTGGTACCATGTCTACACTATCTTGGTGATCTTGATGACTTGAGGAGAGAAAGACCATGACTGATTGAGTGCTTGGAGATAAGGTCTGTTTCTGAGGCTCTTTGGGAAGTATGACATTTTGGAAAATCATGATAATTGTGTATATATATATTTGTATATGCATATATTTCATTTTCTGTCATTATTGATGTAATTATGAGTCAGGGTAAACCTCTTATCTTTTTCTTCTTATTATTACTACTGCCGTTACTATCTCCTTACCAGTATTTACTAATCTTTGAACAAAAGTGACTGTCCAGCACTTAGCAAAGCTACAACCTTGAGCCAGGTAGACAAGGGCTGAGGATGTCTGGCATCTTGAGAGGCCTCCTCCCAGGAACCTTGTCCTGCTTATTAGAGAGTCACCATAAAAACCATACTCAGATGCCCATGGGTTTCTTTTTTGGTTTTCAGAAGTGAGTCTTCTCTGAAGAACTTGATTTGGGAATGCCTTAGTGCTGAATGAGAGAATTGACATTTTTTTCTTTAATTCTGTTCCCAGAATGGGTTTGATCCCTTAGATTAACTCAGGGTGATCATTTCTGGAGGACATGAAGACTGGTTGCCAATCTCTAGGATATGAGCCACAGGCAAAGGGTCTGAGGGCTCAGGCCTTGTGTGTACCATTCCTGTTAGAGATCCAGCCAGCAATGGAGTCTGATACCTCCTGGCCTAAATACAAATAGGTACCATTGCCTTTCAGAGACATTTTCTCTTCTACAATAGGACAGGGACAAAGCAAAGTAGGCCAGGGCCTTAAGCAAGAAACCAGACTCCCTCACTGAGAATGGTATTCTCTGAGTATGGTGGACTGGACTGATCAGTTGAGCATGTCAGTACTTAGGTTAAGGGACCTAAAACTATCCTTCCCTTGCCTTGACTAGGATTAGAACTCAGATCCAGTGAGATCTGAGTTGCAAGGTGACCTTTGTTGAGGCTTTTGCCTTAGAGGAGTGAAAGAGTAGGTGAATGATGCTAAGAGGGCAGGAGAGGCATATGAATAGGGAGCTTTGGCCAGAAATTTTTCTAGCCTTTTAAGATTGGGTGGCCCTTCTCTATTGGAAATGTGCTATGTAGGTGTATCAAAGATCAGTTTGTGTGTGTTGAACAGGAGGACTTCTCTGTGGAGGAATAGGGAATGATAAAGCTCCTTGGGGATAGAGAGAGGAAACACTTTAGAGATTTCCACACAAGAAGAACACAGTGAAGGTAGCAGGAGCATTGGGCTGGGAAGTCAGAGATCTGAGTTTAAGGGCCAGCTCTGCTGCTTATTCTCTCGGGGATGTCAGGCAGGGACCTTTCTTTTCTGGGCCTCAGTCTCAACTAACAGTTCAGAGAATTGGACCAGGTGGTTTCTAAAGGCCCTGTCTGCACCAGTTTGAGCTTCTTCCATGATTGTATAACCAAGATCATCTGTTAAGTGCCTGCATCCAGTTAGAATAGTATATCAGATTGGTTTGATGGAGCTTTCCAGTGGAGAAGAAAGGATTTGGCTTTGCACTACAGCTATTGAGTAGAGGGTGGTAACACCCCATCCCCAGGTGGTAAGGCTGTTTCTGTGAGGCACCAGCCAGTGGGTACCACGAGGAAGATGACACAAGGTTGTGTAAAGAAGCAGTTCAGCTCAGAAGCTGTGTCCTCCTGTCCTTTGAGCAGCTACACTCTAAATTAAGAGACAGTTTGTTTTTGATCTCTACAGAGCTACCTGTGTCAATTGAGTAGGGAGATTCCTGAGGTGTAAATATCCAGGCCCCAGGCTCATCTCCTTAAATATATCTCTCCCACTATTTCTCTAAAGCCAGGATGCTCTTTATTAGGAATCAGAGCCTTTCATTTTATTTTAGTTTTTTAAATTTTTAAAATTTTATTGGAGTATAGTTGATTTATGATGTTGTGTTAGTTTCAGGTGTACAGCAAAATGAATCAGTTATACATATATTTACTCTTTTTGTTTAGATTCTTTTCCCATATAGGCCATTACAGAGTATTGAATAGAGTTCCCTGTGCTATACAGCAGGTCCTTCTATTTTATATATAGTAGTGAGTATATGTCAATCCCAATCTCCCAATTTATCCCTCTCCCCTCATCCCCTGGTAACCATAAGTTTTCTACATCTATGACTCTACTTCTGTTTTGTAAATAAGTTCATTTGTACCCCTTTTTTTAGATTCTACATATAAGCAATATCATATATTTGTCTTTTTCTGTTTGACTTCACTCAGTATGAGAATCTCTAGGTCATTCCATGTGGCTGCCAATGGCATTATTTTGTTCTTTTTTTATGGCTGAGCAGTATTGCACTGTATATATGTACCACATCTTCTTTATCCATTCGTCTGTTGATGGACATTTAGGTTGTTTCCATATCTTGTCTAGTGTAAATAGTGCTGCAATGAACACTGGGGTGCAT
This sequence comes from Aethalodelphis obliquidens, assembly GCF_003676395.1. NCBI lineage: Eukaryota > Metazoa > Chordata > Mammalia > Artiodactyla > Delphinidae > Aethalodelphis > Aethalodelphis obliquidens. Next base: position 935,215 of record NW_020838063.1, read on the forward strand.
GAATCTTTTTGAATTATGGTATATGCCCAGGAGTGGGATTTCTGGGTCATATGGTAGTTCTATTTTTAGTTTTTTAAGGAACCTCCATACTGTTCTCCATAGTGGCTGTATTAATTTACATTCCCACCAACAGTGCAAGAAGGTTCCCTTTTCTCCATACCCTCTCCAGCATTTTTTGTTTGTAGATTTTTGGATGATGGCCGTTCTTACTGGTGTGAGGTAGTACCCCATTGTAGTTTTGATTTGCATTTCTCTAATAATTAGCGTGAGCATCTTTTCATATGCTTTTTGGCCATCTGTATGTCTTCTTTAGAGAAATGTCTATTTGGATCTTCCACCCATTTTTTTTTTTTTTTTTTTTGCGGTACACGGGCCTCTCACTGCCGCGGCCTCTCCAGTTGTGGAGCACAGGCTCCGGACGCGCAGGCCCAGCGGCCGTGGCTCACGGGCCCAGCCGCTCCGCGGCACGTGAGATCCCCCCGGACCGGGTCACAAACCCGTGTCCCCTGCGTCGGCAAGCGGACTCTCAACCACTGCGCCCCCAGGGAAGCCCGCCCCCCATTTTTTGACTGGGTTATTTGTTTTTTGATATTGAGCTGCATGAGCTGTTTGCATATTTTGGAGATGAATCCAATATCAAAAAACAAATAACCCAATTAATCGCCTTTCATTTTATAATTACAACTTTGCTTTAGGATCCAGACTCCAGAGAAGAGAGGAGAAGGCTTCAGCCTATTCATACTGAAGTGTTAATTATTGATATCAAACTTTTGCCTGAGAATGATTTGGAGGAGAGAAGGGACCATGAAGGAAGCAAGGAAATGAAGTAAGCGAAACCAAAACCCAAAAACAAACAAACAAACAAAAAAAAAACGGTAGATGAGGGAAAAAGGTGGAAAGAAACACAAAATACCATGGAAAGGGAGAGCTGCAAACATACGTACTTAGCACCTCCATTTGCTTGGAGCTAGCTGGTCCTCCACAGGGACTTCATGCCCCTTAGGAACTATTTTGAATTCTGGGGCACTGGCCTGAGAATCAGATAGAACTGACTTCACATCTTATATTCAAATACTTGTGAGCAGTGTGATCTTTAAAATAATTTCTTCATATCTTCAAACGTTTTATTTTTCTCACCTGTAAAACAGGGCAGTGAGCCCTGATATTCCTTAAATATCGGACCCTAATATTTGAATAGCATGCTACAGTTTGATATGGCACAATTTGCCCTCTCTCATATAGAGAGTTCTAAGGCTAGTAGAGCAGGGCAGAGGTTATAGCTGAAAACCAGAGCAAAGAGAGACTATTTTCTTCAGAGACCCAGGCCACTCAGAGTAGTACCTAAAGCCTAAGCTTCTTGGGGGCTCACAATCCAGTGCCTTCTGCATTCCCCATGACCATTGTGGGGCTCAAAAGTTCATGTGAAAGGACTTTAGCAACTCTGAAGTCTATGCCCCCATGAGAGATTAGACTTGCTTTTACCCTGAGGGAAGCTTGAAGATTGGGTTGGCTTTCTTGAAGGGGAGAGACCACAAGTAAGGCAGAGGGTCAGATCAGTGAAGAAGGAAGCTACCGAGCAAAGGAATGTCCCTGGTACTGTCAAGGCCACCTGCTCATGATAGCTTGGCCCTGGCAGTTCTCTTTTGGCTCTTATTTGTCCTCCAGTTCCAGTTCCAAGATGAAAGGATTCTTAGATCCTACTTACTGATGGCAAGTTTCCGGACTAGCCTAGGGCCAAAGTACCCCCAGCTAAGAACCAGGTTTGTTGGCAATATTATCTAGGCTGCTAGTCTCCAGACCTCTTTATGACTCTGCAAGGGCCAGCCTTTCCCTTACTTGACCTCCTCAGAGTGATCTGGAAACATCTTAGAGTAGCTGTGAAATCTCCAAGTATACGAAGTTTGGCTTTAGAGTGTACGTGTTTCTCTCTTATCTTCCCTTCTCTTACTTGGTCTTACCAATCTTCAGTTATTGAAACAACTTGTTCTCCAGAGCAGTGCATCTGGTCAGGTGAGCTGCTGTCCCAAGTAAGTACCAAACTCAGGTGCAGGCTGGGTTGGGACCACAATATGCCAGGACTAGGATGGGTACTGAATCTCTGCCAGCCTCAAAGAGCTAGAATTCGAACCCCTGGGCAGCACTTACTGGTTCAAGATGGGGCTGCCTCCCTTAGGTTCTTGCATTGACTGACTGAACTCAGAACACTCAATAGTCATGAGATGCCATCCAATGGAGTTATATAACATAGGGACAACTGACCAAACCATTCTCTTCCCTTTGGACTTTATTATTTTTCCAAGAGCTTTACTTCTAGCCTCCATTTCTCTTTCTTGATTGGGGCAGATTGGAGACTATTCCCTGCCTCATTCCCCTACCCCATCCACAAATACAACCCTCCAGCTTTGGAATAGAAACAACTAGAGCTGACAGGCATATTCACTTAGATTAATTTCTGTTTCCTCACATAAGACATTGGACTGACATGGCTGTCTTTGGATGAGGTATTAAGGCATTGAGAGGAAAGCTGAAGGTAGGATTTTTTATATAACAGAACATCTAAAGTGGCACATCTAAGGTGCTTTCCCCTTGATCCTTCTGTAGGGATGGTGCTGGAGAAGGCAAAACCAAAGCCTATCATAATTTCAGGTGACTTCCTTAAAGGTGAAAGGAAGGCCTTTTCTACTTCATAAATGACCAGTTTTCTTGTTTCACTTTGCTTTTTTCCCCTCTTTGCTGGTAGAAGACACAATTATACAAGGAGAAATCCATTTGAGGTGGTGGGGGCCTGGAGTTCTTTGTTAATAATAGTTGAAGAAGACATTTGGGGTAACTAACTTTCCTACCTCTCCTTTCCTTCCACCATCACCACTTCACAACCACCCATCCCACCACCCACCCACTGCCCCCCGCCCAGGAGCAGAAGACCTAGAAGATGAAATTGCCTCTGAACAGTAAAATAACTTCATCAGCTTTCTTGGCTTTGCTAAATACAAGATAGGAACTGAATCATGACAGGGACAGAGGGTGGGGGATGAAGGAGTAGAGTGAGCCCACGGGGGAGGGAAGAGGAGGGAAGGAGAGGGAAGGGATGGAAAGGGAAAGAGGGAAAGAAAGTCTGGAAGTATTTTCATCACTCTCAGCATTACTGCTATTACAACCGAGTGTTTTTTGAGCCCCTCCTTACTACCAGACTCTCCACAGTTCTAGCAAAGCTCAATTAAAAAGAATACTTCCCCAGCCTGGAATCACATCCTCTCATTACTTTTACTAGCTAAACAGATGTCATAATGAAGAAACCTGTTTTTTATGATAATTCCTTTCATTAGTTAAGGACTTTCTTTAAACCTTTATGAAATCACTTGACATATCCTGTCTCACAAAAGCCTCTCATCATTAGCCCTTCTCATCCCCATTGCAGACAGGAGATGAGGGAACTGAGGCTCCAAGATGGGACATGACCTATCTAAGGTTCTGTAGCAAGTTAAAGTCGCAGAGCAGAACCAGATCTGTAAATTAGCCCTTCAGGTTGTTAGCTCAATGTTGTTTCTGTGACACCACATTGCCTACTAGGAGTTTTTGCTCTGTTTGAAGATGCTTGTAAACAGGATTTTCTTTTAAACAGCATAAATATTCTCCCTGAATCTCACTTGTACTAATAATATGTCTTATGAGCCTTTTATTTGCTAACATGGATCATCAATGAAAAGCCTTCAGCATCAGTATGTTATCAGTGTATTGTTCTTATTAAGGCTCTAAGAGTCATTCTCTGTGACCCTTGGTCCATGGGCCCTGGGCCCTGCATAAGGAAGGTCATTCTGGCTTAAGTTTGTGTTTGATTGGACTTTGTTGGATTGGATCCAGCCAAAAGGCCTGGATTTGTTGATTCTTCTTAAAATGGCCTGTGAGCAGTTGTTGTTGACTCACATAGCCAGGAAATTTTAGGTCTTGGGGAGATTTTAAAAGCCATCTAGTTCAGCCTCCTTGCTGATGTTTGAATGCGCCTAAAATATCCCTGCTTCCCAAGTGGTCATTCAGTCTCTGCTTTTATACCTCCACTGTTAGGTGGCTTCCTACATCTTCAGACCACTGGTTGTAGTTCAGGACAGTTCTGAGAGAGTTTGTCCTTAGGTTGAACTGAAATCTGTCTTGCTAGAACTCCTACTCATGAGAAGGTATAAGTGGCTAAGAGCACTAGCTCTGCAGATAATCTTTCTGGATTAAAATCATAGCCTTCCCATTTATTAACAATAATGTAGTTATGGGCAAGTCACATGTACTTTCTGTGTTTCAGTGACCTCATCTGTAATTTGATGATATAATAGTACCTACCTCATTAAGTTGTTGTGAGAACTAAACAGAATTATGCAAGAAAAGTACTGATAATAGGTTCTGACACATTAGGAAGTACTCAATAATAATATTCATGATATTAGTAGCAAACTTTCAGAATTAATAGTAGAAGTAGTGTCCTTGTTATACGCCCCCATCCCCTGGGAATACACTGACCCTCTACCTATCTGCGGCCTTTCAGAGTTCTGAAGCGTGAGATGAGGTCTGCTAAGCCTCTATTGTTCTCCAGGCCTCTGGGCTTTTGTCCTGTCCCCTGCATCAGCTTCCTGCTACTCCTAAGTGTATCTAGCTATGCCGAGACCATTTGGGCACTCAAGACTCTGTTCCACCCCATTCAGCCACTTGTGTGAGGACATGGGCCACATGGAAGCCTGGACATGCTGATATTGCCAGACTCTCAAAGCTAACTAATGAGCCTTCCAAATATGTAACTATACATTCTTGGCTGCTCTGGCTTCTACCAATAGGCATAATAATGTTACTGGGGCTGTACATCAGCAGTTAGTCCTCATTTATTAGAGAATAAATAGTGGAACACTTTGCTATTCATCTTTTGTACGATGTATTACAGAAAAGAACCATAATATTAGACCTGTAAATTCTGCCCATTAGTCCAGCTCTTTAGTTGTTTTGATAAGCTTATTAAGGTAGTGGAGCTTGGGCCTGAGGCCCATGTGTGAAGTAGAATCATGCCCATATTCAGTTACATATTAGGTAAGCATAGCTTACTGTTATGAGCACAGTTAATAATGGTGTTACACATGAGACAGGGCCAGCAGTACCCCTGAAGTTGCAGTACAGTCAGGTAAACTTAAACTGAGGCCAGTTCCTAGAAGTTCACCTTCCCATGTGTGTTGGGATTGGCTGAGGGTGTGAGATGAGTGAGGACCCTTCCAACTGTACACACTGGGGGAAAGTACAGCCCAGTAGGGAGAGTGCAGTGTCAGTAGGCTGCAGACAGAGGGTGGCCTTGTTGCCATGGCAAGTGGTTGGTATTAGTGGGTCCAGCATAGAGTTGTTGGCTGTGCTCCAATAAGGTGACTGGGAATCCAGAGGCAGGCAGTGTGCAATGAACTAATAATGGTTTTCTCATCTGTAGAATGAAGTGCTTAGTTATAAATTAATTCCTCCAACAGATGATCATCAAGTGGTACTGAGGAGGTACAGAAGTACTTTAGACCTGGAGCCCATCCTACAAGAGTGTGATAGTAGATATGAAAACTTATACAGGAGGAAAATGACTTGCTTAAGTTCTGTGACCTTAGTCAAGTCCTTTCTCTTTCCCAGGTCTCAGTTTTCTCCCTTAGAAGATGGAGAGGTTAGACTAGATAAACTCCAAGAACCCTTTAATCAATACTCTATACTTTTAAATATTGACGTAAAATACACATAACCATTTTAAAGTGTATATAAAATACCATTTTAAAGTGTACCGCTCAGTACATTTAGGATGCTGTAAAACCATCACCACTATCTAGTTCCAGAAATTTTTCATCACCCCCAAAAGAAACCCATACTCATTAGCAGTCATTCCCCATTTCTCCCTTGCCACAGCCCCTGGACTCTATAACATTTGTACACAGGTCAGCCGGTAATAGGCAGAGGATTGTTAAGGAAGGGATGTGGTTCAATAGTTTAGTAGTAGGAAGGAAGAGGCATATGAGTAGCCACAGGAGAATACTTCAGCCTGGATAGGAACTAGAAGAGGTTAGAAATACAAGGCAGATATTGCAGGAGAACCCTAAACAAGGAGCAGGCCAGATTTGGGGCACTGGTACAGTTTTACAGGATCAGATAGTGAGTGAGACCCTACCGGTAGAGTAGCAAGTGGTATAGCCTAGACAACATAACACGTCTGACTCCAAAGCTAGTATTTTGCCAGGTCACCACCCTGAAATAGCTTTTCTGAATGTCTATCAAATATTGTGACCTTTCTGGGGAGATGAGTAGATTTCAGAGAAAAGTGAACTTCTAAAGGTTCTGGCAGAGTCAGTTAATATCTATACATCTACACATTACTTGTTGGTTATTCATCTGCCTCCCTCCCCATCCCCAGGGCACAGGGCCCTGCACACAATAGTTTAGAAGTAAATTCTGGGTGGTTTGGTTTAACTGATCCAAGTATTCCTTTTGTGGCTATTTGACTAATACAAACCTAAAATCTATCAAGGTCTAAGCAGGTGATGAGCCCATGAAAATAAACACAAGGAGAAGACTTAGGGGTAGAGTGGAAGTATAGTTGGTGTTAGAGGCATCTAGGTTTTTCTGGTAACAGTTATACTATTAAATACAGATTTGAATATATACATATTGAATATTATACTATTTAAATTATTTAAAACATTTAAGAATACTTAATTTGACTTGAAAAATTTTAAACATTCTTTTAAAAATTATTTTTGACAAATAAAAATTGTATATATTTAATGTGTACAACATGATGTACTGATATATGTAGACATTGTGAAGTGACTATTACATATAGTTAACTCTTTTTTTTCTGGTAAGAACACTTGAGATCTACTCTCAGCAAATCTGTGAGAGTATATATATATCACATTTTCTTTATCCGTTCGTCTATCGACTGACATTTATATTGTTTCCATATCTTGGTTACTTTGACTAAAGCTGTATTGAACATGAAACTGCAGATTTCTCTTTGAGACAGGGATTTTGTATCCCTTGGAAATATACCCAGAAGTTACATTCTTAGTTTTCTGAGTTACTGCGAATCCCTTTTCCATAATGACTGTGCCAATTTACATTCCCACCAAAAGGGCTCCCTTTTCTCCACATTCTTACCAACACTTGTTATCTTTTGACTTTTTGGTAATAGCTTTCCTAACATGTGTGAGGTGATATCTTGTCGTGGTATTGATTTTCACTTCCCTGACCTGATGATTAGTGATGTTGAGCATCTTTTCTTATACCTGTTGACCATTTGTATGTTTTCTTTGGAAAAATATCTATTCACGTTCTATGCCCATTTTAAAATCAGGCTATTTGTGGTTTTGCCTTTGAGTTGTATTGAGTTACTTATATATGTTGGATATTAACCCATTATGAGATATATTTTCTCCCATTACATAGGTTACCTTTTATTTTATTGATTGTTTCCTTTGTTGTATAGAAAGTTTTTAGTTTGATGTAGTCCCACTTGTTTATTTTTGCTTTTGTTACCTGTGGTTTTAGTGTCAATTCCAAGCTGGGATGAAGTGAGAGAGTGGCATGGACATATATGCACTACCAAATGTAAAATAGATAGCTAGTGGGAAGCAGCCACATAGCACAGGGAGATCAGCTCAAAGCACCTGACACTAAAAACACAGTTGCTTTGTGACCACCTGGAGGGGTGGGATAGGGAGGGTGGGAGGGAGAAGCAAGAGGGAGGAGATATTGGGGATATATGTATATGTATAGCTGATTCACTTTGTTATAAAGCAGAAACTAACACACCATTGTAAAACAATTATACTCCAATAAAGATGTTTAAAAAATAATAAAATAAAATAATTAGAAAAAATATTCCAAAATATCATTGCCAAGACCAGTGTCAAGGAGATGTTCCCCTATGTTTTCACCTAGGAGTTTCATGGTTTAGGTCTTATGTTTAATTCTTTAATCTATTTTGAGATGATTTTTGTATACAATGTAAGATAAGAGTCCAGTTTCTTTCTTTCACATTGCATATTCAGTTTTCCCAGCACCTTTTATTTAAGAGACTATCCTTTCCCTGTTGTGTATTCTTGGTACCTTTGTTGAAAATTAGTTGACAATATATGCATGGTTGATCTCTGAACCTTCCTGTTCCATTAATCCATGTGTCTGTTCTTTTTTGCCAACACTATACTGTTTTGATTAATATAGCTTTGTATTATAGTTCAAAGTCAGGGAGTGTGATGCCTCCAGCATTATTTTTCCTACTCAAGATTACTTTAGCTATGTGGGGTCTTTTGTGGTCATATGCAAATTTTAGGATTGTTTTTCTACTTCTGTAAAAAAATTCATTAGAATTTTTATAGGAATTTCATTGAATCTGTAGATTGCTTTGGGTAAACTGGACATTTTAACAATATTAATTCCTGTAACCCATGAGGGAGCATGAGGTATCTTACCATTTATTTGTGTCTTCTTTGATTTCTTTCATCCATGTTTTATAGTTTTCAGTGTACAGATCTTTAACTTCAGTTACATTTTTTCCTGAGTATTTTATTCTTACTGATGCTATTGTAAATGGAATTGTTTTCTTAATGTCTTTTTTAGCTAGGTTACTGTTAGTGTATAGAAGTACATATAATTTTTGTTTGTTGATTTTGTATCCTCCATCTTTACTGAATTCCTTTATTAGTTTTAACAGTATTTTTGATAGTGTCTTTAGGGTTTTCTATATATAAGATCATGTCATCTGCAAACAGAGACTGGTTTACTTCTTTTTTTAACATTTTTATTAGAGTATAATTGCTTTACACTGGTGTGTCAGTTTCTGCTTTATAACAAAGTGAATCAGTTATACATATACATATGTCCCCATATCTCTTCCCTCTTGCATTTCCCTCCCTCCCACCCTCCCTATCCCACCCCTCTAGGTTTACTTCTTCCTTTCCAATTTGGATGCCTTTAATTTCATTTTCTTGCCTAATTGCCCTGGCTAGAGCTTCCAGTACTATACTGAATAAAAATGGTTAGAGTGGACACCTTTATCTTCTTTCTGATCACAGAATAAAAGCTTTCAGCTTTTCACCACTGAGTATTAGGTTAGCTATGGATTTGCCATGTATAACTTTTATTTGTCAAATGCTTGTTTCTGCATCTATTGAAATGATTCATTTTTTATCCTTCATTTTGTTAATGTAGTAAATCACATGTATTGATTTGGGTATATTGAATCACCCTTGCATCTCAGGGGTAAATATGACTTTTTCATGGTGTATAATCCTTTTAATGTACCGTGGAATTCTTTTTTTTTTTTTTTTTTTTTTATTTTTTGTTGGATTTTTTTTTTTTTTTTTTTTTTTTAGTATTTTGTTGAGGATTTTTCCATCTGTGTTCATTGTGGATATTGGCCTGTAAGTTTCATTTGTTATAGTGTCCTTGTCTGATTTTGGTAGCAGAGTAATGCTGGCTTTGTAAAATGTGTTTGGAAGTGTTCCCTCTTCTTCATTTTTTTGGGAAGATTTTCAGAAGAGTTGGTATTTATTCTTTAAATGTTTGGTAGAATTCACCAGAGAAGCTATCTCGTCCTTGATTTTTCTTTGTTCTTTTCTTTTCTTTGTTCTTTGAGAAATATTCTATTTCTCCATGATTCAGTCTTGGTAGATTTTATGTTTCTAGGAATTTATCCATTTTCTCTAGGTTGTCCAGTTTGTTGGTTTATAATTGTCCACAGTGTACTCAGTGATCCTTTGTGTTTCTGTGGTATCTGTTGTAATGTCCCCTGTTTCATTTCTGATTTTATTTATATGAGTTTTCTCTTTTTTTCTTTAGCTAGAGCTAAAGGTTTGTCAATTTTATTTATCTTTTAGGAAACCAATTCTTAGTTTTATTGATCTTTTCTTTTTTCTTTCTAGTTTCTATTTCACTTATTTCTACTCTGATTTTTGTTATTTTCTTCCTTCTACTAACTTTGGGCTGAGATTGTTCTTCTTTTCCTAGTTCCTTGTGGTGTAAGTAAGATTATTAATTTGAGATCTTTCTTTTTTCTTAATGTAGACATTTATTTCTATAAACTTCTTTCTTGGAACTGCTTTTGCTGCATCCCATATGTTTTAGTATGTTGTATGCCAATTTTTGTTTGTTTCAAGTTTTTAAAAAATTATTTCTCTTTTGACTTCTTCTTTGCTCCATTGATTATTCAGTAGCATGATGTTCACTCTTCACATACTTGTGAATTTTCCAGGTTTCCCTGCTACTGATTTCTAGTTTCTTACCATTGTGGTTGGAAAAGATAGTTTATATGACTTCAGTCTACTTAAATTGGTTAAGACTTCTTTTGTGGCCTAACATATGGTCTATCCTGGAGAATGTTCCATGAGCACTTGAGAAGTATGTGTTTTCTGCTGCTGTTGGATAGAATGTTCTGTATATGTCTGTTAGATACATTTGGTCCAAAGTGTCATTCAGGTCCAATGTTTTCTTATTGGTTTTGTGCCCAGATGATCTATAAATTGTTGAAACTTGGATATTAAAGTCCCTAACTATTATTGTATTGCTATTGCTTCCTTCAGATTTGTTAATGTTTGCTTCATATATTTAGGTGCTCTGATGTGGGTGCATATATATTTACCATTGTTATTCCTCTTCATGAATTAACCCCTTTATGATTATATGATGACCTTCTTTATCTCTTATTACAGTTTGACTTAATATCAATTTGTTTGATATAGGTATATCTACTCCTTCTCTCTTTGATTTCCATTTGCATGGAATATCTTTTTCCATATCTTCACTTTTGGCTTTTGTATATCCTTAAAGCTGAAGTGAACCTCTTGTAGGCAGCATACAGTCAGGTATTGTATTGTATTCATGCAGCCACTCTATGCCTTTCAATTTGAGATTTTAGTCCATTTTCATTTAAAGTAGTTATTGATAGTACTTACTATTGGCAACTTGTTAATTGTTTTCTTCATGTTTTATAGATTTTTTCCCTTTCTTCCTCTCTTGCTCTCTTCCTTAATGGTTTGATGATTTTCTATACTGATACGCTTAGATTCCTTTCTCTTTATATTTTGTATATCTACTATAGGTGTTGCTTTGTGTTTATCATAAGACTTAAACAAAACATCTTATTGTTATAACAGTCTATTTTAAGCTGATATCAACTTAAATTTGTCCACATACAATAGCTTAACATATACCTTTTATGTTTTTGATATCATGCTTTACATCTTCTTATACTGTGAATCCATTAACAAAATATTGTAGCTATAGGTACTTATAATTATTTTGTTGTTTAGCCTTTATACTAAAGTTAAATGATTTACACAGCACTATATTACAATATTTGAATACTTAGTTTAACTATATATTTACCTTTACCTGTGAGTTTTATACTTTCACATGATTTCATGTTACTAGTCAGCATTCTCTCTTTTTGCCTTGAATAACTCCCTTTAGCATTTCGTATAAGACAGGTGTGATGATGAACTCCTTCCACTTTTGTTTGTCTGGGAATGTCTTTATCTCTCCTTCAAATGTTTTTGATAGCTTTGCCAGGTAAAGTATTCTTGGTTGGCAATATTTTTCTTTCAGTGTTTTGAGAACATCATCTTACCTTCCTCATCTGCAAAGTTTCTGCTGAGAAATCCACTTATCCTTAAACTTATTGTTTTTCTTTTTCTTTTTGTATGTGATGGGCTTCTTTTGCACTTTCAAGATTATTTCTTTGTCTTTGATTTTTGACATTTTTATTATAATGTGTCTCAGTGAAGTCTTCCTTTGGTTCAACCTGTTTGGGGACCTTTGAACTTTCATGTGCCTGGATGTCCTTACCTTTCCCCAGATTTGGAAAGTTTTCAGCTATTTATTTAAATAAGATTTCTGTCATAGACATCTAGTTTTCTTTTCCTCCCCCACATCTTTCACACTCTTATTGTCAAATTTTTAATGAATGCAAATCTGATGGCTGTAAAATATCATCTCATATCTCATTTTTCCTATTTCTAAACAGATGGAGCATATTTTCATATGTTTGTGAGCCATTCATAATTCCTCATTAGTGACATGTGTGTTAAGATTTTTCTACTTTTTTCTTTTGGGTTGTTGGTCTTTCTTTAATTATTTTTAAAGGCCTTTTTTGCACATTTTGGAGAATAATCATTTGTGTAAACATCTCCCAGTTTATAGCTTTTCTTTTCACTTTATTTATGATAACCTTTTGGAGAGAAGTTCTTACTAAAAGTGGTCAAATTAATTAATTTCTTTCTTGTTTATGTTTTTTTTCTTATTTAAGAAATTTTTTCTACTCCAAGTCCATAAAGCCATTCCTCTAAATTGTTTTCTGAAAGTTTTTATAGTTTTGTTTTTAATTATAAATATTTAATCCCATGGGAATTTATTATATATGGTGTGAAGAAAAGATCTGATTTTATTTTATTCCTTTTGTTGGACATATCTTTATTTTCTCAATAATTCAAAAAGCCAGATCTTTCATGAGTCATGTTCTCATATATATTTGAGCTTTTGGTACTTTCTAGTTAGCTTATCTATATTACTATAGTTTTATTATATGTTTGTAATTCATCTCACCTTGATTTTTTCAGGTGTGTATTAGCTATTCTTCTTCCTTTATTTATTTATACATTTTATAATGAGCTTCTTAGTGTTCCAAAATCCCTATTGAGATTTTTGTATGGATAAATTTAGTCACTAGGTCAAGATAAGGGGAATTGACATTTTTACAATATTGAGACTATCTAAAAACATGGTTTTACTCTCTATTTCAGCTGTAATATCTTTCAAAAAAGCTTAATAGTCTTCATCATAAAGGGCCTATGTATATTTTCTTAGATTTACTTTTAGGAATTATATGTTGTTTAAGATTATAAATGATATTTTTGTAAAATCATCTTTTCTTCCTATATGATATTTGCTAATTTACAGAAATGCAGTTAACTTTTATATATTGATTTGGCATCTACCAACTTTGCCAAAGGTATCTGGTTTTCTTGACTGGCAGGGAAACTATGTCATCTATAAAGGGCTTCCCTCCACCCTACCCCACCCCCATTCTGGCTTGAGCTCTCACCTTAGGAAGCAAGGGACATCAACATTTTCAACCCAGATTTAATCTCCCTTTGGTGAGGACTGTTTAGTGTCTGGCTGTCAAGGAACTGGCATTTGGAATGTGAGAGACTTGTGGAATTTATGAGGGTAATTACAAAAGCACCTCTGATATCCCTTTCCTCACTAGAGAGAAAAATTTTTCTCAGATGCCGTGTTGCCTCGTGTTTCTAGGAGAAAATGGTACCAACTTAGAGGATAATAATAATAACATCTAATATTTGACACCTTGCCAGGAGCTGTTCTAAGGGTTTTACGTGCATTACCTTATTTAATCTTCACAACAGCCCCCATGAGGTAGATTGATATTATTCTCTGTATTTTATAGATGAGGAAACAGAGGATCAGAGAGGTTTAAGTAACTTATTCTACAATTACTCATCAAGGCAGTTGTAGAGCCAGAACTTCAACCCAGATTCCCACATCTGTACCCTTCAGTACTGTCATAGATTGTCTCTCCTAAATTTGGCCTAAGAGTCTTGAGACCTTGCTTCAGTCCTGACTGCCACCTGTTCACTGTGAGGCATCACCTTCTCTGGCCTTGCATTTCTTTTTTTTCCTTTTAATTTTTATTGGAGTATAGTAGATTTACAGTGTTGTATTAGTTTCAGGTGTACACCAAAGTCAAGCATATATATATATATATATATATATATATATATATGGATATATATATCGATTCCTTTTTCAGAATCTTTTCCCATATAGGTTATTACAGAGTATTGAGTAGAGTTCCCTGTGTTATACAGTATGGCCTTGGATTTCTGAAGTACAGTGTGGGAATAATAAAGGCTGCTTTGTCTGCCTTACAGGGCTGTTTTGAAGCCTAAATAAGAGAGTTTGTGGGAAGGCACTGTTCTTTCAGGGAAGCCAGGGACAAGAGAGGAATGATAGAAAAGAGTAGGGGAAGGCTTCTTGTACAGATGGTAGAGGGCAGCCATTAGAAGGATACAGAGGTAGAGGTGAGAATAAGTAGGATGTGTTGGAATGACTGGAAAGAGTGGCCTGACTGATATGATGGTTCTTTGTTGGGGAGGAATGGAACTCAGAGGGCCAGGCCCATTCTAACATGCTGATAGTTGGCCTTGAATGCTGATACAGGATATCTACACAGGTCTTGTCTCATATCTTTTCCTTTCCTTTCTCCTTCTCTCCCCCTCCTCCTCCTTCCTTCTTTTTGTCTGATGTGTAGCCAAAATCTTCATTGCTTTGGTTTAAGCTCATTATTGCTCAATGTGTCTATGCTGGGAAAGGAAAACAATGTGTTAGCAGCCTTCTTATAATGATCTTTCATGTAATTAGTGACAGTTATTAAATCTCTTTCCCCTGAGAGGCAAAGGAATGCTTTCTGTGCTTGACTGTACCCGCCATGCTGACTGGCTTTGTGCCAGGTAGGAGTGCTAAATGCTTCTTGGCATGCATGTTCAGGAATCTCTAAGCATACTTGATTTTCCTGGAAGCTGGGTCTGAGAATTAAGAACAGAAATGGGAATGTGTGTGCAAAAAGTGGGAGCTGTGCCTGCAGCAAACCAGGTTTCTTTTAGATCTCTACATCCACCTTTGCAACCACACATTGCTATTGCTTAACTATAGTGGTAGAGAAGGACGTTTTGTTATTATAGGAGGACTTTGTTATTATAGGAGACTTTATTTCCTCCAATCTAATTCCCTTGTCTATGTTTTGCCTTTTTTGCAGTGTTTGCTGGGCTATTTGACTGATGCCTTCATAAAATAGGGGCAGATTAGAGAGTTCTGCTCATGATTAGTTATCTGGAAAAGGAAAGGGCTGCCTTGGGAGACAGTGATCTCCTCATCACTGGTTGTGTTTAAGCAGATGGGCTGGGAAATTGCCGGCAGCAGATGTTGTCAAGGGAGTTTATGTATTGATTAGGGGTCAGGTGGTGGTATGGACTGGCCAACCTTCCACTTCCTTTGTAACTCCTCTGATTCAACTGCTCTGAGATTCTATTATTTAATGTGACTGGCAGTAACCCTTCACTTTCTCAGAGGATGGCTCACTTTTCATTCCTCTCTAGCTGGCTAGATTTGGACTTTGGAAATATTGAAGTGACATTTAGACAATATCGCTTACCCATTTTCTTCTCAGAAATATCATACTGCTAGATCCAGGGGTAGGCTGGCTTCCTATGACACTGCTCGAGCCTTTATAGAACTATTCACAGGTGCTAAGACATCATGACAGGAACTGAGAGAACTATGGAATGGATGTGATAGCACTTCTTCTTTAAGAACTTCTAATCAATTTTGAGGGAAGGGCTACTAAAAATGCTGAAGAATGTGTACCAAGGGATGAGTGAACATCAGTTTAACATATGGAACAGTGATGAATCCACTGTAGCGTGTATATATTTATATAAAGGCATTAAAAAAGATCAGCAAGGATTACACCCAAAAACCATAACCATGGTTTCCTCAGGAAAGGTGGAAAATAACTAGGATGGAGAGTAGTCAAAGGGGAAATTTCACCTTATCTAGACTGTCTTAACTTTTTATTTATTTTATAAAGATGTAATGTACATGCAAAAAGTTAGCATTTTAAAGTGTACAATTTAATATATATACACATAAATATGTATATATATGTATATATATATATATATGTACACCATGTTTTGGCTTATCCATTTATCAGTTAATGAACATTTAGATTGTTTTCACTTTTTGGCTATTATGAATAATGCTATTATGAACATTTGCATATAAGTTTTTGTGTGAACATATGTCTGCAGTTCTCTTGAGTATGTACCTAGAAATAGAATTGCTAGATTATATGGTAACTATGTGTTTAACTTTTTGAGGAACTGCCAAATGTTTTCCACAGTGGCTATACCATTTTATATTCCTACCAGCAGTATATGAGGGTTCCAGTTTCTCCACATTCCCATCAATACATATTATTGTCCTTTCTTTTTTATTACAGCCATCCGAGTGGGTGTGAATTGGTATCTCATTGAGATTTTGATTTGTATTTCCCTGATGGCTAATGGTGTTGAGTATCTTTTTATGTGTTTATTGCCATTTATATATCTTCGTTGGAGAAATGTCTATTCAGATGCTTTGCCCATTTTAAGTGGGTTATTTGCCTTTTTATTGTTGAGTTCTAGATATTCTGGTTACTAGATCCTTATCAGATATAAGATATGCAAATATTTTCTCCTATTCTGTGGGTTGTTTAACTTTCTCTCTTTTTTTAAAAAAAATTTTATTTATTTATTCTTGGCTGCATTGGGTCCTCATTGCTGCACGCAAGCTTTCTCGAGTTGTGGCGAGTGGGGGCTACTTTTCCTTGTGGTGCGCAGGCTTCTCATTGCAGTGGCTTCTCTTGTTGTGGAGCATGGGCTCTGGGCACACGGGCTTCAGTAGTTGTGGCACATGGGCTCAGTAGTTGTAGCTCACAGGCTCTAGAGTGCAGGCTCAGTAGTTGTGGCACATGGGCTTAGTTGCTCCGCAGCATGTGTGATCTTCCCGGACCAGGGCTCGAACCTGTGTCCCCTGTGTTGACAGGCAGGTTCTTAACCACTGTGCCACCAGGGAAGCACCTGTTTCACTTTCTTGATGTTCTTATTTATAATACAAAAGTTTTTAATTTTGATGAAGCCTAATTTATATTTTTTCCCTTTGGTTACTTGTGCTTTAAGTGTCACGTATAAGAAACTAGTCTAATCCAAGGTCATGAAAATTTGCTTCTGAGTTTCCTTTGAAGTGTTTTATAATTTTACCTCTGATATTTAGTTCTTTGATCCATTTTGCATTAATTTTTATATATAGTGTGAGGTATAAGTACAAATTTATTGTTTTGCATGTAGCTATACCATTTTCCCAGCACCATTTGTTGAAAAGATTATACTCTCCCCCTTGAATTGTCTTGACAACTTTGAAAAAATCTTAATTCAGTATAAATGTATGGTATATTTCTGAACTTTCATCTATTCCATTAATCTTTATGTCTATTCTTGTGACAGTACCACACTCTTTGGTTATTAAGGGTTTGTGGTAAATTTTGAAACCAGGAAGTATGAGTCTTCCAACTTTGTTCTTCTTTTTGAAAATGTTTTGGTTACTTTGGATCTCCTGAATTTCCATATGAAATTTGGAATCAGCTTGTCAATTTCTGCAAAGAAGCAAGCTGAGACTTTTGATAGGGATTGTATTGAATCTAAATCATTTTGCAGAGTATTACCACCTTAACAATGTGAAATCTCTCAATCCATGAATATGAAGTATCTTTCTATTTAGTTAGGTCTCCTTTACTTTCTTTCAACAATGTTTTGCAGTTTTCAGTGTACAAGTCCTGCTGTTCTTTTGTTAAATGTATTCCTGAGTATTTTGTTCTTTCTGATGCTACTTAAATGTGATTGTTTTCTTAATTTCATTTTCAGATGGTTTATCACCAGTGTATAGAAATACAATTGACTTTTGTATATTGATCTTGTATCCTGTAACACTGCTGAACTCATTTATTAGTTATAAAAGGGGTTGTTTTGTGTGTGGATTCCTTAAGAATTTTTATATACCAACATGTCATGTGTGAATAGTTTTATTTTGCTTTCTAATCTGAATGCCTTTTTGTTTCTTTTTTCCCAATTACTCTAGTCAGAATCTTCAGTACAAATGTTACATAGAAGTGATGTTCGTTCTTGATTGTAAGATGAAAGCATTCAGTCTTTCACCATTAAGTATATTAACTATGTTTTTTTTATACATATCCATCATCAGTTTGAGGAAGTTCTTTTCTATTCCTAATTTGTTGAGTGTTTTGTGTGTTTTTTTACCATGAAAGTGTGTTGGATTTTGCCAAATGCTTTTTCTATGTCTATTGAGATGATCATGTGTTTTTTTTTAACATTTATTTCATTAATATGTTATAGTATAGTGACTGATTTTTATGTTGAACCAACCTTGCATTTCTGGGATCAATCCCATCTGATAAGGTGAAGGATTTTTTTCAAGTGCTAATGGATTTGATTTGCAAAGTATTTTCTTGAAAATTTCTACATTTCTATTTTTTGGAAGGGCTTGTGAAAGTTTGATGTTAATTCTTCTATAAATGTCTGGTAAAATTCACTAGTGATGCCATCTGGTCCTGAGTTTTTCCCATGTGGGAAGTTTTTGATTACTAATGCAACCTCTTCACTTGTCGTAGGTCTATTCAGATTTTCTATTTCTTCTTGAGTCAGTTTCTGTAGTTTGTGTCGTTTGTGTCTTTCTAGGAATTTGTCCATTTTATCAGGTTATCTAATTTGTTGGTATGTTCATAGTATTTCCTTGAATATTTTTTATTTCTGCTAGATTGGTATTAATATTTCCTCTTTTATTCCTGATTTTAATAATTGGAGTCTTCTCCCCTTTTTCTATTTTAACTTTTTACAAAACAAATGTATTCCTCTACCAACTGTATAACTTAAAAAACCAGAAAAAATGGAAGATACATAAAAAATAAAAAGACATATAAAAATGGCAATCTAGGTATCTTGCTAACTCCCTGGTAGTCATTTCTTCTCTATGGGCTCCAGTTTCTTTATTAAGAAGTTGAGATGTTGGTCTATAGTTGCTGAAGCAGTTGAAAGCCTGTGGACTATATTATTTCCATGTTCAAGTATGGGATTAAAATCATAGTTGGGAATATTTCTGGACAGAAAGAACAGTTTGAGAAGAGCCCAGTAGTTCTGAAGGGGCATAGTAGAAGGTAAGGACGGAAATGTAGACTGAAGCCAGATTATTGTAATGTTTGAATTCCAGGGTGAGAGATTTGGACTTGGCAATTGGGAGCTATTGAGAATTTGGGGGTGTGAGAGTAGCCAATCAAAGTGTTGGTCAAGGAATCTGGCCTGATAGTGGTGTGTGGGGAGGGATTAGAGCTAGGTGATCACCCAGGGAAATCACCCAGGAAGTGAGGGCCAAATCAGTGGAAATGGAAAAGGAAGTGATGAGGATCAGAGATCTTTTTTGATTTGGAAAACACTCTCTAGAACTGAGGGAAGAGGGAAGAGTCAGTTATCTTTCTTACCCCATGTCACTCATAGTGGTTAGGCACAGAATAAGTTCAAAATAGATATTTGTTAAATTGAATTACATTCACACAGGCTTGCTTAGAGTTCAATGAAGGCTGAAGGAAACAGGCTTCAAGTACTCTGAAAGGACTTCCAAGAAAGCCTTCCAATTTACCAGGTTCAGGGCATTGTCTATCTTCTTACTTACTTACTATCTTCTTAGTTGTCACCCAGGAGCCCATGTGTGCTCATTGCAGTGTCGATGAATAGTGTATTGATGTCACACTTGTGAACACCCTGCACAAGTTGTTGAGCAGCGAATTGATATGATACTCTGGGTACTCATCACACCCAGAGAAGATGAGCTCATGGGCTGACCTTCATCAATGGACTTTGATGTGCAAGCAGAAAAGGGCCTTTATCTACATAGAACAGGGATGCTTT
The DNA here is from genome assembly GCF_003676395.1 of Aethalodelphis obliquidens. Classification (NCBI taxonomy): domain Eukaryota; kingdom Metazoa; phylum Chordata; class Mammalia; order Artiodactyla; family Delphinidae; genus Aethalodelphis; species Aethalodelphis obliquidens. The sequence continues at coordinate 954,798 of NW_020838063.1, forward strand.
CAAGAGCAGAGGACTTAGAGGTTAGACCAGAAAGCCATAGCCTCCCACTCAGGGGATCTTTGATGAGACCCTGGTCCTGGTAGGGGGCACAATAATTGGGTCTTACCTGACACATTTTTCCAGGCTAAGAAACATCTACCCTCGAATGTCAGCTCCATAAAAGGCAGAGATGTTTTTCTGTTGCTGCTGTATCTCCAGTATCTGGTACACAGTAAGCACTTAACAGATTTAATGAATGAATGAATCTGCCAGTTGTCCTTTTAGATTAAGGCAGCAACTTAACCCAAGTATTGGGCTTCTGGGGTTGTTGCAATGTAGTAAATAAAGGTTTTGTCTTCTGAGAAGATTGTTATGAATGATCTAGCCAGAATGGATTCCTCCACCAAGTTCTGTGTGAGGAATCTGCATCTACTGGGTTGCAGTTGCCTTCCTGCCCTCTCATTGTTATTTGGAGTATGGCTTGAAGCTAAATATGATTTTTATCTTGCCTTGACTTCCCCTCATGCCCTCCCCTGCTAATATCCTCTGCTCCTTCCCACTTGAACTGTTCCAAAGAGTCACTTCATTCAAACCATCCAAAAGCCAACATTTTTATGTGACTTTTCTTAAACTTCTGAGAAGAAAAGAAATGATTCTTATCTCTTAAAGGCCTACCCATGGTGCCCTTTTCATAGCACGACTTAGCTTGCTTTGTGAGAAGCTGGGAAAAGCTAATGGATTATTAGAGGATGAGGCTTTTATTGTCATAAGTAGGTAGCATGATGTATATAATGTGTTTGTTTCAATGCCAAAAAAGGATCACTTTTGAACAGACCTGTTCCTTAAGTAATCCTCCCACATTACTGACTATTGATTTTATTAAATGGAAGCTATTAGCATCTCAAAGATATAATGCTGACCTTTGGAAGCTGGAAAGATTTTCAATAGAGCATTTGCAGAAGTTGATAGGTTCTGGGTGTAGATACAGTTTTGAACACTTAGCTGTGTATGCAAAATGTATTTTAAAGTTGAGTGAGCCCTACTTGCTGTGGCCTGTGGAAAATAAGTAGACTATATGCTAGTGACATCCCTAGGTTACTAGGTGGTAACCATGCTCCCTACTCTGAGGCAGAGGGAGAGGGGAGAATACACAGAGTAGGGAAGTAACTGCTGTCCCTCTAGCTTCATCCAATGCCCCTGTCCCCTAAGACCACCCACTAACAGGCTTTTCTAGTGGCAGAAATAGGGATGCATCTAAATTGCTTAATCTCAGCTTCTTGAGGCAGGAGTGTGGGAAAAGCTGGGGGGGTATGGAGGGGATAGATGGATTGTTGATTAAGGATATTGACACAACTGACAAGCTCTTTGGCTAATTCCCCTGGCAGATTTTAACCATTCTTCCTAGGGTCCCACCCTTCCTTTTCTCCCTGCATCTGGTTTTCCTCCTTCCTAAGCCTGGGATGAAATGAGCCATCTCCCAGATTTAAGCGAAGTCATCATCATAAACCCAGAGAAATCTCAACCACCCTTGCCAAAGATTTTTCCTGCATCCCTTTACCTTCATGATTTGGAATGAACAGTCTCAATCTCTATCAACTATACCCATTTCTGGTAATTCTAACAATTCTCAGTTCACTTTGGGCCGAATTCTCTCTCCCTTAGAACCAGAAGTACAAAGGCACTAGCACAGTGGTTAAGAATACAGGCTCTGGAGTCAGACTGCCTGGCCCCTATTCCAGGTCCTCTGCTTCCTAACTGTGTGGCTTGGGACAAATTCTGTCACTTTTCTGAGCCTCAGTCTCCTCTTCTGTGAAATGGTGGTACTAACGTACCTGCCTGCAGGACTAAATCATATAGTTCATTGAAAGCTCTTAGCATAGTGACTGATATATAGTAAGTGCTCAGTCAAAAGCTGTTGCTAGGGCTTCCCTGGTGGTGCAATGGTTGAGAGTCCGCCTGCCGATGCAGGGGACACGGGTTTGTGCCCCAGTCTGGGAAGATCCCACATGCCGTGGAGCGGCTGGGCCCGTGAGCCATGGCCGCTGAGCCTGCGCGTCCGGAGCCTGTGCTCCACAACGGGAGAGGCCACAACAGTGATAGGCCCGCGTACCACACACACACAAAAAAGCTGTTGCTATTATGTAGTGTGGGAACATTCTGCCATCTCCACTGCAACTTTCAGGAAGTAAAGATCGTTACATAACCAAGGAGTTTTACGGTCAAAATGTAAAGATTATTTTTACATTTGATGGAAATCTACACTGAAGGCCCTGTATTGAGATGCCCACTCTAGTATCTAACTTTGGTCTCCAAGCATGTAGGTGTGTTTGACAATAATCCAGATGTGGAACCCAAGATGTATAGCTTTTCAAAAATTGAATTATAATTAGTATACATTATTAAGTTTCAGGTGTACAGTATAGTGATTCTATATTTTTATACATTATGAAATGATCCCTGCATTAAGACCAGTTACAGTCCATCACCATACAAAGTTGTTACATTATTATTGACTATATTCCCTATGTGTACATTATATCCCCATGACTTATTTACTTTATAGTTGGAAGTTTGTACTTCTTAATACTATTTATTAATTTTGTCTGTCCCCCCCACCTATCTCCCCTCTGCCAACCACCAATATGTTCTCTGTATTTATTAGTCAATTTCTGTTTTGTTTTGTCTGTTCATTTGTTTTTTAGATTCCACATATAAGTAAAATCATATAGTATTTGTTTATCTCTGTCTGACTTATTTCACATAGCATAATAACTTCTAGGTTCATCAATGTTGTTGCAAATGGCAAGACTTGAAAAAAAGTTTTTATTGGGGTATAATTGATTTACAACCTTGTGTTAGTTTCAGGTGTACAGTTAAGTGAATCCGTTATACATATACATATATCCACTCTTTTTCAGCTGCTTTTCCCATATAGGCCATTACAGAGTATTGAGTAGAGTTCCCTGTGCTATACAGTAGGTCTTTATTAGTTATCTATTCTATATATAGTAGTGTATATATGTCAATCCCAATCTTCCAATTTATCCCTCCCCCACTTACCCCCCAGTAACCATAAGTTTACTTTTTACATCAGTAACTCTATTTCTGTTTTGCAGATAACTTCATTTGTACCCCATTTTTATATTCCACATATAAGTGATATCATATGATATTTGTCTTTCTCTGTCTGACTTACTTCACTCAGTATGAGAATCTCTAGGTCCATGCATGTGACTACAAATGGCATTATTTTGCTCTTTTTTATGGCTGAGTAATATTCCATTGTATATATGTACAACATCTTCTTTATCTATTCTTCTGTTATTGGACATTTAGGATGCTTCCATGTCCTGGCTATTGTAAACAGTGCTGCAATGAGCATTGAGGTGCATGTATCTTTTTGAATTATGGTTTCCTTCAGATATATGCCCAGGAGTGGGATTGGTGGATCATATGGTAGCTCTATTTTCAGGTTTTTTTTTTTTTTTTTTTGCAGTACGTGGGCCACTCACTGTTGTGGCCTCTCCCGTTGCGGAGCACAGGCTCCGGACGCGCAGGCTCAGCGGCCATGGCTCGCGGGCCCAGCCGCTCCGCGGCATGTGGGATCTTCCAGGACCAGGGCACAAACCCGCGACTCCTGCATCGGCAGGCGGACTCTCAACCACTGTGCCACCAGGGAAGCCCATATTTTCAGTTTTTGAAGAAATCTTCATACTGTTCTCCACAGTGGCTGCACCAGTTTGCATTCCCACCAATAGAGTAGGAGGGTTCCCTTTTCTCCACACCCTCTCCAGCATTTATTGTTTGTAGGTTCTTTGATGATGGCCATTCTGACCAGTGTGAGGTGATACTCATTGTAGTTTTGATTTGCATTTCTCTAATGATTAATGATGTTGAGCATCCTTTCATGTGTTTGTTGGCAATCTGTATATCTTCTTTGGAGAAATGTTTATTTAGGTCTTCTGCCCATTTTGGGATTGGCTTGTTTGTTTTTTTGATATTGAGCTGCATGAGCTGTTTGTATATTTTGGAGATTAATCCCTTGTCCAGTTGATTCATTTGCAAATATTTTTTCCCATTCTGAGAGTTGTTTTTTCATTTTGTTTATGATTTTCTTTTCTGTGAGGAAGGTTTTAAGTTTACTTATGTCCCTTTTGTTTATTTTTGTTTTTATTTTCATTACTGTAGGAGCTGGATCAAAAATGATCTTGCTGTGATTTATGTCAGAGACTGTTCTGCCTAGGCTTTCCTCTAAGAGATTTATGGTTTCCAGTCTTTAATCCATTTTGAGTTTATTTTGTGTATGGTGTTAGAGAATGTGCTAATTTCATTCCTTTACAGGGAGCTGTCCAGTTTTCCCATCACCACTTATTGAAGATATTGTCTTTTCTCCATCATATATATTTGTCCCCTTTGTCATAGATAAATTGACCATAGGAGCATGGGTTTGTTTCTATCCTGTTCCATTGATCTATAAGCCTATCTTTGTGCCAGTACCAGACTGTTTTGATGACTGTAGTTTTCTACTATAGTCCAAAGTAAGGAAGCCTCATTACTCCTACTCTGTTCTTCTTTCTCAAGATTGCTTTGGCTATTCAGGGTCTTCTGTGATTCCATACAAATTTTAAAATATTTTGTTCCAGTTCTGTGAAAAATGTCTTTGATAATTTGAGAGGGATGGCATTGCATCTATATATTGCCTTGGGTAGTAGGGTAATTTTGACAATATTGATTCTTCCAATACAAGAACATGGTATATCTTTCCATCTGTTTGTGTTATCTTTGATTTCTTTCACCAGTGTCTTATAGTTTTCAGAGTACAGGTATTTTGCTTCCTTAGGTAAGTTTATTCCGAGGTATATATTTTTTTTGATAGGATGGTAAATGGGATTGTTTCATTAATTTCTCTTTCTGATCTTTCATTGTTAGTGTATAGGAATGCAAGAGATTTCTGTGTATTAATTTTGTATACTACAACTTTACTGAATTCATTGATGTGCTCTAGTAGTTTTCTGGTGGCACCTTTAGGATTTTCTCTGAATAGTACCGTGTCATCTGAAAGCAGTGACAGTTTTGCTTCTTTTCCAATTTGGATTACTTTTATTTCTTTTCTTCTCTGATTGCCATGGCTAGGACTTCCAAAACTACATTGACTAAAAGTGGTGAAACTAGACATCCTTCTCTTGTTCCTGATCTTAGAAGGAATGGTTTCAGCTTTTCACAGTTGAGTATGATGTTACCTGTGGTTTTGTCATATATGGCCTTTATTATGTTGAGATATGTTCCCTCTATGCCCACTTTCTGGAGAGGTTTTTATTAGAACTGGGTGTTGAACTTTGTCAGAAGCTTTTTCTGCATCTACTGAGATGATCATATGGTTTGAATTTTTCAATTTGATAATGTGGTGTATCACATTGAATGATTTATGAATATTGAAGAATCCTTCCATCCCTGGGATAAATCCCACTTGATAAGGGTGTATGATCCTTTCAATGTGTTGTTCAATTTTGTTTGCTAGTATTTTGTTGAGGATTTTTCCATCTATGTTCATCAGTGATATTGGCCTGTAATTTTGCATTTTTGTAATATCTTTTTCTGGTTTTGGTATCAGGGTGATGGTGGCCTCATAGAACGAGCTTAGGAGTGTTCCTTCCTCTGCAATTTTTGGAAGAGTTTCAGAAGGGTGGGTGTTAACTCTTCTCTAAAATGTTTGATAGAATTCTCCTGTGAACCCATCTGGTCCTGGGCTTTTGTTTGTTGGGAGTTTTTAAATCACAGGTTCAATTTCAGTACTCGTGGTTGGTCTGTTCATATTTTCTATTCCTTCCTAGTTCAGTCTTGGAAGGTTGTACTTTTCTAAGAATTTGTCCATTTCTTCCAGGTTGTCCAATTATTAGCATATAGTTGCTTGTAGTAATCTTTTATGATCCTTTGTATTTCTGTGGTGTCCATTGTAACTTCTACTTTTTCAGTTCTAATTTTATTGATTTGAATCCTCTCCCTTTTTTTCTTGATGACTCTGGCTAAAGTTTTATCAATTTTGTTTATCTTCTCAAAGAACGAGCTTTTAGTTTCATTGATCTTTGCTATTGTTTTCTTCATCTCTATTTCATTTATTTCTGCTCTAATCTTTATGATTTCTTTCCTTCTTCTAACTCTGGGGTTTGCTTGTTCTTCTTTCTCTAGTTTCTTTAGGTGTAAGGATAGGTTGTTTATTTGAGATTTTATTTATTTTTATTGGGTTATAGTTGTTTTATAATGTTGTGTTAGTTTCTACTGTACAGCGAAGTGAAATAAAGTTCCCTGTGATATACAGCAGATACTCTTTAGTTATCTATTTTATGTGTATTAGTGTATATATGTCAATCCCAATCTCCCAAAACTTCCAGGCCCCCTTTTCCCCCCTTGGTGTCCATACATTTGTTCTCTACATCTGTCTCGCTTTCTGCCTTGCAAACTGGTTCATCTGTACCATTTTTCTAGATTCCACATATATGCATTAATATACAATATTTGTTTTTCTCTTTCTCTAGGTGTTTTTTTCCTTTTTGATTTCTTCAGTGATCCATTGATTATTTTGTAACATATTGTGCAGCCTCCATGTGTTTGTTACATTTTTTTTCCCTATAATCTCATAGTGTTCTGGTCAGAAAAGATGCTTGATATGATGTTTTTTTCTTTTTCTTTCTTTTTTTTTTTTTTTGCGGTGTGCGGGCCTCTCACTGTTGTGGCCTCTCCCATTGTGGAGCACAGGCTCTGTACGCACAGGCTCAGCAGCCATGGCTCACAGGCCTAGCCGCTTCATGGCATGAGGGGTCTTCCCGGACCGGGGCATGAACCCGTGTCCCCTGCTATGGCAGGTGGACTCTCAACCACTATACCACCAGGGAAGCCCTTGATATGATTTTAATTTTCTTAAATTTACCAAGGCTTAATTTGTGACCCAAGGTATGATTTATCCTGGTGAATGTTTTGTGTGCACTTGAGAAGAAAGTGCATTCTGCTGCTTTCGGATGGAATTTCCTATAAATATCAGTTAAGTCTGTGTGGTCTAATGTGTCATTTAAGGCTTGTGTTTCCTTATTAATTTTCTCTCTGGATGATCTATCCATTGGTGTAAGTAGGACATTAACGTCCCCCACTATTGTTGTGTTACTGTCAATTTTCCCTTTTATGGCTGTTAGCATTTGCTTCATATATCGAGGTGCACCTATTTTGGGTGAATATATATTTACAATTGTTATGTCTTCTTCTTGGATTGATCACTTGATCATTATGTAGTGTCCTTCCTTGTCTCTTGTAACAGTCTTTATTTTAAAGTCTATTTTTGTCTGATATTGCTACTCCAGCTTTTTTTTTTTTTTTTTTTTTTGCGGTATGCGGGCCTCTCACTGTTGTGGCCTCTCCCATTGCAGAGAACAGGCTCCGGATGCGCAGGCTCAGCAGCCATGGCTCACAGGCCCAGCTGCTCCATGGCATGTGGGATCTTCCTGGACCAGGGAACAAACCCATGTCCCCTGCATTGGCAGGTGGACTCTCAACCACTGCGCCACCAGGGAAGCCCTTTCTTTTGATTTCTATTTGCATGGAATAAATTTTTCCATCCCTTCACCTTCAGTCTGTATGTGTCCCTAGGTCTGAAGTGGGTCTTTTGTAGACCGTATATATACAGGTCATGTTTTTGTATCCATCTGGCCAGTCTGTGTCTTTTGGTTGGAGCATTTAATCCATTTACATTTAAGGTAATTATTGATATATATGTTCCTACTGCCATTTTCTTAATTGTTTTGGGTTTCTTTCTGTAGCTCTTTTTCTTCTCTTGTATTTCCCACCTAGACAAGTTCCCTTAGCATTTGTTGCAAAGCTGATTTGGTGTTGCTGAATTCTCTTGGCTTTACCTGCCTGTAAAGCTTTTGATTTCTCTATTGAATCTGAATGAGAACCTTGTTGGGGAGAGTATTCTTTGTTGTCGGTTTCTCCCATTCATCACTTTAAATATTTCATGCCACTCCCTTCTGATATGCAGTTTCTGCTGATAAATCAGCTGTTAACTTATGGGGATTCCCTTATATGTTATTTGTTGCTTTTCCCTTTTTGCTTTTAATATTTTTTCTTTGTATGTAATTTTTGGTAGTTTGATTAATATGTATGTTGGTGTGTTTCTCCTTGGGTTTATCCTGTATGGGACTCTGCACTTCCTGGACTTGGGTGACTATTTCCTTTTCTACATTAGGGAAGTTTTCAACTGTAATCTCTTCAGATATTTTCTCAGACCCTTTCTCTTTCTCTTCTTCTTTGGGGACCCCTATAATTCGAATGTTGATGCTTTAATGTCCTAGAAGTCTCTGATACTGTCCTCATTTCTTTTCATTCTTTTTTTCTGTTCTGTAGTAGTGATTTCCACATCACTTATCTGTTCTTCTGCCTCAATTATTCTGCTATTGATTCCTTCTAGTGTGTTTTTCATTTCAGTTATTTTATTATTCATCACTTTGTTTTTTCTTTAGTTCTTCTAGGTCCTTATTAAGCATTTCTTGTATCTTCTTGATCCATGCCTCCATTCTATTTCTAAGATCTTAGATCATCTTTACTATCATTATTCTGAACTCTTTTTCAGGTAGGTTGCCTATATCCTCTTTATTTATTTGGTCTTATAGGTTTTTACCTTGCTGCTTCATCTGCAACATATTTATCTGTTGTCCCATTTTGTCTAACTTACTGTTTATGGTCTCCTTTCTGCAGGCTGCATGGTCGTAGTTCCTCTTGCTTCTGGTGTCTGCCCCTTGGTGGGTGAGGTTGGTCCAGGGGGCTTCCTGGTGGGAGGGATTGGTGCCTGTGCTCTGGTGGGTGGAGCTGGGTCTTGTCCCTCCAGCAGTCAGGGCCATGTCATGGAGTGTGTTTTGGGTGTCTGTAAGCTTAGTACAACTTTAGACAGCCTGTCTGCTGATGGGTGGGGTTGTGTTTCTATCTTGCTGGTTGTTTGGGCCGAGGCATCCAGCACTGGAGCTTGCAGGCTGTGGGTGGAGCCGGGTCTTGGTGCCAAGATGGGTACCTCCAGGAGAGCTCATGCAGATTAATATTCCCTGGAGTGGGAATTCTCTGGTGGTCCAGCAGCCTGGACTTGGTGCTCCCACGACAGGGACCCAGGCTTGACCCCCAGCTGGGGAACCAAGACCCTGCAAGCTGTGTGACATGGCCAATAAAGAAAAGAAAACAAAACAAACAAGCAGAAAAACAAAGACAAATAATAAAAACAAAGACAATCAAAGAAAAAATGAAAACCCAAAATCAAGAAAACAATCAAACAAAAAATCCAAAAACCAAAACAAACAGTAAAAACAAAACTAACTAAAACAAAAGGCAAAAAATAAAACAAAAACAAACTAAAAGAAGCAATGAAAACGGAAAGCAAACACACAAAAATGACACAAAACATAAAAAAGAGAAAAACAAAATAGAAAAAAATTTAAAAAGCTAAAAAACAACAAAAACAAAAATAACAATACAAAATAAAATAAAAATTAAAGAATAAAAATTATATTTAAAACTTAAAAAATAAATTAAAAAACAAAACTTCCCTGAGGCCTCCGCTATCAGCATCCTTGCCCATACATTGAGACACAGCCATCCCCAGCCTCCCTAGGAGGCCCTCCAAGACCTCTTGTTAGGTCTCTGGACTCAGTGAGCACTGTGGAGTACCTGAGACTCTGACCTGACCTAACTCCCACATGTACGTGCCCCCAAAGTCCACAGTTGCTAAAACTAGAGTGGTCTCAGTTGTGGGAACATTAATTGTCCATTCAGATGTTCTGCAGAGGCTGGTTTACCCAGCCATTTAGGTTGCTTCCAAATCTTGGCTATTGTAAATAATGCTGCAGTGAACATAGGGATGCATATATCTTTTTGAACTAGTGTTTTTGTTTTCTTCCAGTAAATACCCAGAAGCACAGTTGCTGAATTGTATGGTAGTTCTAGTTTTAATTGTTTGAGGAAACTTCATGCTGGAAAACTGTCTTCCATTAAAGACTCATATGATTATGTCAGGCCCAACTGGATAATCTTACTTTCTTAGAGCCAACCATGTAATATAACATAACCTAATCATGGTGACAAAATCTGTTCTATTCAGAGTCACACGGATTATTCAGGGCATGTACACCATGGATGTGGGAAACCTTGAAGGGCAGCCATCTTTGAATTCTGCTTATTTATATGAGTTCTTTTTATATTTTGGAAATTGGCCCTTTATCAGGTGTACTGTTTGCAGATATCTTCTCCTTTTTCATTTTTTTTGGTAGAGTCCTTTGCTGTGAGAAAGCTTTATAGTTTGATGTAGTCTGATTTGTTTATTTTTGGTTTTGTTTCCCTTGCCTGAGGAGACATATCCAAAAAAATCTTTCTAAGTCCAATGCAAGGAATGTACTGCCTATTTTCTTCTAGAAGTTTTATGGGTTTAGGTCTAATGTTTAAGGCTTTAATCCATTTTGAGTTTATTTTTGTATATGCTATAAGAAGGTGGTCCAGTTTCATTCTTTTGCATGAAGCCATCCAGTTTACCAAACACCATTTATTGAAAAGATTGTCTTTTCCTTATTATATATTCTTGACTTTGTGTCATAGATTAGTGGACCATATGAGCATGGGTTTATTTCTGGACTCTCACTTCTGTTCTATTGATTTTTGTGTCTGTTTTCATGCCTGTATCATAGTGTTTTGTTTACTATAGCTTTGTAGTATAGTTTCAAGTCTGGGAGCTTGACACATTGAGCTTTGTTCTTCTTTCTCAAGATTGCTTTGGCTATTTGGGGTATTTTGTGGTTACATACAATATTTAGGATTATTTGTTCTAGTTCTGTGAAAAATGTCATTGGTATGTGATAAGGATTGCATTGAATCTGTAGATTGCTTAGGATAGTATGGCATTTTAATGATAATGATTCTTTCAATGCATGAGCATAGTATATATTTCCAGTTATTTGTGTTGTCTTCAGTTTCCTCAATGGCTTATAGTGTTTAGAGTACAGGCGGTCTTTCATCTCCTTTGATAAATTTATTCCTAGGTATTTTATTCTTTTAGATGGAATTGTTAATGGGATTGTTTCCTTCATTTCACTTTCTTAAAATTTGTTATTAGTTTATAGAAATGCAACAGATTTCTGTGTGTTAATTTTGTATCTTGCAACTTTACTGAATTCATTTATTAATTCTAAGAGATTTTTACTGAAGTCTTTGGGGTTTTCTATATATAGTATCATGTCATCTGCAAATAATGATATTTTTACTTCTTTGTTTCCAGTTTGGATACTTTTCATTTCTTTCTCTTGCTTAACTGCTGTAGCTAGGACTTCCAATACTATGTTGAGTAAAACATCAAGTGTTGCTTTTTTTGGTTGTGTTCCTGATCTTAGAGGGAAAGTTTTCAGCTTTTAACCATTGAATATTTTGTGAGCTGTAGGTTTGTCATATATTGCCTTTATTATGTTGAGGTATGTTCCCTCTATATCCACATTGTTGAGAGTTTTTATGTTAAAATGATAATGAATTTTGTCAACATCAAAACCAAATTTTTTTGTCATTTTTATTTTATGTTGAAGTATAGTGGATTAACAATGTTGTAGTAGTTTCAGGTGTACCCCAAATGATTTTCTGCATCCACTGAAATGATCATATAATTTTTCTTTTTCTTTTTGTTTATATGATGTATCACATTGATTTACAAATTTCAAAACCTTTTTGCATCCCTGGAATGAATTCCACTTAATCATGGTGTATAATCCTTCTAATGTAAAGTTGAATTCAGTTTGTAATATTTTGTAGAGGATTTTTACATCTACGTTCACCAGGGATTGGGACAAGTAATTTGTGTGTGGATGTGGGTGCTCACATGCACACGTGTGTCTGTGTGGTATCTTTGTCTGGTTTTACTATCAGGGTAAAGCTGGCCGCATAAAATGAGTTTGGATGTGATCCTTCCTCTTTAATTTTTTGGAATAATTTGAGAAGGATAGTGATTAACTCTTCCTTAAATGTTTTGTAGAAATCACCTGTGAAGCCATCTGGATTTGGAGTTGCTTTTTGGGAGTTTTGAAAATTACTGAATCAATTTTGTTACTAGTAATCAGTCTATTCAGATTCTCTATTTCTTTATGATTCTGTCTTGAAAGGTAATACGTTTCTAGAAATTTATCCATTTCTTCTAGGTTGTCTAATTTGTTGGTATATAATTGATCATAGTATTCTCATAAGATTCTTTGCATTTCTGTGATGTTAGTTGTATTTTCTCTTCTTTTATTTATGATTTTATTTATTTGTGCCTTCTTTTTTTTCTTGATCACTCTGGCTAAAGGTTTGTCTATTTTGTTTATTTTTTCAAAAAAACAGCTTTTAGTTCCATTGATGTTTTCTATTTTTTAAATCTCTATTTCATTTATTTCTGCTTGATCTTTATTATTTTCTTCCATCTGCTGACTTTGAGATTTGTTCTTATTTTTCTAATTCCTTTAGCTGGTAGGTTAGGTTGTTTATTTGAGAATTTATTGCTTGGATCAGTATGAACTTCACTCTTAGAACACTTTTTTTGCTTCATCCCATATATTTTGTACAGTTGTGTTTCCATTTTTATTTGTTTCAAGGTATTTTTATAATTTTCTTATTGTATTATTTTTCTTGTGGTACACGGGCCTCTCATTGTTGTGGCCTCTCCCATTGTGGAGCACAGGCTCCAGACGCACAGGCTCAGTGGCCATGGCTCACAGGCCTAGCTGCTCTGCAGCATGTGGGATCGTCCCAGACCCGGGCACGAAACCATGTCCCCTGCATCGGCAGGCAGACTCTCAACCACTGTGCCACCAGGGAAGCCCTCAAGGTATTTTTAAATTTTCATCTTTGATTTTTACATTGGCCCATTGGTTCTTTTTTCTTAATTAATTTTTATTGGAGTATGGTTGCTTTAAAATGTTGAGTTAGTTTCTACTGTACAGAAAAATGAATCAGCTATACATATACATATAGCTGCTCTTTTTTGGATTCCCTTTCCGTTTATGTCACCACTGTACATAAAATAGAGTTCTCTGTTCCATACAGTATGTTCTCACTAGTTATCAATTATTTTTTTTACATCTTTATTGGAGTATAATTGCTTTACAATGGTGTGTTAGTTTCTGCTTTATAACAAAGTGAATCAGTTATACATATACATATGTTCCCATATCTCTTCCCTCTTGCATCTCCCTCCCTCCCACCCTCCCTATCCCTCCAGACGGTCACAAAACACCGAGCTGATCTCCCTGTGCTATGTGACTGCTTCCCACTAGCTAACTACTTTATGTTTGGTAGTGTATATATATCCATGCCTCTCTCTCACTTTGTCATAGCTCACCCTTCCCGCTCCACATATCCTCAAGTCCATTCTCTAGTAGGTCTGTGTCATTATTCCTGTCTTACCCCTAGGTTCTTCATGCCTTTTTTTTTTCTTAAATTCCATATATATGTGTTAGCATACAGAATTTGTCTTTCTCTTTCTGACTTACTTCACTCTGAATGACAGACTCTAGGTCTATGCACCTCATTACAAATAGCTCAATTTCATTTCTTTTTATGGCTGAGTAATATTCCATTGTATATATGTGCCCCATCTTCTTTATCCATTCATCCCGTGAGGGACACTTAGGTTGTTTCCATCTCCAGGCTATTGTAAATAGAGCTGCAATGAACATTTTGGTACATGACTCTTTTTGAATTATGGTTTTCTCAGGGTATATGCCCAGTAGTGGGATTGCTGGGTCATATGGTAGTTCTATTTGTAGTTTTTTAAGGAAACTCCATACTGTTCTCCATAGTGGCTGTACCAATTCACCTTCCCACCAGTAGTGCAAGAGTGTTCCCTTTTCTCCACACCCTTTCCAGTATTTATTGTTTCTAGATTTTTTGATGATGGCCATTCTGACTGGTGTGAGATGATATCTCATTGTAGTTTTGAGTTGCATTTCTCTAACGACTAATGATGTTGAGCATTCTTTTTTTTTTTTTCAAAATAGGTATTTATTATTAAAAAATTATACAAACTGACTTATTACTCACAAAAAAAAATTATCATGAAAAATTTTAAACAATATGTCTCCCCCCTCCAAGAAAGTGTGTTTTGTCTTTATACTCTTTACTGTCAGTGCATTTTGATGGTATAGGAAAAAATTCACACATATTCCATATAACTTTGTTAGAATTTACAACAATACAGCAGAATCCAGAATCCCTACAGCGAATTATTAAGAAAACACATTTTTCTTCAAGTTTAAGTGTTTTTGAAGTTATATAAACAGTGAAGATTACAAAATAAATAGTAAACAAACACCTGTGTATAATTTTTCAATGCAAGAAATGATTAGCATACATTTTTTCATTTTGTTTCAACCTTACCAGAACACTTTTAAGAGCGAAAGTTGAAAATTTTCCAGTTACCCGAAACTTCAGAAACCTACTGTCCATTGAAAACCTCTGAAAAGCAGCATCATTTAAACAGCGGTTAACTTACAAATGGGAATGCAACAACCACAACCGACCTCAAGGCCACTCAGGCACATCAGAGTCCCCAGCTCTAAATGCAAGGCAGAACCTCCTCAGCAGAGGCTCTGACAGTTAAAAGGCCGTGAGGAGAAGGGATGCAGCCCAGGGCATCGGGCGCTTTCTCGTGGTGGAACAAAGTCAAAACTGAAGGGACTCTCCTTACAGAGTCCAAGTCACTGAAAGCAGCTCTATTAAACACCTGAGTCCTTTCTGACGCCCTCCTCAGCGCTTTACAACACAGACAGGACAAACAAAGGCTTCATGCACAGATTTTCTGAAACTGTGCCAATGCTCTAACAACTAATTTAGCAGAAAGAACTACAAAATGCAAATTTTTTAAAGGTTTCCCTATTAATGGGATTATGGATGAAGCTAGGAGCCAATCTGTCTCCTAAAAATAAAACAATTCATACGTCATCGAATGCCGTTTCAATTAGAGATCAGCTGTCAACACTATTTTAAAAGGTCTTGAAAGAAAAAAAAAAGGCCATTTTTTAATCTGGAATATAAATAAATCATCCATATAAAAGCTCTGTTATCTATATAAATGGAGCTACTTTCAAATAATTGGAATAATTTAGCTATTTAAAATACCATTTTAAGCAATAAAAGGCAAAGACGAGGGGTACCTACTGAACTATATACTTAAAAAATGATCGATACAGTAAATATGTATTTTACCATAAACAAAAGAAGGGTACTTTTTGATAATATATAATACTAAGAAAGATGCAACTAAGTAATCAGACTGCTATTAGTAAGAAAATAAGTTAGTTTTCCCTGTTTTGTACTCCGAAGTTCAAAGGCCCAGTTTCAAATTCCCAAAGCTCCAAACACAGTGACAAATAAAAGTTCAATCCAACCCTTAAATTAAACCACTCTCCATGCCCTGGCCCCCGAGTTTGGACAGACTCAGGTGACAGAATTGTTCAAGGTGTTATTAAAAAAAAACAAAAAAACACCAGGGCTTTACAAGAGAACCACTGTTTTCAAGTTCCTTTTTTTTTTAAGTGTATCTATTTAATGGAATAAGTTGACATATATTTGTAAACCAAAAGGTAACTCCTTACGTATTTTATAATAAGGAAGAACCTCCCTACCACCAACTTTTTGGCCATCTTTCTCCCTCTCACTTAGAATTACTGTCATCTCCCTGGTATACCCTGTATCAGTAAGGAGACCACAATACTGTACAAAGCACGGACACAGAAGCTGGTTTCTTAGCAGACTTGCCCCAGAGACTGCTGAAGCAGCAAGGCAGCAACACCCAATCTGAGGCGGTACCTGGGTTGTACTTCAAGATTGCACTGACCAAGCCCTCCGCATCTACAGAAGCAGGGGCGTTCTTTCACCGGCTGGCTGTTCCTTCTGAAAGAGCTCTTTGATCTGGGCTAATCGGCCGTAGAGCCTCTCTCTCAGCGGAGGGATGTGGTAGCTGGGGTCCAGGATGTTCGTCACTCTGCGCTCACGCTCTCACTTCCATAACTTGTATGGGTGGGGAGGGAAAAACAGTTGCCCTCTTTCTCTTCGAATCTGTAACGTAATTCCACTTACAGCCAGCATGCCCCATACTGCCAGGATAATAAAGTCATTCGTTTGAAAAGGCACATTTATGAAAGCTCTGCGGAAATCCACGTGGAGCACTCTCTTCAGTACGTTCAAAGTGATGTAGGAAAGGCTTGTGTACAAGTAACTGTCAACGGCCAAGACCACCGAATAGGAGCCAATGAATCCACAACTCAGTATGTTCAGTATTCTTAGGCAGCCCATGAAAACCACTGGAATGAGAATAGCTATACAAGAGAAGGTCACCCAGAACACTGAGTCATCACGGAAAATCTTTAGGTTTCCCAGTGGAGTGAAGAAAGTCACTGATGAGACAAGGAACCCCAGCACCAGTCCAACACACAGCATGCAGAGCACGAGGATTCCAAATCGCCACCAAGCAGCGACCAAGAAAATCCCACCGACACTTCCGGCAACGGCTGTCAGAACCAGGCGGACATCATACTTAATAGGTGTCAGTCTTGTAATCAGTATATAAAAGAAGAATCCCATGAAGATAAAGCCTATAAAGAATAGTTCTGTTTTCCAGAATCTGTGTCCAAAGAAACAGATGAAGAGACCAAGCAGGGCAAAAAGAGTGAAGAACACTTTGGTAGATACTCTTCCAAGGGAAGAACAATTATCCTCCCCTGCCTCAAAGCTGCAAGCGTACGTGTGAGCAGGGACGTAAGCTGCAGACGTATTTAGAAATGGATCCCTAACGATGACGTTGTAAATGACACCTTGTCCACGTTGTCAGTTGTCTTCTTTGAAGAAATGTCTATTTAGGTCTTCTGCCCATTTTTTGGATTGGGTTGTTTGTTTTTTTATTATTGAGCTGCATGAGCTGCTTATAAATTTTGGAGGTTAACCCTTTGTCAGTTGCTTCATTTGCAAATATTTTCTCCCATTCTGAGGGTTGTCTTTTGGTCTTGTTAATGGTTTCCTTTGCTGTGCAAAAGCTTTGAAGTTTCATTAGGTCCAATTTGTTTATTTTTGTTTTTATTTCCATTTCTCTAGGAAGTGAGTCAAAAAGGATCTTGCTGTGATTTATGTCATAGAGTGTTCTGCCTATGTTTTCCTCTAAGAGTTTGATAGTTTCTGGCCTTACATTTAGGTCTTTAATCCATTTTGAGCTTATTTTTGTGTATGGTGTTATGGAGTGATCTAATCTCATACTTTTACTTGTACCTGTCCAGTTTTCCCAGCACCACTTATTGAAGAGGCTGTCCTTTCTCCACTGTACATTGCTGCTTCCTTTATCAAAGATAAGGTGACCATATGTGCGTGGGTTTATCTCTGGGCTTTCTATCCTGTTCCATTGATCTATCTTTCTGTTTTTGTGCCACTACCATACTGTCTTGATTACTGCAGCTTTGTAGTATAGTCTGAAGTCAGGGAGCCTGATTCCTCCAGCTCCACTTTTCGTTCTCAAGATTGCTTTGGCTATTCGGGGTCTTTTGTGTTTCCATACAAATTGTGAAATTTTTTGTTCTAGTTCTGTGAAAAATGCCAGTGGTAGTTTGATAGGGATTGCATTGAATCTGTAGACTGCTTTGGGTAGTATAGTCACTTTCACAATGTTGATTCTTCCAATCCAGGAACCTGGTATATCTCTCCATCTATTTGTATCATCTTTAATTTCTTTCATCCATGTCTTATAATTTTCTGCATGCAGGTCTTTTGTCTCCTTAGGTTGGTTTATTCCTAGATATTTTATTCTTTTTGTTGCAGTGGTAAATGGGAGTGTTTTCTTGATTTCACTTTCAGATTTTTCATCATTAGTGTATAGGAATGCCAGAGATTTCTGTGCATTAATTTTGTATCCTGCTACTTTACCAAATTCATTGATTAGCTCTAGTAGTTTTCTGGTAGCATCTTTAGGATTCTCTATGTATAGTATCATGTCATCTGCAAACAGTGACAGTTTTACTTCTTCTTTTCTGATTTGAATTCCTTTTATTTCCTTTTCTTTTCTGATTGCTGTGGCTGAAACTTCCAAAACTATGTTGAATAAGAGTGGTGAGAGTGGGCAACCTTGTCTTGTTCCTGATCTTAGTGGAAATGCTTTCAGTTTTTCACCATTGAGGACGATATTGGCTGTAATTATCAATTCTACACATAATATCAATAGTGTATATGTGTCAATCTCAATTTCTCAATTCCTCCCATCCCCCTTTCCACCTCGGTGTCCATACATTTGCTCTCTACCTCTGTGTCTCTGTTTCTACTTTGCAAAGAGGGTCATCTATGCCATTTTTCTAGATTCCACATATATGCATTAATATACAATATTTGTTTTTATCTTTCTGAATTACTTCACTCTGTATGACCCTCTCTAGGTCCATCCATGTCTCTACAAATAACCAAATTTTGTTCCTTTTTATGGCTGAGTAATATTCCATTGTATAGATGTACCACATCTTCTTTATTGATTCCTCTGTTGATGGACATTTAGGTTGCTTCCATGTCCTGGTTATTGTAAATAGAGTTGCAGTGAACTTTGGCATGCATGTGTCTTTTTGAATTGTGGTTTTCGCAGTGTGTATTCCCAGTAGTGGGATTGCTGGGTCATATGGTAGTTCTATTTTTAGTTTTTTTTTGGAACCTCCATACTCTTTTCCACTGTGGCTCTCTCAGTCTACATTCCCATCAATAGTGCATGAGCGTTCCCATTTCTCCATACCCTCTCCAACATTTATTGTTTGTAGATTTTTTGGTAATGGCTGTTCTGACCAGTGGGAGGTGGCACCTCATTGTAGTTTTGATTTGCATTTCTATAATAATGAGTGATGTTGAGCATATTTTCATGTGTTTTATGGCCATCTGCATGTTGTGTTTTTTTTCTTTTTTCTTTTTTTTTGCCGTACACGGGCATCTCACTGTTGTGGCCTCTCCCATTGCGGAGCACAGGCTCTGGACGTGCAGGCTCAGTGGCCATGGCTCACAGGCCCAGCCACTCTGTGGCATGTGGGATCTTCCCTGACTGGGGCACAAACCCGTGTCCCCTCCATCGGCAGGCAGACTGTCAACCACTGTGTCACCAGGGAAGCCCCTGCCCGTTTTTTGATAGGGTTGTATTTGTTTTTTTGATATTGAACTGCATGAGCCACTGGTATATTTTGGAGATTAATCCTTTGTTAGTTGCTTCATTTGCAACTGTTTTCTCCCATTCTGAGGCTTGTCTTTTCATCTTGTTTATGGTTTTCTTTGCTGTGCAAAAGCTTTTAAGTTGAATTCGGTTGCATTTGTTTATTTATTATTTTTATTTTCATTACTCTAGGAAGTAGGTCAAAAAGATCTTGCTGCAATTTATGTCATAAAGTGTTCTGCCAATGTTTTCCTCTAAGAGTTTAATACTGTCAGGTGTTACATATAGGTCTTTAACCCATTTTTTTTTTTCAATTTTTTGTATCACGTTATGGAATGTTCTAATTTCATTCTTTTACATGTAACTGTCCAGAGTTCCCAGCACCACTTATTAAAGAGACTGTCTGTTCTCCATTGTATATTCTTGACTCCTTTGTCAAAGATTAGTAGGTGTGTATATTTATCTGGGGGCTTTCTATCCTGTTCCATTGATCTATATTTCTGTTTTTGTGCTAGCACCATACTGTCTTGATTACTTTGGCTTTGTAATATAGTCTGAAGGCACATAGCCTAGTTCCTCCAGCTCCACTTTTCTCAAGAATCCTTTGTCTATTCGGGTTGTTGTGTATTACCATACAAAATGTAATTTTTCTTTGCTCTAGTTCTGTGAAAAATTCCATTGGTAATTTCATAGGGTTTGCATTGAATCTGTAGACTGCTTTGGGTAGTATAGTCATTTTCACAGTATTGATTCTTCCAGTTCAAGAACATGGTATATCTCTCCATCTGTTTGTACTGTCTTTCATTTCTTTCATCAGTATCTTATAGTTTTCTGCATACAGGTCTTTTGCCTCCTTACGTGGGTTTATTCCTTGATATTTTACAATTTTTGTTGCAATGGTAAATGGGAGTGTTTTCTTGATTTCACTTTCAGATTTTTCATCATTAGTATATAGGAATGTCACATATTTCTGTGCATTAATTTTGTATCCTGCTACTTTACCAAATTCATTGATTAACTCTAGTAGTTTTCTGGTGGCATCTTTAGGATTCTCTATGTATAGTATCATGTCATCTGCAAACAGTGACAGTTTTACTTCGTTTTTTCCAATTTGGATTCCTTTTATTTCTTTTCCTTTTCTGATTGCCATGGATAGAACTTCCAAAACTATGTTGAATAATAGTGGTGAGAATGGACACCCTTGTCTTTTTCCTGATCTTAGAGGAAGTGCTTTCAGTTTTTCACCTATAGGAATGATATGTCCTCTGGGCTCACTTTCTGGAGAGTTTTTCTCATAAATGTGTATTGAATTTTATCAAAATCTTTCTCTCCATCTATTGAGGTGATCATATGGTTTTTATTTGTCAATTTGTTAATATGGTGTATCACATTGATTGATTTGCATATATTGAAGAATTCTTGCATTCCTGGGATAAATCCCACTTGGTCATGGTGTATGACCCTTATAATATGTTGTTGGATTTGGTTTGGTAGTGTTTTGTTAAGGATTTTTCCATCTATGTTCATCAGTGATATTGGCCTGTAATTTTCTCTTTTTGTTATATCCTTGTCTAGTTTTGGTATCAGGGTGATGGTGGACTCATAGAATGAATTGGGGGTGTTCTGTCCACTGCAGATTTTTGAAATAGTTTGAAAAGGCTCTGTGTTAGCTCTTATCTAAATGTTTGATAGAATTCTCCTGTGAAGCCATCTGGGCCTGGACTTTTGTTTGTTTGAAGATTTTTAATCACAGTTTCAATTTCATTATTTGTGATTGGTCTCTTCATATATTCTATTTCTTCCTGGCTCAGCCTTGGAAGGTTGTACTTTTCTAAGACTGTCCATTTCTTCCAGGTTGTCCATTTTACTGCCATATAATTTCTTGTAGTAGTCTCTTATGATCCTTTGCATTTCTGTGGTGTCAATTGTAGCTTCTCCTTTTGCATTTCTAATTTTATTGATTTGAGTCCTCTCCATTTTTTTTTCCTGATGAGTCTGTCTGGCTAAATGTTTATCAGTTTCATTTATCATCTCAAAAAACCAGCTTTTAGTTTCATTGATCTTTGCTATTGTTTTCTTCATTTCTATTTCATTTGTTTCTGCTCTAATATTAATGATTTCTTTCCTTCTACTAACTTTGGGTTTTGTTTGTTCTTCTTTCTCTCATTGCTTTAGGTGTAAGGTTGGTTGTTTATTTGAGATTTTTCTTGTTTCTTGAGGTAGGATTGTATTGCTGTAAACTTCCCTATTAGAACTGCTTTTGCTGCATCCTGTACATTTTAGGTCATCATGTATTCATTGTCATTTGTCTCTATGTATGTTTTCATTTCCTCTTTGATTTCTTCAGTGATCTCTTGGTTATTTCATAGCATATTGTTTAGCCTCCATATGTTTGTATTTTTAACAGTTCTTTTTTTCCTGTAATTGATTTATAATCTCATAGGATTGTGGTAGGAAAAGATGATTTATACAATTTCAATTTTCTTAAATTTACTGAGGCTTGATTTGTGACCCAGGATGTGATCTATCCTGGAGAATGGTCTGTGAGCACTTGAGAATAAAGTGTGTTCTGCCACTTTTGGTTTGAATGTCCCATAAATATAAATTACGTCTATTTGGTCTCTTGTGTCATTTAAAGCTTGGGTTTCCTTATTCATTTTCTGTCTTGACGATCTGTCCATCGGTGTAAGTGGGGTGTTAATGCCCCCCACTATTATTGTGTTACTGTTGATTTCCCCTTTATAAGTGTTAGCATTTGCTTCATTTATAGAGGTGCTCCTAGTTTGGGTGCATAAATATTTACAATGGTTATATCTTCTTCTTGGCTTGATCCCATGATCATTATGTAGTGTCCTTCCTTGTCTCTTTTAATAGTCTTTATTTTAAAGTCTATCTTGTCTGATATGTGTATTGCTCCTCCAACTTTCTTTTGATTCCCATTTGCATGGAATATCTTTTTCCATCCCCTTACTCTCAGTCTGTATGTGTCCCTAGGTCTGAAGTGGGTTTCTTGTAGATAGCATATATATGGGTCTTGTTTTTGTATCCATTCATCCAGTCTGTATCTTTTGGTTTGAGCATTTAATCCAATTACATTTATGGTACTTATTGATTTGTATGTTCCTATTGTCATTTTCTTAATTGTGGCTTCATTTTTGTAGATCTTTTTATTCTTTTGCGTTTCCCTCCTGGAGAAGTTCCTTTGGCTCTTGGAGAGCTAAAGGAATTTCCTTTAACAGTTGTTGTAAAGCTGGTATGATGGTGCTGAATTCTCTTAGCTTTTGCTTTTCTGTATATCGTGTGATTTCTCTGTCAAATCTGAATTAAATCCTTGCTGGGTAGATTAATCTTGGTTGTAGGTTTTTCCCTTTCATCAGTTTAAGTATATTATGTAACTTTCTTCTGCCCTACAAAGGTTCTGCTGAAAAATGTGCTGATAACCTTATGGGGATTCCCTTGTATGTATGTCATTTGTTGCTTTTCCCTTGCTGCTTTTTATGTTTTTTCTTTGTATTTAATTTTTTGTTAGTTTGATTAATATGTGTCTTGGTATGTTTCTCCTTAAGTTTATCCTGTATGGGACTCTCTGTTCTTTCTGGACTTGATTATTTCCTTTCCCATGTTAGGGAAGTTTTCAACTATAATCTATTCAAATATTTTCTCAGATCCTGTTTTTCTCTTCTTCTTCTGGGACCCCGATAATTTGAATGTTGGTGCATTTAATGTTGTCCCAGAGGTCTCTGAGACTTCCCCAATTCTTTTCATTCTTTTTTCTTTGTTCTGTGGGAGTGATTTCCACCATTCTATCTTCTAACACACTTATCCATTCTTCTACCTCAGTTTTTCTGCTATTGATTCCTTCTATTTTATTTTTCATTTCAGTTATTGTGCTATTCACCACTGATTGTTTATCCTTTAGTTCTTCTAGGCACTTGTTAAACATTTCTTGTATCTTCTCAACCCGAACCTCCATTCTATTTCTGAGATCTTGGATCATCTTTCCTATCATTACCCTGAATTCTTTTTCAGGTAGATTGCCTGTTTCTTCTTTATTTATTTGGTCTTGTGGGATTTTACCTTGCCCCTTCATTTGCAACATATTTCTCTGTTATCTAATCTTGTCTAAGCTACTGTGTTTATTGTCTCCTTTCATCAGGCTGCAGGGTCATAGCTCTTCTTGCTTCTGGTATCTGCCCCTTTGTGGGTGAGGTTGGTCCAGGGGCTTGTTTAGGCTTCTTGGTGGGAGGGATTGTTACCTGTGCTCTGGTGGGTGGTGCTGAGTCTTTTCCCTCTGAAGGCCAGGGCCACATCAGGTGAACTGTTTTGGGGTGTCTATGAGCTTAATACCACTTCATGCAGCCTGTCTGCTGATGCATGGGTCTGTGTTCCTGTCTTGCTGGTTGTTTGGCATTAGGTGTCCAACACTGGAACCTGCAAGCAGCTGTGTGGGGACAGGTCTTGGTGATGATATGGATACCTCTGGGAGCATGCACACTGATTAATATTCTCTGTGCCCATGAATTCTTTGGTGGTCCACTGTCCTGGATTCAGTGCTCCCACCATGGAGGCTCAGGCCTGATCCCAGGCTCTACAACCAAGAGCCCATAAGCTGCACAGTGCGGCCAGAGAAAAAAGAAAAAAAATGAAATTAAAAAAAATGAAAACAAACAAATGAAACCCAAGACAAATAGCAAAAACAGAGCGGACCTTCAAGATGGTGGAGGGTTAAGACATGGAGATCATCTTCCTCTCCACAAATACATCTACATGTGGAACAACTCCTACAGAACACCTACTGAAAGCTGGCAGAAGATCTTAGACTTCCAAAAAGAGGAAAATCCCCACATACCTGGGCAGGGCAAAAGAAAAAAGAAATAAACAGAGAAAAAAGAACAGGGACAGGACCTGAACATCTGGGAAGGAGCTGTGAAAGAGGAGAAGTTTCCACACACTAGGGAGCCCCTTCAGTGGCGGGGATGAAGAGTGGCCAGGGGGGAAGCTTTGGAGCCATGGAGGAGGGTGCAGCAACAGGGGTGCAGAGGGCAAAGCAGAGAGATTCCCTCACAGAGGATCGGTGCTAACTAGCACTCACAAACCTGAGATGATTATCTCTGACCAACCACCACAGGTGGAGGCTGGGACCTGAGGTTCAAGTTTTGCAGGTCAAACCCCAGGGAGAGGACTAGGGTTAGTTGCATGAAGATGGCCTGAAGGGGGCTAGTGTGCTAGAGCTAGCCAGCAGGGAGTCCGGGAAAAAGTCTGGACCTGCTGGAGGGGCAAGAGACCATTGTTTAGCGGTGAGCAAGGAGAGAGTATTCCCACTGTGTGCCCACAGAAGGCAGAGTACCACCTAAGCAAGCTCCAGAGATGGGTGCAAGATGTGGCTAACATCTCGGACTGCAAAGATGAGCATGGATGGCTAACACCACCGCTGCTGCCACCAAGAATCCTGTGTGAAAGCACAGGTCACTACCCACATCACCCTGGTAACCTGTGCAGCATGCCACTGCCAGGGTCCTGTGATCCAGGGAAACTTCCCCTTGGAGAACACACTGCGTGCCTCAGGCTGTGACGAAGTTATGCTGGCTTCTCCCACCACAGGTTCTCCCTGCATTCTAATTATAACTACCGTACCCCTCCCTCAATACAGCCTGAGTGAGCAATAGAGCCCTAATCAGCTGCTGCTTTAATCCCTCCAGTCTGTGAGGGGAATAGATGCCTGAGGGCAGCCTAAATGCAGAGGCAGGGCCAAAACGAAAGCTGAAACCCAGGAGCTGTGCAAAGAAAAGAAGGGGGAATTACTTCGTGCAGCCTGAGGACAAGCAGATTAAATCCCCACAATCAACTTGAAAAATGCTGCATTTGAACAATACCTGAATAGACAAAGAATGTTCCCAAAATTGAGGCGGTTGACTTTGGGAGCAACTTTAGCCTTTGGGTTTGCTTTCTGCGTCTGATTGGTTTATGGTTTTACATTTATCACAGTTTAGATTTTAGTGCTTGTTATAATTTGTGGATTTATTTATTGGTTTGGTTGCTCTCTTCCTTTTTTTAAATTTAATTTTACTTTTTAAATTTATTATCTTTTAAATATATTTTTATTTTTTACCTTTATTCTCTTTTTGTGAGTGTGTATGTTTATGTCTCTTTGTGTGATCTTCTCTGTTTAGGTTTGCTTTTACCATTTATCCTAGGGTTCTGTCTGTTAGTTATTTTTTAATTTTTAGTTGTTTGTTTTTTTTAGCTTTATGAGTGTGTGTATATTTCTTTTTTTAAATCTTTATTGGAGTATAATTGCTTAACAATGGTGTGTTAGTTTCTTCTTTATAACAAAGTGAATCAGCTATACATAAACATATATCCCCATATTTCCTCCCTCTTGCATCTCCAACCCACCCTCCCTATCCCATCCTTCTAGGGGGTCACAAAGCACTGAGCTGATCTCCCTGTGCTATGCAGCTGCTTCCCACTAGCTATCTATTTTACATTTGGTAGTATATATAAGTCCATGCCACTCTCTCACTTCGTCCATCTTACACTTCCCCCTCCTTATGTAATCAAGTTCATTCTCTACGTCTGCGTCTTTATTCCTGTCCTGCTCCTAGGTTCTTCAAAACCACTTTTTTTGTTGTTTTTTAAACTCCATATATATGTGTTAGCATATGGTATTTGTCTTTCTGTTTCTGACTTACTTCACTCTGTATGACAGAGTCTAGGTCCATACACCTCACTGCAAATAACTCAATTTCATTTATTTTTATGGCTGAGAAATATTCCATTGTGTATATGTGCCACATCTTGTTTTTCCATTCATCTGTCAATGGCCACATAGGTTGCTTCCATATCCTGGTTATTGTAAATAGAGCTGCAATGAACATTGTGGTACATGACTCTTTTGAATTATGATTTTCTCGGTGTATATGCTCAGTAATTGAATTGCTGGGTCGTATGGTAGTTCTATTTTTAGTTTTTTAAGGAACCTCCCTACTGTTCTCCATAGTGGCTGTATCAATTTACATTCCCACCAACAGTGCAAGAGGGTTCCCTTTTCTCCACACCCTCTCCAGCATTTATTGTTTGTAGATTTATTGATGATGGCCATTCTGACTAGTGTGAGGTGATACCTCATTATAATTTTGATCTGCATTTCTCTAATGATTAGGGATGTTGAGCATCCTTTCATGTGTTTGTTGGCAATCTGTACATCTTCTTTGGAGAAATGTCTATTTGGGTCTTCTGCCCATTTTGGATTGGGTTGTTTGTTTTTTTCATATTGAGCTGCATGAGCTGCTTGTAAAATTTGGAGATTAATCCTTTGTCAGTTGCTTCATTTGCAAATATTTTCTCCCATTCAGAGGGCTGTCCTTTCATCTTCTTTATGGTTTCCTTTGCTGTGCAGAAGCTTTTAAGTTTCATTAGGTCCAATTTGTTTATCTTTGTTTTTATTTCCACTTCTCTAGGAGGTGGATCAAAAAGGATCTTGCTGTGATTTGTGTCATAGAGTGTCCTGCCTATGTTTTCCTCTAAGAGTTTTATAGTTTCTCACCTCACATTTATGTCTTTAATGCACCTTGACTTTATTTTTCTGTATGGTGTTAGGGAGTGTACTATTTTCATTCTTTTACATGTAGCTATCCATAGTCCAAGCACATTATTGAAGAGGCTGTCTTTTCTCTGTTGTATATTCTTCCCTCTTTTATCAAAGATAAGTGACCATATGTACATGGGTTTATCTCTGGGATTTCTATTCTGTTCCATTGCTCTATATATCTGCTTTTGTGTCAGAACCATACTGTATTGATTACTGTAGATTTGTAGTATAGTCTGAAGTCAGGGAGCCTGATTCTTCCAGCTCCATATTTCTTTCACAAGATTGCTTCAGCTATTCTGTGTCTTCGGTGTTTCCATAGAAATTGTGAAAATTTTTGTTCTAGTTCTGTGAAAACTGTCATTGGTAATTTGATATGGATTGCATTGAATCTGTAGAGTGTTTTGGGTAGTATGGTCATTTTCACAATGTTGATTTTTCCAATGCAAGAACATGGTATATCTCTCCATCTGTTTGTATCATATTTAATTTCATTCATCAGTGTCTTATAGTTTTCTGTATAAAGATCTGTTGTATTCATAGGTAGGTTTATTCCTAGGTATTTTATTCTTTTTGTTGAGATGGTAAATGGGAGTGTTTCTTTAATTTCTCTTTCATATTTTTCATCATTAGTGTATAGGAATGCAAGAGATTTCTGTGTATTAATTTTGTATCCTGATACTTTACCAAAATCATTGAGTAGCTCTACTGGTTTTCTGGTAGCATCTTTAGGACTCTCTATTTATAATATCATGTCATCTGCAAATAGTGATAGATTTACTTCTTCTTTTGCAATTTGGATTCTTTTATTTCTTTTTCTTCTCTGATGGCTGTGGCTAAAACTTCCCAAACTATGCTGAATAATAGTAGTAAGAATAGGCAACCTTGTCTTATTCCTGATCTTAGTGGAAATGGTTTCACTTTTTCACCATTGAGAATGATGCTGGCTGTGGGTTTGGCATACATGGTCTTTATTATGTAGAGGTAAGTTCCCACTATGCCTACTTTATAGAGGATTTTTATCATAAATGGGTGTTGAATTTTGTCGAAAGCTTTTTCTATATCTATTGGGATGATCATATGGTTTTTGTCCTTCAATTTGTTTAAAGTGCCTTATAACATCGATTGAGTTGTGTATACTGAAGACTCCTTTTATTCCTGGGATAAACCCCACTTGATCATGGTGTATGATACTTTTAATGTGCTGTTGGATGCTGTTTGCTACGGTTTTGTTGACAATTTTTGCATCTATGTTCATCAGTGATACTGGTCTGTAGTTTTCTTTCTTTGTGACATCTTTGTCTGGTTTTGGCATCAGGGTGATTGTAGCCTCGTAGAATGTGTTTGGGAGTGTTCCTCCCTCTGCTATATTTTGGAAGATTTTGAGAAGTATAGGAGTTAGCTCTTCTCTAAATGTTTGATAGAATTTGCTTGTGAAGCCGTCTGGTCATGGGCTTTTGTTTGCTGCAAGATTTTTAATCAAAGTCTCAATTGCAGTGCTTGTGATTGGTCTGTTTATATTTTCTATTTCTTCCTGATTCAGTCTCAGAAGTTTGTGCTTTTCTAAGAAATTGTCCATTTCTTCCAGCTTTTCCATTTTATTGGCATATAGTTGCTTGTTGTAAACTCTCATGATCCTTTGTATTTCTGCAGTGTTCGTTGTTACTTCTCCTTTTTCATTTGTAAATCTGTTGATTTGAGTCTTCTACCTTTTTTCTTGATGAGTCTGGGTAATATTTTATTAAGTTTGTTTATCTTCTCAAAGAACAAGCTTTTTGTTTTATTGATCTTAGCTATTGTTTCCTTCATTTCTTTCTCATTTATTTCTCATCTGATCTTTATGATTTCTTTCCTTCTGCTAACTTTGGGTTTTTCTTGTTCTACTTTCTCTAATTGCGTGAGGTGAAGGTTAGGTTGTTCATTTGAGATGTTTCTTGTTTTCTGAGGTAGGATTGTATTTCTATAAACATCCCTCTTAGAACTTCTTTTGCTTCGTCCCATCAGTTTTGGGTCATTGTGTTTTCATTGTCATTTGTTTCTAGGTATTTTTTGATTTCCTCTTTGATTTCTTGTGATCTCTTGTGTATTAAGTAGTGTATTGTTTAGCCTCCATGTATTTGTATTTTTTACAATTTTTTTCCTGTAATTGATATCGAGTCTCATAGTGCTGTGGTCAGAAAAGATACAGGATAAGATTTCAGTATTTTTAAAATTTACCTAGGCTTGTTTTGTGACCCAAGATATGATCTATCCTGCAGAATGTTCCATGAGCACTTGAGGAGAAAGTGTATTCAGTTGTTTTTGGATGGAATGTCCTATAAATATCACTTAATTTCAGCATGTTTAATGTAACATTTAAAGCTTGTATTTCCTTATTTATTTTCATTATGGATGATCTGTTCA
Source organism: Aethalodelphis obliquidens (assembly GCF_003676395.1). Classification (NCBI taxonomy): domain Eukaryota; kingdom Metazoa; phylum Chordata; class Mammalia; order Artiodactyla; family Delphinidae; genus Aethalodelphis; species Aethalodelphis obliquidens. The sequence continues at coordinate 983,966 of NW_020838063.1, forward strand.
TTAGTGAAAGTGGGGTGTTAAAGTCCCCTACAATTATTGTGTTACTGTTCATTTCCCCCCTTTTGGTTGTTAGCATTTGCCTTATGTATTCAGGTGCTCCTATATTGGGTGCATGTATATTTACAATTGGTGTATCTTCTTCTTGGATTGATCCCTTGATCATTATGTACTGTCCTTCTTTGTCTCTTGAAGTAGACTTTATTTTAAAGTCTATTTTGTCTGATGTGAGAATTGCTACACCTGCTTTCTTTTGATTTCCCTTTGTATGGAATATCTTTTTCCATCCCCTCAGTTTCAGTATGTATGTGTCCCTAGGTCGTAAGTGTGTCTCTTATAGACAGTATATATACAGGTGTTGTTCTTGTATCCATTTAGCCAGTCTATGTCTTTTTGTTGGAGCATTTCATCTATTTACATTTAAGGTAGTTATCAATATGAATGTTCCTATTACCATTTTCTTAATTGTTTTGGGTTTGTTATTGTAGGTCTTTTCCTTTTCTTGCATTTCCTGCCTACAGAAGTTCCTTTAGTATTTGTTGTAAAGCTGGTTTGGTGGTGCTGAATTCTCTTAGCTTTGCTTCTTTGTAAATATTTTAATTTCTCCATTGAATCTGAATGAGATCCTTGGTGGGCAGAGTAATCTTGGTTGTACGTTTTTCCATTTCATCACTTTAAATATGTCCTGCCACTCCCTTCTGGCTTGCAGAGCTTTTGCTGAAAGATCAGCTGTTAACCTTATGGGGATTCCGTTGTATGTTATTATTGTTTTTCCCTTGCTGCTTTTCATATTTTTTCTTCGTATTTAATTTTTGATACTTTGAGTATTATGTGTCCTGGCGTGTTTCTTCTTGAATTTATCCTGTATGGGACTCTTTGTGCTTCCTGGACATGATTAATTATTTCCTTCCCATATTAGGGAAGTTTTCAACTATAATCTCTTCCAATATTTTCTTAGTCCCCTTCTTTTCCTCTGGCACCCCTATAATTCACTAGTTAGTGCATTTCGTGTTGTCCCAGGGGTCACTGAGACTGTCCTCAATTCTTTTTTCTTTATTCTGTTCTGCAGTATATATTTCTACTATTTTATCTTCAATGTCACTTATCCATTCTTCTGCCACAGTTATTCTGCTATTGATTCCTTCTAGTGGATTTTTAATTTCTTTTATTGTGTTGTTCATCCTTGTTTGTTTGGTCCTTATTTTTTCTAGATTCTCGTTAAACATTTCTTATATTTTCACCATTCTATTTCCAAGATTTTGAACCATTTTTACTATGATTACCATGAATTCTTTTTCAGGTAGACTGACTACTTTCCCTTCATTTGTTTGGTCTGGTGGGATTTTACCTTGGTTCTTCATCTGCTGTGTGTTCCTCTGGCTTCTATTTTCCTTAACTTACTGTGTTTGTGGTCTCCTTTTTTTCAGGCTTCAGGTTCATAATCATTGTTGTTTTTGGTGTCTGCCCCCAGTGGCTAATGTTGCTTCAGTGTGTTATGTAGGCTTCCTATTGGAGGGGCCTGGTGCCTGTGTTCTGGTGGATGAGGCTGGATCTTGTCTTTCTCGTGGGTAGGACCACATCCGGTTTTGTGTGTTCGTGTCTCTGATCTTATTATGATTTTAGGTAGCTTCTCTGCTAATGGGTGGGGTTGTGTTCCTGCTTCCTAGTTGTTTGGCATAGGGTGTCCAACCCTGTAGCTTGCTGGTTATTGAGTGGAGTGGGGTCTTAGCGTTGAGGTGGATATCTCTGGGAGAGCTTTCGCTGTTTGATATTATGTGGTGATGGGAGGTCTCTGGTGGACCAATGTCCTGAACTCGGCTGTCCCACCTCAGAGGCACAGGCCTGATACCCGGCCAGACCACCAATACCCTGTCAGCCACATGGCTCAGAAGTAAAGTGAGATAAAAGGAAAGAAAGAAAAGAAAAGAAAGAAAGAAAGAAGTAAAATAAAATTATTAAAATAAAAAATATTAAAAAAAGAAAGAAGAAAACAACCAAACAATAAAACAAATCCACCAATGATAACAAGTGCTAAAATATTTTTTTTAAAAAAAGAAAGGGGCTTCCCTGGTGGCGCAGTGGTTGAGAGTCCACCTGCCGATGCAGGGGAAGTGGGTTTGTGCCCCGGTCCAGGAGGATCCCACATGCCGCGGAACAGCTGGGCCTGTGAGCCATGGCCGGTGAGCCTGTGCGTCTGGGGCCTGTGCTCTGCAATGGGAGAGGCCACAGCAGTGAGAGGCCCACGTACAGAAAAAAAAAAAGAAAGAAAGAAAACACACTTCAGACAGAAACTAGGACAAATTGTAAAAGCAAAGCTATACAGACAAAATCACATGAAGAAGCATGCACCTACACACTCCCAAAAATAGAAAAAAGAAAAAATATATATATTTTAAAAAAAGGAAGAGAGCAACCAGATCAATAAACCAGTCTATCAATGATAATAAACTCTAAATACTAAACTAAAATAAACATAAAGCCACAAACAAATTAGATGGAGAAAGCAAACTCCAGGTCTACAGTTGCTTCCAATGTCCACCGCCTCAATTTTGGGATGATTCATCATCTGTTCAGTTATTTCACAGATGCAGGGTACATCAAGGTGATTGTGGAGTTTTAATCCACTGCTCCAAAGGCTACTGGGGTAGGTTTCCCTTTTTCTTCTTTGTTAGCACAGCTCCTGGAGTTCAGCTTTGGATTTGGTCCTGCCTCTGCATGCAGGTCGCCTGAGGCATCTGTTCCCCACACAGATAGGACGGGGTTAAAATAGTAGCTGATTAGGAGGTCTGGCTCACTCAGGCCATGGGAGGGAGGGGTACGAAATTGGGTGTAAGTCTGTGGCATCAGAGGCTAGCATGACAATTCACACTCTGTGGTTTTCTGGGGAAATCATCTCTGGATCACGGGACTCTGGCAGTGGTGGGCTGCACAGGCTCCTGGAAGGGGAACTATGGATAGTGACCAGTGCTTGCACACAGGCTTCTTGGTAGCTGCAGCAGCAGCCTTATCATTTCATGCCAATCTCTGGTGTCCACACTGATAGCCATGGCATGTGCCTGACTCTGTAGCTGGTTTAGGTGGTGCTCTGAATCCTCTCTCCTCGCACCTGGCAAAACAATGATCCCTTGCCTCTTTGGCAGTTCCATACTTTTCCCCGGACTCCCTCCTGGCCTACTGTGGAGCACCAGCCCCCTTCCGGCTGTATTCATGCAGCCAACCCCAGTCCTCTCCCTGGGGTCCTACCTCCAAAGCCTGAGCCTCAGCTCCCAGCCCCCACCTACCCTGGCGGGTGAGCAGAAAAGCCTCTTAGGCTTGTGAGTGCAGGTCACCAGGGATCATTTGCGCAGGAATCTCTCCAATTTGTCCTCTTCACCCCTGTTGCTGAGCTCTCCTCCCTGGCTCCAAAGTTCCCCTCCCCCCACCCAGCCCCATTCTCAGTCAGTGAAGGAGCTTCCTAGTGTGTGGAAACTTTTCCTCCTTCAACCTCCTTCCCAGAGGTGCTGGTCCTGTCCGTATTATTTTGTCTCTGTTTTTTTTCATTTTTCTTTTCCCCTACCCAGGTATGTGAGGAGTTTCTTGCATTTTGAAAAGTCTGAGGACTTCTGCCAGTGTTCAGTAGGTGTTCTGTAGGAGTTATTCCACATGGAGATTTATTTCTGATGTATTTGTGGGGAGGAAGGTGATTTCCACGTCTTAGTCTTCCACCATCTTGAAGCTATTCCATGTGTGTATGTTTCTTTGTGTGATTTTGTCTGTTTAGTATTGCTATTACTATGTAGTTTGGGGTTATATCTGTTTGTTTGTTTTTCTTCCTTTTCTTCTGAGCCATGTGGCTGGCAGGGTCTTGGTGCTCCAGCTGGGTGTTGGGCCTGAACCTGCGAGGTGGGGAGCCGAGTCCAGGTCATTGGACCACCACTAATCTCCTGGCCCCATGTAATACCACTCGGCGAGGGGATAGAAAAAGATATTCCATGCAAATGGAAATCAAAAGAAAGCTGGAGTAGCAATTCTCATATCAGACAAAATAGACTTTAAAATAAAGACTATTAAATAGACAAAGAAGGACACTACATAATGATCAAGGGATCAATCCAAGAAGAAGTTATAACCATTGTAAATATTTATGCACTCAACATAGGAGTACTTCAATACATAGGCAAATGCTAACAGTCAAAAAGGGGAAATCAACAGTAACACAAAAATAGTGGGGCACTTTAACCCCACTTTCAACAGTGGACAGATCATCCAAAATGAAAATAAATAAGGAAACACAAGCTTTAAATGACACATTAGACCAGATGGACTTAATTGATATTTATAAGACATTCCATACAAAAATTACAGAATACACTCTCTTGTCAAGTGGTCATGGAATATTGTCCAGAATAGATCATATCTTGGATCACAAATCAAGCCTTGGTTAATTTAAGAAAATTTGAATTTGTATCAAGTATGCTTACAGCCCACGACACTATGAGACTAGATATTAACTGCAAGAAAAAAACTGTAAAAATTACAAACACATGGAGGCTAAAAATACACTACTAAATAACCAAGAGATCACTGAAGAAATCAAAGAGGAAATCAACAAATACCCAGAAACAAATAACAGTGAAGCACGATGACCCAAAACCTGCGGGATGTAGCAAAAGAGTTCTATAGGGAAGTTTATAGCAATAAAATCTCAGCTCAAGAAACAAGAAAAATCTCAAATAAACAGCCTAACCTTACACCTAAAGCAATTAGAGAAAGAAGAACAAAAATTAAAAAAAACAAAGTTTGCAGAAGGAAAGAAATCATAAAGATCAGATCAGAAATGAAAAGAAATGAAGGGAAAAATAGCAAAAATCAGTAAACATAAAGCTGATTCTTTGGGAAAAAAAGAATTCATAAACGTATAGCCAGACTCATCACACACAGAAAAGAAGACTCAAATCAGCAGAATTAGAAATGAAAATGAAGGAACAACTGACACTGCAGAAATATAAAGGATCATGAGATTACTACAAGCAACTATATGCCAATAAAATGAAAAACCTGGCAGAAATGGAAAAATTCTTAGAAAAGTAATACCTTCCAAGACTGAACCAGGAAAAATAGAAAATATGAACACACCGATCACAAGCGCTGAAATCGAAACTGTGAGCAAAAATCTTCCAACAAACAAAAGCCCAAGGCCAGATGGCTTCACAGGTGAATTCTATCGAATATTTAGAGAAGAGCTAACACGTATCCTTCTCAAACTCTTGTAAAATATAGCAGAGGGAGGAACCCTCCCAAATTCATTCTATGAGGCCACCATCACCCTGATACCAAAACCAGACAAAGATGTCACAAAAAAAGAAAACTATAGGCCAATATCACTGATGAACATAGATTCAGAAATCCTCAACACAATACTAGCAAACAGAATCCAACAGCACATTAGAAGGATCACACAGCAGGATCAAGTGACATTTATACCAGGAATGCAAGGATTCTTCAATATAAGCAAATCAATCATTGTGATTCAGCATATTAACACATTGAAAGATAAATCCATGTGATAATCTCAATAAATGTAGAAATAGCTTTCGACAATATTCAACACCCACTTATGATAAAAACTCTCCAGAATGTGGGCATAGAGGGAACCTTCTCAACATAATAAAGGCTATATATGACAAACACACAGCAAACAGCTTTCTCAATGGTGAAAAACTGAAACAATTTCCCCTGAGATCAGGAACAAGACAAGGTTGCCCACTCTCACCACTATTATTCACCATAGTTTATGAAGTTTTAGGCACCGCCATCAGAGAAGAAAAAGGAATAAAAGGATTCCAAATCGTAAAAGAAGTAAAACCGTCACTGTTTGCAGATGACATGATACTATACCTAGAGAATATTAAGGATGCTACCAGAAAACTACTAGAACTAATCAATGAATTTGGTATAGTAGAAGAATATGAAATTAATGCACAGAAGTCTCTTGCATTCCTATACAGTAATGACAAAAAATCTGAAAGAGAAATTAAGAAAACACTCCAATTTACCACTGCAACAAAAAGAATAAAATACCTAGGAATAAACCTACCTAAGGAGACAAATGACCTATACAAAGAAACTGTAAGAAACTGATGAAAGAAATTAAAGATAATACAAACAGATGGAGAGATATACCATATTCTTGCACTGGAAGAATCAACATTGTGAAAATGACTGTACTACCTAAAGCAATCTACAGATTCAATGCAATCCCTATCAAAATACGAATAACATTTTTCACAGAACTAGGATGGAAAATTTTACAACTTGTATGGAAACAAAAAGACCCTGAATAGCCAAAGCAATCTTGAGAAAGAAAAATGGAGCTGGAGGAATCAGGCTCCCTGACTTCAGACTATCCTACAAAGCTATGGTAATCAAGACAGTATGGTACTGGCACAAAAAATAGAAATATAGTTAAATGGAACAGTATAGAAAGCCCAGAGATAAACCCACACACATATGGTCACCTTATCTTTGATAAAGGAGGCAAGAATATACAATGTAAAAAAGACAGCCTCTTCCTTAAGTGGCCCTGGGAAAACTCGAGAACTACATGTAAAAGAATGAAATTAGAACACTTCCTAACACCATACGCAAAAATAAACTCAAAATGGATTAAAGACCTAAATGTAATGCCAGACACTCTCAAACTCTTAGAGGAAAACATAGGCAGAACACTCTATGACATAAATCACAGCAAGAGACTCTTTGACCCACCCCACCTCCTAGAGAAATGGAAATTGAAACAAAAATAAACAAATTGGACCTAATGAAACTTAAAAGCTTTTGCACAGCAGAGGAAACCATGAACAAGACAAAAAGACAACCCTTAGAATGGGAGAAAATTGTTGCAAACCAAACAACTGACAAAGGGTTAATCTCTGAAATATACAAGCAGCTCATCCCACTCAATATCAATAAAACAACCCCATCCAAAAATGGGCAGAAGACCTTAATAGACGTTTCTCCAAAGAAGATATACAGATTACCAACAAACATATGAAAGAATGCTCAACATCACTAATCATTAGAGAAATACAAATCAAAACTACAATGAGGTATCACCTCACACCAATCAGAATGGCCATCATCAAAAAATCCACAAACAATAAATGCTGGAGAGGGTGTGGAGAAAAGAGAAGCCTCTTGCACTGTTGGTGGGAATGTAAATTGATACATGACTATGGAGAACAGTATGGAGGTTCCTTAAAAAACTAAAAATAGAACTACCATATGACCCAGCAATCCCACTACTGGGCATACACTGTGAGAATACCATAATTCAAAAAGAGTCATGTACCACAATATTCATTGCAGCTCTATTTACAATAGCCAGGACATGGAAGCAACCTAAATGTCCATCAACAGATGAATGGATAAAGAAGATGTGGCACATATATACAATAGAATATTACTCAGCCATAAAAGGAAATGAAATTGAGTTATTTGCAGTGAGGTGGGTGGACCTAGAGTCTGTCATACAGAGTGAAGTAAGTCAGAAAGAGAAAAACAAGTACCGTATGCTAACACGTATATATGGATTTAAAAAAAAAATTCTGATGAACCTAGGGGCAGGACAGGAATAAAGATGCAGACACAGGACTTGAGGACACAGGGAGTGGGAAAGGTAAGCTGGGACGAAGTGAGAGGGTAGCATTGACATATATATGCTACCAAATGTAAAATTGATAGTTATTGGGAAGCCACCGCATAGCACAGGGAGATCTGCTCTGTGATTTGTGACCACCTACAGTGGTGGGATAGGGAGTGACAGAGGGAGACGCAAGAGGGAGGGGATATGGGGATATATGTATGCATATAGCTGATTCCCTTTGTTATACAGTAGAAACTAATACAACATTGTAAGGCAATTATACTCCAATAAAGATGTTAAAAATAATAGCAAAAACTACCTCGAACCTACAGCAGAGCAACAACAATACAACACACACACACAAATAAAGAAAAAAATAAATAAAAATACCAATAGAACAAAGAAACAAAAGAATTTAAAAATGAGAACAGTTAGGACTAGACTAACATAAACAAAAAATTAAAAATAAAAATATAGAGCAAACAAATAATGCAAAAAAACATAAAATATACACATAAAACAATCAAAAAAATAAAAATAAATAAAAAACAAAGAACACAAGAAAAAAAACTCTAACACAACAAAAAAGTAAATTAAAAATAGAAAAATTAACATATATCTTTAAAACTTTTTAATTAAAAATAAAAGAAAAAATAATAAATGCAACACCACCAACAACTGAATAAAATGAAACAAACAAAAATGAATAATAGTAATAATCATATTTTCCTGGGGCCTCCTCTGTTAGCGTCCTTGCTCCCACAGTGAGCCAGAGCCAATCTCCACCTCCCCTGGAAGCCCTCCAATACCTATAGGTGGGTCTCTGGACCTGCTGTGGGCACTGTGGGGCCAGCTCACACTCTGACCTGGCCCGACTCCCACGTTTACTTACCCCCCATAGTCCACTCCTAGGAAGCCTAGACCAGTCTCTGTTGTGGGACCACTCGTCCATTCAGGTATTCCACAGACACAGGATTTACCAAGCTGATCTCGGAGATTTAATCTGCGGCTTGTGCAGCTGCACAGAAAGATTTCTGTTTGTGTTCCTTAGTTGCACTGCCTCTGGGGGTTCCAGCAGTTATTTGCCCATTTGGCAGAAGTTCTAGTGTTAGTAAATGAATTTTCATTACTATACAGTCTAGGTGCTCTTTATTTTATTTTTATTTTTTTAATTTTTATTTTATGTTGGAGTATATTTGATTAACAGTGTTGCATTAGTTTCAGGTATATAGCAAAGTGATTGAGTTATACATAAACATGTATCTATTCTTTTCCAAATTCTTTTCCCATTTAAGTTATTACAGAATATTGAGCAGAGTTCCCTGTGCTATACAGTAGGTCCTTGTTGGTTATCTATTTTAAATACAGCATTGTGTACATGTCAATCCCAAACTCCCAATCTATCCCTCTCCCCAACGCTTCCCCCCAGTAACCATAAGTTTGTTTTCTAAGTCTGTGAGTCTGCTCTTTAACCTGCTGGGTTTTATGTTTTTCCTGTTTCCCAAGGTAGGTGAGTCTGTGCCTATGCCCCCCAGCAATACCTATCCCTACTGCAAATTGCTACTACAGAGGTGTGGTTCCCACATATACCATGTCTCCACCTTTAGCTCTCATTTCTATCTGGTCATTTTATGTGCAATGGCTGTTCAATCAGCCCTCAAGAATTGCTCTCTATATAGGTGTAGATTTGGTGTGTCTATGGTAGGAGGTGAGCTAAGGGTATTCCTATGTCACTATCTTGGACACCTCTCCTCCCAAGATGTGTAATTTAATACATATTTTTTGACACAGCTGTGTTGCCTAGATATGCTCCAGCATGAATGAGTTCTGCTTGCCATAACTCTTTTCTCCTCTGAAACCTTCCTAGCCAGGAAGACACTTATAGATGGTTTAGTCCTACTCTTCTCCACCCTCCATTTTATGGATAGGTCACCATAGGCCTAGAGAGGAATAGACTCATGCCTAGGACCAGCAAGTCACCCTAGAGCCAGGCCAGGCATTCAGTTTAATAGGGCTCTGATTGAAGGTTCTCTGAATACCTGAATAATTTAGTTTGTCCTTTTTCTTCTTGTCTGAAAACTTCTCAAAGAAGGAAGCTGACCTGTTATTCTTCTTCTTCCTGCCTCTACAGCTCTGGGTGAACCAGGAGGATGGGGTGGAGGAAGGGCCCAGTGACGTTCAGAATGGGCACCTGGACCCCAACTCAGACTGCCTTTGTCTGGGCCGGCCACTCCAAAACCGGGACCAGATGCGAGCCAACGTAATCAATGAGATCATGAGCACCGAGCGTCATTACATCAAGCACCTAAAGGACATTTGTGAGGTAGGCCCAGCTATGATGGTGCATGTGAGGGCACTCAGGGTGGGGTAGAGGGCACTTCCATGAAGAAATGACAAGCTTCCTGGGCCGTACCTGTGAAAATCCCAAGATATTAGGAAACACAGCTTGACTAACCTCGTAGATTCTGTTCTGTGGGTGAGACTCCTCCCTTGGGGTTTCTCAGTCTCTCTGTTTATTTCTCCCCTTTTTGCTATCTACCTGTCTGTCTAACTTTCATATTCATATTCCCTTTCCCCACCCTCTCTCTCTGCCTCCCTCTGTCCCCTCTGCCGGAAACTCTATCCCTATCCTCTTGTTTTCTGATCCAGTTGTTGCCACCCCATGTAAGGGCCTGACTTCATTACAGCAAAACACATTTCCTGCCAAGCCAGTGGTTTACAAACTTGAGTGTGCACCAAAGTCCCTGGGCTAGCTTGTTAAGCATGCAGATTCCAGCCCTCTTTGACCCCACCCCCCACGCAAAGTTGTGAATTCTCAGCCTGGGATAAAACACGGAAATCTCTATGTTTTGCAAGTATCCCTGGTAATACTTGTCTTCCACTATGCCACTCTGCCCTCCAGGGACTGTGGCTCCACATTGTCTAACTCCATCCCTTCCATCTTTCTGACCTGAGTGAGGATGAGAACCTTTTTTTTCTCACACTGCCTTGAGTCCAGCAGAGACAAGTTGGCATTTTCAAAGGACCTTTTACTAAACGGTATGAGAAAACCAATGAGAGATAGAGAAAATAATGTTTTTAGAAGGATTTCTCTCCCCCCCTCCCTCTCTCTCACACACACACACTATAGCGTTATGCTTGACCCAGTGAAAAACTCTACCTTGAATATTTTCATCCCCTTTATTCCAGATAAGAGATCAGGTCCTACTTTCTGTCCTCCAGCCCTACTGATTAGGTCCAGGACCCACTCTGTAATCAATGGTATAGCTCTGACATTTTTCAAAGTTCTTGTTTCTTTAGAGCAGTGCTGCCTAATAGGAAGCAGTGCTTCCTGCAGTGATGAAAATGTTCTGTGTCTGCAGTCTCCATTACAGTAGCCACTGATCAGATATCTGTGGCTGTTGAGCACTTGAGATGTGGCTAGTATGACTGAGAAATGGAATTTTAAATTTTATTTCATTTTAATTTAAATAGCCACACGTGACTAATAGCAACCACATCGGACAGTGCAGCTCTGAAAAGATCAAGACCATGGACTTTGGGCCTTAACTTTCTTCACCTAAATTCATTTTTTCACCCCTTCCAGACAGGTTAAAGGTTATCTCCTCCCCCTTCCCCAAGGCAGTAAGGTAGGGTAGAAAGAACAAGGGCTCTGTGGACATGGAGTGCTGGCTTTCACATCTTAACTTAGTCACTAATTAACCCTGTGGCCTTGAAGGTGCCTCTTAACTCCTCTAACCTTTGATTTTATGACTTGTCCAGTAGGCTTCATTTTACCAACCTCTTAACTTTATTGAGGAAATGAAGTAAATCTAATATTGTAAGTATTTGGGAAAAGGTAGTTTTCCTTTTCTTCCTTCCCTTTTCATCTATTCACCTATCCATCATTGTCTCTCTTTTATCTTTTTCTGTTCCTCCTACCTCCATACAAATGGTTGATATATTTTTTAATTACCCTCTCGAATATGTTACGTGGCATTGGGCATCAAACCGCTGATATGTCATTCATTCCACAAACATTTAGTGGAGTTCTGCTCCATGCTAGGCCTTGGACATAGCTCCTACACTCAAACTGTTCTGCCTTAGACCAATAGCATCTGAATCACCTGGGAGCTGGTTAGAAATGCAGAATCTTTAATTCCACTCCAGACCTGAATTCAAATCTACATTTTAACAAGGTTCACATTTGACTTACAATACATATTAAAGTTTGAGGAGCACTGCTGTAAAATGATAGCTATCTTACACTATTTATAATATCAGGACATGGAAGCAACCTAAATGTCCATTAACAGAGGAATGGATAAAGAAGATGTGGTACATATATAAATGGAATATTACTCAGCCATAGAAAAGAAATAATGCCATTCACAGCAACATGGATGGACCTAGAGATTGTCATACTGAGTGAAGTAAGTCAGACAGAGAAAGAGAAACAACATATGATATCACTTGTATGTAGAATCTTAAAAAAGGCTACAAATGAACTTATCTACAAAACAGAAATAGAGTTACAGGTGTACAAAATACATTTATGGTTACTGCAGGGTAAGGCAGGGGATGGATAAATTGGAAGATTGGGATTGACACATACACACTACTAATAGAATAGATAACTAATAAGGACCTACTGTATAGCACAGGGAACTCTACTCAATATTCTGTAATGGCCTATATGGGAAAAGAAGCTGAAAAAGAGTGGATATATGTATATGTATAACAGATTCACTTTGCTGTACACCTGAAACTAACACAACATTGTAAATCAACTATACCTCAATAAAAAACGTTTTTAAATGATAGCTATCTTATAATGTCATAAGGTCTATAATACAAGTTAGTACAGTCTGGTCTTTACCCAGCAGCCAAGGGATGGTATCAATACCTAAGTCCTTCATATCACTCCTCTGCTTAAAACTTTCCAATGGCTCACCTTTCCTTCCTGAGTAAAAGCCAAAATTCCCATTATTACTTACAAAGCCCTGTGTGATCAACCCTTCCTTACCTCTGTGACTTCATCTCTTGCTCTTTTCCCACATGCTCTCACTACTTTAGCCACATGGCCTAATTGCTGTTCCTTAAAAAGGCCTGACACACTCCCCCCTCATAGCCTTTCCACTGGCTTTCCCTTCTGCCTAAATCACTATTCCCTCAAATGTCTATGTGGCTCCATTTCTCACCTCCTTCAAGGCTTCACTCAAATATCATCGCCTTGAGACCTTCCCTGACTATTCTATCTAAAATTGTAACCATGTACTATCTTGTTTTATTTTTCTCCATTGCACTTACTGCTTTCTGACTTATTATATATTTTGCTTTTATGTTTTGTTTATTGCCTTTCTCCCCTACTAGAAAGTAAATTCCATGAGGGAAAGGGTTTTTTTTTTATTGATTTACTGATACATCCTCAACATCTAGCACAGTGCTTGGCAGATGGTAGATGCTCAATAACTACTTTTGGAAGTTGGAATTAAATATAAGTGCTCACATGCATGTACTATTTTGGCAAAGTACATTCACATCTTATGCCATTTGATTTTCAGACAGGAAATAGGTTGTTATTGTTATTCCTATTTTCTAGATCAACAGTCTGAGTCTCTAATAGGCAAAATTACTTTCCCAGAGTTCTCAGGCACTGACCCAGTGGGAGTCTTAGTCTTAGAAGGATTTTGTTCCCAACTACCAAACATCTTGGCCTCTTCCTACAGGGCATGGGCTCAGAACAGCAATGCAAGTATTTATCCTTCCAAAAGAGAGAGTACTATGACCCTGTTTTGAGGAATTGCCTAATCCAGCCAACCTAAGCAAAGCTTTTGTTGGTGTTCTGCAAGTTTCATATCTCTTTATTATTCTTGATGCTGAAGCTAAGAGTTTAAATGGGAATGGGAAGTATCTCTTTGTCCCATCCTTCAACCACAGATGTCAAAGGAACGTTTAGCTAGAGCAAAAGAAGGGTAGAGAAAGCTGTGTCTTGATGGGCCAGAAGGCAGTATTTTAGCTCAGGGTTGTGTTACCTAAACCAAAAGCTATGGGAACAATATGATTTATAAGAAGAATATCAAAACCAGAATTGGGAGTTCCAGGTTCAGGTCCCACCTTAGTCACAAACTGACTGAGGAATGTCAGGTGAATCTTTTCCATCCTGGACCTTGTTCCCCAACTCTAAAATTAGCAGGTTGGTAGAGTTGCTCTTTAAGTGTTGTCTGACTCTTACTTTCTCTGATTCTGTGAGATCTAGGTATGCTTTCACTAAAGAACGCTGTGGTAGTGATCCATGATTCTGCATGTTTTGCCATTTCCTCCTTGATACCCATGGAGGCATGTCTTACTCAGGCATGAATGTGTTAACAAGGCATAATCTACTCTTTCTGTAGGTTAAGGGAGATCACTTAATACTGCATTCAGTATAGGAAAAAGTCACTATCTATTAGAAAATATTTATTAATTAATTTATTTATTCATTCATTCATTTATTAATTACTCCTGGGAACAGAAAATGCCTCACAAACATTTAAGTTACAATACCTTCATTTTACAAATGAGGAAGTAGGAAATAGAGTTATTTTTATCAAAGTTATTCAGTGAAGCCAGTAAAAGAAAATATATTTTTTAATGAGTTCTCTGAAAAGATGACATTCTTCTTTCTAAATCCAGACAGTGGGATAAAAGAGTACTGGCTTAATTCTAGGTCACCTTGACCAATGATTGGTGATATTACCTCTTGTAATCTTAGAAATAATATTATGATCAGGGAGACTGAGACACAGGGCAAGCAAAGTTAAATATGCCTTATAAAGTTGCCTCATCTGCCTCTCTGAGGAAGATCATCTCAGTCATCTGATATCTATGAAATAAATTCTGTCCTCAAATGCGTCCAGAAAAGCTGGAACTAGCTTTCCTCAGTCATTCGTATTACTGTCTTATACCCTTCACCATCAAGAAATTCTTCCTAGGTCTAATAGAGTTTATCATACTATAGCTTCAAGACATTTGCATTTGATATGTTTAAGCCTGGAGTTTTCAAACTTACTGTTTTTTTTTCTTTCTGTTAATTGCCTATTCTGATGATTTCCAATGGTCTTTACATCTTGGTGTATACATCGAAAATAATACATTGTATAAAACAGTAATATTTGTATAGCATACTAAAGTAAAAGGATGAGGCAGCTCATTGGCCTGAAGTGACCAGCCCAGGGATTTCTGGCTGCTCTAGGCCCTACCTATCTATACCACCTGGACATTCGAGGCCCTGTTCCCATCCTTTGCCCATTTTCCCATTGTTTCTCATATTTTTCTTGCTGATTTATAGGAGTTCCTTGTATATTCCAGATATTAATCCCTTGTCAGTTTTCCAAGTTGCAAATAGTCTTCTTCCTGTCATCCTCTTATTTTTTAATGGTTTTGTTTAATTTGAAAAAAAGACATCCTGAATAAAAGAAGAAAAGAAAACTAACAATTTAAGAATTATGCTGCTAACTTACCTTTTGTCATCATTAGCATGAGAAGAGCTAGTCATTTTGCAGTTATTCAACATATATCTATTGAGCAGCAACTATATGCCAGGTACTATATTAAACTCTAGAGATACAGCTGTGAACAGAACAACCATGGTCATCATTCCCTAGTTTTATTAAAATTATTTTCAAGACGTTTATCAGGTCCCCTGTCAGGTCTTAGGCTTCCAGGCAAAACAGTACATGATATCTCTAGAGAGTCAAGAGCTGAATGGGGCCCTGGAAATCTTTTCTGATATATGCATTTTAGAGATGGGGACACTGAAGTCCAGACTTGCAAGAGCCTTTCCCTAAAGGGTTTTTCAAACCCTAGGTGATCCAGAGGTTCTTTGATCCACCTTATTTCCCTGCGATCTTTGGAATCTTCCCTGGAGGTCATGGGGTCAATTTGTATCCCATATCAAGGCACTAATTCTATTGGTTTGGGCAAAAGGTTCGTTCGTTTTATCCATAAGATGGCTCTAGTAGCACTTAGTTGTCTTTAACATAATTTGAAACAATTTTGTTAGAATGTATGTGATAGCTGTCATATCAGTGTACATTTTAAAAAAGACATAAAAATTGGTGAATTTTTGTGTGGCCATTTTAATATTGAAGATGGAAGAAAAAAAGCAACATTTTTGGCATATTATGCTTTATTATTCCAAGAAAGGTAAAAACGCAACTGAAACGCGCAAAGATTTTTGCAGTGTATGGAAAAGTTGCTGTGACTGAACGTGTCAAAAATGGTTTGTGAAATTTTGTGCTGGTGATTTCTTGCTGGATGAAGCTCCATGGTCAGGTGGACCAGTTGAAGTTAATAGCGATCAAATCGAGACATTAATTGAGAATAATCAACATTATACCACGTGGGAGATAGCCGACATACTCAAAATATACAAATCAAGCATTGAAAATCATTTGCACCAGCTTGGTTATGTTATAATCGCTTTGATGTTTGGGTTCCACATAAGTTAAGTGAAAAAAACCTTCTTGACCATATTTCTGCTTGTGATTCTCTACTTAAACATAATGAAAATGTTCCATTTTTAAAACAAATTGTGACAGGCAATGAAAAGTGGATACTGTACAATAATGTGGAATGGAAGAGATCGTGGGGCAAGTGAAATGAAACACCACCAACCACACCAAAGGCTGGTCTTCATCCAAAGAAGGTGACGTTGTGTATATGGTGGGATTAAAAGGGAGTCCTCTATTATGAGCTCCTTCCAGAAAGCCAAACGATTAATTCCAAGTACTGCTCCTAGTTAGACCAACTGAAAGCAGCGCTCGACAAAAAAGCATCCAGAATTAGTCAACAGAAAATGCATAATCGTCTATCAGGATAATGCAAGACCTCTTGTTTCTTTGATGACCAGGCAAAACCTGTTACAGCTTGGCTGGGAAGTTCTGATTCATCTGCCAAATTCACCAGACATTACACCTTTGGATTTGCATTTGTTTTTGTCTTTACAAAATTCTCTTAATGGATAAAATTTCAATTCCCTGGAAGACTGTAAGAGGCACCTGGAACAGTTCTTTGCTCAAAAAGATAAAAAGATTTGGGAAGATAGAATTACGAAGTTGTCTGAAAAATGGCAGGTGGTAGTGGAACAAAAGGGTGAATACATTGTTCAATAGTTCTTGGGGAAAATGAAAAATGTGTCTTTTATTTTTACTTAAAAACTGAAGGCACATTTTGGCCAATCCAATAGCTCAATGCATTAGATCTAGACTTAAATCAACCCTCGTGGGTTTTGAAACAGAGTGAAATAAATAGTCAACCTTCCTTGCCTATTACCATGGCAGTCCCAGGGCTAATTCATGCCTTTTGTGATTGATTTGATAACGCCTACTGTAATGCCTTCATACTCATGCCCACTTTACTCCTAGGACAGGTGAGGCTCTCAGAAACTACCTCTGTTCAATCAGTTCACACCCACTGCTATATCACCCTATTCTCTTTTACCGTGCAGATGGAGTTAGAGGGCATTTGAAGCATGCTTAACAGTAATATCTATAGACCCCTTCTGCTCCCTATGCCCTGTAATAGGCCTTCAGAGGTCTTCTGAGTCTTCTCTTCTCCAGGACAGACAGCCCTGGTTCCTTCTACCATTCTTCATGGTGTTGCTTTTCAGGGA
Source organism: Aethalodelphis obliquidens (assembly GCF_003676395.1). Taxonomy (NCBI): domain Eukaryota; kingdom Metazoa; phylum Chordata; class Mammalia; order Artiodactyla; family Delphinidae; genus Aethalodelphis; species Aethalodelphis obliquidens. The sequence continues at coordinate 1,001,221 of NW_020838063.1, forward strand.
TCTCTCTACCCTGCTGACTTCCCACTGTCTCTGTATCCTTTACTCCATGTTCCTCTGAAAATAGGGCTCAGAATTGAATGCTGCTCCCCTGCAGGGGTGTGATTACCTTCCTATGACTTCTCATTCCACCCTCTCAATCTGTTTCTTCTTCATCCCTAACTGAAAATGACATTAGTTTTTTTTTTTTTTTGGCAGTCATATTCCACTGCCAACTCATCTTAACTTATATGCCCTTGGGGGGAGACCTTCAGATGGTGGAGGAGTAACACATGGAGATCACCTTCCTCCCCACAAATACATCAGAAATACATCTACATGTGGAACAACTCCTACAGAACACCTACTGAACGCTGGCAGAAGACATCAGACTTCCCAAAAGGCAAGAAACTCCCCACGTACCTGGGTAGAGCAAAAGAAAAAAGAAAAAACAGAGACAAAAGAATAGGGACAGGACCTGCACCTGTTGGAGGGAGCTGTGAAGGAGGAACAGTTTCCACACACTAGGAAGCACCTTCACTGATGGGGACAGGGCATGCCGGGAGGTAAGTTTCGGAGCCACAGAGGAGAGTGCAGCAACAGGGGTGCAGAGGGCCAAGTGGAGAGGTTCCAGAAAAGAAGATGGGTGCTGACCAGCACTCACCAGCCCAAGAGGCTTGTCTGCTCACCCGCTGGAGCTGGTGGGGGCTGGGAGCTGAGGCTCGGGCTTCGGAGGTCAGATCCCAGGGAGAGGACTGGGGTTGGCTGCATGAACACAGCCTGAAGGGGGCTAGTGCACCACAGCTAGACTGATTGGAGTACAGGAAAAAGTCTGGAACTGCCTGAGAGGCAAGAGAACATTGTTTCGGGGAGCACGAGGAGAGGGGATTCAGAGCACCGCCTAAATGAGCTCCAGAGACGGGCGCAAGCCACGGCTATCAGTGCAGACACCAGAGATGGGCATGAAATTCTAAGCCTGCTACTGCAGCCACCAAGAAGCCTGTGTGCAAGCAAAGGTCACTATCCACAACTCCTCTCCCAGAAACCTTTGCAGCCCACTGCTGCCAGGGTCCCATGATCCAGGGACGACTTCCCAGGGAGAACACACGGCACACCTCAGGCTGGTGCAACGTCACACAGGCCTCTGCTGCTGCAGGCTAGCCCCGCATTACGTACCCCTCCCTCCCCCCAGCTTGAGTGAGCCAGAGCCCCCTAATAAGCTACTACTTTAACCCCATCCAGTCTGAGCAAAGAACAGATATCCTCAGGCGACCTACATGCAGAGGCGGAGCCAAATCCAAAGCTGCACCCCAGGAGCTGTGTGAACAAAGAAGAGAAAGGGTTATTTCTCCCAGCAGCCTCAGGACCAGTGCTTTAAATCTCCACAGTCAACTTGATGTACGCCTGCATCTCTGGAATACCTGAATAGACAATGAATAATCCCAAAAGTGAGGCGGTGGACTTTGGGAGCGACTGTAGACTTGGGGTTTGTTTTCTGCATCTAATTTGTTCCTGACTTTAGGTTTATCTTAGTTTAGTATTTAGAGTTTATTATCATTGATAGATTTCTTTATTGATTTGGTTGTTCTCTTCCACCTTTTATATATTAGATATGTATATATTTTTTTCCTTTTTCTATTTTTGTTAGGGTGTATGTGTATGCTTCTTTGTGTGATTTTGTCTGT
>NW_020838063.1:1003281-1031160 GCF_003676395.1 Aethalodelphis obliquidens
AATTACTTTTTATTTTTATTGTGATAACTTTATTTCATTTTATTTTCTTTTTTTCCTTTCTTTCTCTTTTCTCCCTTTTCTTCTGAGCTGTGTGGTTGACAGGGTCTTAGTGCTCTGGCTGGGTGTCAGGCCTGTACCTCTGAGGTGGGAGAGCTGAGCTCAGGACATTGGTCCACCAGAGACCTCCTAGCTCCATGTAATATCAAATGGCGAAAGTTCTTCCAGAGATATCCATCTCAATGCTAAGACACAGCTCCATGCAATGACCAGCAAGCTACATTGCTGGGCACCCTATACCACACAACTAGCAAGACAGGAACACAACCCCACCCATTAGCAGAGAGGCTGCCTAAAATCATAAAAGGTGACAGATACCCCAAAACACACCACCAGAAGTGGATCTGCCCACCAGAAAGACAAGATCCAGCCTCATCCACCACAACACAGGCACTAGGCCCCTCCACCAGTAAGCCTACACTACCCACTGAACCAACCATAGCCACTGGGGGCAGACACCAAAAACAACAGGAACTACAAACCTGCAGCCTGTGAAAAGGAGACACCAAACACAGTAAGATAAGCAAAATGAGAAGACAGAGAAACACACAGCAGATGAAGGAGCAAGGTAAAAACACATCAGACCAAACAAATGAAGAGGAAATAGACAGTATGCCTGAAAAAGAATTCAGGATAGTGACAGTAAAGATATCCAAAATCTTGGAAATAGAATAGAAAAAATACAAGGAATGTTTAACAAGGACCTAGAAGAACTAAACAGCAAACAAACAATGGTGAACAACACAATAAATGAAATTAAAAATTCTCTAGAAGGAAGCAATAGCAGAATAACTGAGGCAGAAGAACGGATAAGTGACATGGAAGATAAAATAGTGGAAATAACTACTGCAGAACAGAATAAAGAAAAAAGAATGAAATGAATTGAAGACAGTCACAGAGACCTCCGGGACAACTTTAAATGCAACAACATTCAAATTACAGGGGTCACAGAAGAAGAGAAAAAGAAAGGGACTGAGAAAATATATGAAAAGATTATAGTTGAAAACTTCCCTAATATGGGAAAGGAAATAGTCAGTCAAGTCCCGGAAGCACAGAGAGTCCCATACAGGATAAATCCAAGGAGCAACATGCCAAACAACATATTAGTCAAACTGTCAAAAATTAAATACAAAGAAAAAACATTAAAAGGGAAAAACAGCAAATAACATACAAGGGAATCCCCATAAGGTTAACAGCTGACCTTTCAGCAGAAACTCTGTAAGCCAGAAGGGAGTGGCAGGACATATTTAAAATGATGAAATGGAAAGACCTACAACCAAGATTACTCTACCCACCAAGGATCTCATTCAGATTCGACAAAAAAATTAAAACCTTTAAAGACAAGCAAAAGCTAAGAGAATTCAACACCACCAAACCAGTTTACAACAAATGCTAAAGGAACTTCTCTAGGCAGGAAACACAAGAGAAAGAAAAGGCCTACAATAACAAACCCAAAGCAATTAAGAAAATGGTAATAGGAACATACATACCAACAGCTACCTTAAATGTAAATGGATTAAATTATCCAACCAAAAGGCATAGACTGGCTGAATGGATACAAAAACAAGAGCCATATATATACTGTCTACAAGAGAGCCACTTCAGACCTAGGGACACACACATACTGAAAGTGAGGGGATGGAAAAAGATATTCCATGCAAATGCAAATCAAAAGAAAGCTGGTATAGCAATTCTCATGTCAGACAAAATAGGCTTTAAAATAAATACTATTACAAGAGACTAAGAAGAACACTACATAATTATCAAGGGATCAATCCAAGAGGAAGATATAACAACTGTAAATATTGATGAACCCAACATAGGAGCACATCAATACGTAAGGCAAATGCTAACAGCCATAAAAGGGGAAATCAACAGTAATGCAATCATAGTAGGGGACTGTAACACCACACTTACATCAATGGACAGATCATCCAAAATGAAAACAAATAAGGAAACACAAACTTTAAATGATACATTAAACAAGATGGACTTAATTGATATTTATAGGACATTCCATCCAACAACAACAGAATAAACTTTCTTCTCATGTGCTCATGGAACCGTCTGCAGGATAGAGCATATCTTGGGTCACAAATCAAGCATTGGTACATTTACAAAAATTGAAATTGTATCAAATATCTTTTCTGACCATAATGCTATGAGACTAGATATCAATTACAGGAAAAAAGTTTGTTAATACATGGAGGCTAAACAATACACTACTAAATAACCAAGAGATCAGTGAAGAAATCAAAGAGGAAATCAAAAAATACCTAGAAACAAATGACAATGAAAACATGACAACCCAAAACCTATGGGATGCAGCAAAAGAAGTTCTAAAAGGGGAGTTTATAGCCATACAATCCTACCTCAAGAAACAAGAAACATCTCAAATAAACAAGCTACCCTTATACCTAAAGCAATCAGAGAAAGAAGAACAAAAACCCCCAAAGTTAGCAGAAGGAAAGAAATCATAAAGATCAGATCAGAAATAAATGAAAAAGAAATGAAGGAAACAGTAGCAAAGATCAATAAAACCCAAAGCTGGTTCTTTGAGAAGATAAGCAAAATTGATAAACCATTAGCCAGAGTCATCAAGGGAAAACGGGAAAAGATGCAAAGCAATAGAATTAGAAATGAAAACGGAGAAGTAACAACTGACACTGTGGAAATACAAAGGATTATGAGAGACTACTACAAGCAACTATATGCCAATAAAATGGACAGCCTGGAAGAAATGGACAATTTCTTAGAAAAGCACAACCTTCTAGGACTGAACCTGGAAGAAATAGAAAATATAAACACATATCACAAGCACTGAAATGGAGACTGTGATTTAAAATCTTCCGAAAAACAAAAGCCCAGGACCAGATGGCTTCACAGGCAGAATCTATTCAAACATTTAGAGAAGAGCTAATACGTATCCTTCTCAAACTCTTCCAAAGTATAACAGAGAGAGGAACACTCCCAAGCTATGAGACCAGCATCACCCTGATATTGAAACCAGAGAAAGATGTCACAAGGAAAGAAAACTACAGGCCAATATCACTGATGAACATAGATGCAAAAATCCACAACAAAATACTAGCAAACAGAATCTAACAGCATATTAAAAGGATCATACACCATAATCAAGTGGGGTTTATCCCAGGCATGGAAAGATTCTTCAATATACGCAAATCAATCAGTGTGACAAACCATATTAAAAAACTGAAGGAGAAAAACCATGTGATTATCTTAATAGATGCAGGAAACGATTTCAACAAACTTCAACACCCATTTATGATAAAAATTCTCCAGAAAGTAGGCATAGAGGTAACTTATCTCAACCTAATAAAGGCTGTATATGACAAACCCACAGCCAACTTCATTCTCAATGGTGAAAACTGAAACCATTTCCATTAAGATGAGGAAGAAGACAAGGTTTTCCACTCTCACCACTATTATTCAACATAGCTTTGGAAGTCTTACCCACAGCAGTTAGAGAAGAAAAAGAAATAAAAGGAATCCAAATCGGAAAAGAAGAAGTAAAGCTGTCACTCCTTGCAGATGACATGATACTATATAGAGAGAATCCTAAAGATGCTACCAGAAAACTACTAGAGTTAATCAATGAATTTGGTAATGTAGCAGGATACAAAATTAATGCACAGAAATCTCTTGCATTCCTTTACACTAATGATGAAAAATCTGAAAGAGAAGTTAAGGAAACAATCCCATATATCATTGCAATGAAAATTAAAAAATAGCTAGGAATGAACCTACCTAAGGAGACAAAAGACCTGTATGCAGAAAAATATAAGACACTGATGAAAGAAATTAAAGATGATACCAACAGATGGAGAGATATACCATGTTCTTGGATTGGAAGAATCAACATTGTGAAAATGACTATACTACCCAAAGCAATCTACAGATTCAGTGCAATCTCTATCAAAGTACCAATGGCATTTTTCACAAAACTAGAACAAAAAATTTCACAATTTATGTGGAAACACAAAAACTCCACATAGTCAAAGCAATCTTGAGAACGAAAAACATACCTGGAGGAATCAGGCTCCCTGACTTCAGACAATACTACAAAGCTACAGTAAACAAGACAGTATGGTGCTGGCAGTAAAACAGCTATATAGATCAGTAGAACAGGATAGAAAGCCCAGAGATTAACCCACGCACCTATGGTCACCTTATTTTTGATAAAGGATTCAAGAATATACAGTGGAGAAAAGACAGCCTCTTCAGTAATTGGTGCTTAGAAAACTGGACAGCTACATGTAACAGAATGAAATTAGAACACTCCCTAACACCATACAGAAAAATAAACTCAAAATGTATTAAAGACCTAAATGTAAGGCCAGACAGTATAAAACTCTTAGAGCAAAGCATAGGCGGAACACTTTATGACATAAATCACAGAAAGAACCTTTTTGACCCACCTGCTAGAGAAACGGAAATAAAAACAAAAATAAACAAATGGGACCTAATGAAACTTAAAAGATTTGCACAACAAAGGAAACCAGAAACAAGATGAAAAGACAACCCTCAGAATGGGAGAAGATATTTGCAAATGAAGCAACTGACAATGGATTAACCTCCAAAATTTATAGGCAGCTCATGCAACTCAATATCAAAAAAAAAAAAAATCCAAAAATGGGCAGAAGTCCTAAATAGACATTTCTCAAAAGAAGATGTACAGATTGCCAACAAACCCATGAATGAATGCTCAACATCACTAATCATTAGAGAAATGCGAATCAAAACAACAATAAATAGTAGTATAAATAAATGTCAACACATTATTGGCCCAAATTATTAATTTGCAAACTGTTTTAAAGACACTCATTGATGGCTGAATTGGAGGGTAAGAAGAGCTAAGGTAAGTGAGATTTTGGTAGGGGTTGGTAAAGGGCATTGAAGCCAGGGATGAGGATCTTCCTGGAGTATGCCTAAATGACTTCATTGCAAGCTGTGTTAGAGGAGACAAAATGGAGTTAGGACCAGAAGTGATAAGTCATTCACCATAAATACTCCTCATTAGGGGCCCAACAAGTGTTATAATAATCACATTTAGCTTTTGGATGAAAGCAATTGACCATAATTCATTCTCACCAGAACATTTTCACATGCTAATGATTTCTAATGAGGACAGTGGCCATTAGTTAAAAATCTACACCAGTAGTTTTAGAACGGAACACTGTGTTTGGTTTCTTTTGCCCTGACTTACAATGTGTCCTGAGTCTGATTGTGTTATCTCGGTGCTCTCTTATCAGACCAAGAATCTCTTTCATTGATTCTTCCTTCATCAGTGGCTAGCTGTATTAATTCATCCATTTATTCACAAATGTGTCCTAAATACTTACCCTGTTAAAAACACCATGCCTGGCCACTTGTGAACTTGCTGGCTAAGCTCATCCAAACTCTCTCTCCTAGCCAGCTACCTTAGATGGCTAAGACACCCACTTTAAAGAATGGTTTGGTTTTGTCAATTCCTGTTCCCTTTTGGGAAGTTTTCCTACCTGACCTTTTGGATTGGTCCTATAAGAAATAGAACATTAGAGTTGTGAATCAATCCAGCTAAACCAGTAACTCACTACTAAAGCAAGTGAAAATGTTTGTGTTTAACCAGATTCTGATAAAGGGTCCTATGACTTTTGGGGGTCCTTGTCATAAAAGGCTCTATGCTCTGGAGTCTGCAGTCTGAAGACCTTTGCTTGAGATCCATCTTTCCTAATTATTCACTGGTGGAGTGACTTCCTTCTTTAAACCCCAATCTTCTTGTATGAAAAGTGTAAATGGTTATTCCCTGTCTACTTCATGATACTGAAATAAGGCTCCCAAATGCTCAGGAAGTGGTAAAGCCCCCAGGGAGTGAAGGGCATCCTCAACCTGGGCTTTTGCTTTGTCTGCAGGGCTACCTGAAGCAATGCCGGAAGAGAAGGGACATGTTCAGTGATGAGCAACTGAAGGTGATCTTTGGGAACATTGAAGACATCTACAGGTTTCAGATGGGCTTCGTAAGAGACCTGGAGAAACAGTACAACAATGATGACCCCCACCTCAGCGAGATAGGACCCTGCTTCCTGGAGCACGTAAGCATCTTCCCCTTTGGGGAGGGTTTTGAGAGATGTTTGGAAGCCATGGAAGGAGTCTCTGAGCTATTTGGTTCTGCTCAGTTGCTTTGCCCCATGGTAGGGGATGGATTCCTCTCTGACCCTGATGTTCATCCCCTTGCTAGAGTATGAGGACTTAGGAAGGTACTGTGATTTGTCCAAGGACTCTTCTTCTTTACTGTTCTCCATGCCTTTTTTTTCTCCTTCCAGATAATTATCAGTAGGATTTTTCTTCAACTTTCTTCTCTGCTCCTATGGGGCTCAGTTTCCATGGGAGCCAGTGCTTTGGGAGGGACTCTGAACATATTCATATATTCCAGGAATCTGAGAAAGGAGAGACCATGGTCAGCATGAAACTAGACCCCTGCAAGGCATTTAAGGGAGAACACTAGGGTAGGGGAAGTGACAAGTGTAGGAAAAGGGGCTACATGATTTAGAGGAAGGAACACTAGGAAACAGGGAAGTGAGGATGTGAGTCCTGTCTATAATGATTGTCTGGGTAACTTTGGGTAAGTTCCTTACCGTCTTTGGGCTTCCTCACATGGATTTAAGAAGGTTTCACTTTATACCTCTGTGGTTCTCTAATATCTTTTGTGTCTTATTCACAGGTGACCTAGTTGTTTTGACAACTCTTCTCCCCCGTTTTATAAAGTATTTATTTTTAAAGAGATAATACATGCACATGGTATAAAATTCAAATGACACATGAAAGTGTGCAACTAAGAGTAAGTTTTCTTGCAAATTCTCCTGCTTTTACTATGGGAATGTGTAGTGGGGGGATAACCCTAAGGCCACCCATATGTTCAGTGATTTGCTACAAGTCCCGGGACTCAGCATATAGTCATACTCATGGTTGTGATTTAATACAACTAAAGGATACAAAGCAAAATCAGCAAAAGGAAAAGGCACATGGGGCAAAGTGTGAAGGAAACCAAGTGTAAGTTTCCAAGAGTCCTCTCCCAGTGGAGTCATACAGGATGCACTTAATTCCCCTTGCAATGAGTTGTGACAACACTTTTGAAATGTTGTCCACCAGGGAAAATTATTAGGGACTCAGTGCCCAAGATTTCTATGGGTGGCTGGTCATGTAGGCACCCTCTGCCTAGCATGTACCAAAATTCCAGACTCCCAGAAGGAAAGCAAGTATTCTGCATAAACCACATTGTTCATACAAATAGTTTAGGCACAGTGAGCCACTCTCGTCAGGGAATGGTGAAAAATCTCTTGAGATCCAAGTTCCAAGATGCCAGCCAAGGGCCAACCTTTCAAGCAGGCCTTTTTAGGGATAGCAGTCTCAGGCCTGATATGTTAACTCTTTTTTGCACAGTATTAAACTGGTTCAGCCATTCCAGAAAGCACCTGGGTAGTATTTATCAAAGTTAAGCATGTGTATGATCTTGGGTTCCATTCATGAATATATATCACAGAGAAATTCTCATAGAGGTCCACGAGGGAACATTTACAAGGCTGTTGATTGCATGGCAGTGTTGTGTGTGGTGGAGTGCAGTTAGAAACAACTTAGGTATTTATCACCAGGGTATGGATGAGAAACATAATGGGGGATGCTTACTGTAAGGTATTATATAGCAAGGAACAAGAGACTAGTTGTATGTACCCAATAGCAATGTGTGTAAATATAAATATAGTCTTGAGCTGGGAAAGTAGAATATGGAATAGTGATTCTCAATTGGAGTCTACCCTGTGCATTGTAGGGTGTTTAACAGCATTCCTGGTCTCTATCTACTGGAGGCCAGTAGCAACCTCCTAGTTGTGACAACCCAAAATGTCTCCAGACATTGTCAACTTTACCGAGGGACAAAAAAGAACCACTAATCTATTAAAATGATCATATACTTTTACACTGTAATCTGTTAATGTGGTGAATTTGGTTTGAATAATTTTCATATGTTAAATGAACATTGTATTGTTGGGATAAACCCCACCTAATCATGGTGTATTATCCTTCTTTATGTATTAGTTTGCTTTTTAAAAAATATTAGATTGTTTACCCTCTTTTAATTCAGTTCTAGGATTTATTTTTTTTTTAGGATTTCATTCTTTATCATCTTGGTTTAGGTATAATTTACAAACAATAAAACTCACCAAATGTCTACTTCGATGGGTTTTGACAGGTGCATATAGTTGTGTAACTACCACCGTAATCAAGATATGGAACATCTCTATCACTTCATCAAGTTCTAATGTTCTCCCCTTGTTGTCAGTCTTTGCTCTCACCCTTGCCCTTGGCAAACACTGATCTGCATTCTGTCACCATAATTTTGTTTTTTTAGAATGTCATATAAATGGAATAATGCAATAGTGATATTTTGTTTAGCTTCTTTCACTTAATTTCTTTGATATCCATCCATATTTTTGCATGTATTAGTAGTTGGTTATTTTTCTTTTTATTGCTTAGCGATAATTCCATTGTGTGGATATACCACTCATTCACCAGTTCATTCCAGGACATCTGGGTTGTTTACTAGGTTGTTTCCATCTGTGGGATTACTGGGTTGCATTGTAGGTATTTGTTTAATTTTATAAGATACTGCCAAACTGTTTTCCAAAGTTACTGTATCATTTTGCATTCTCACTTCTAATATATAAGGGTTGCAGTTGTTCCACATGGTTGTCAGCACTTGGTATTATCAGTATTTTTAATTTTAGGCATTCTAATAGGTGCATAGTGGCATTTCATTGTGGGTTTAGTTTGCATTTCCCTAATGGCTAATGGTATTGAGCATTTTTTTCATGTGCTTATTTGCCATCTGCATAAAACCTTTGGTGAAGTGTCCTTGTCTTTTGCCCATGTGGGTTGTCTGTTTTCTTACTATTTAGTTCCAAGCGTTATTTCTGTATTCTGTTTGCAAGTCCTTGGTCATATATGTGATTTTCAAAGGTTTTCTCAGTCGTGGCTTAGTCTTTCATTTTTTCTTAACATTGTCTTTGAAAAGCATAAACTTTTAATTTTGTTGAAATTCAATTTATTACTTTTTCATGATTCATGTTTTTTTGTTTCTTATTTAAGAAATCTTTGCCTAACCCAAAGTCACAAAGCTTTTCTACTGTTTTCTTATAGAAATTATGTAGTTTTATTTCTTATATTTAGGCTATGATCATTTTTGAGGTACTTTTTATATATGGTGCAAAATAAGGTTCAAGGTTAATTTGCTTCCATGTGGATATTCAGTCATTCCAGCACCTTTGTTGAAAACACTATTAATTTCTCCATTGAATTACCTGGGCATCTTTGTCAAAAATCAATTGATCATATATGTGTAGTTCTATTCTTAGGAACACTATTCTGTTCCAGTGATCTATGTGACTATTTATATAGTAATACCACACTGTGTTTTCTTCTTGTTTTAATTGAGATATAATTGTCATATAGCATTATATCAGTTTCAGGTGTACAACATAATAATTTAATATTTATATATATTGTGAAATGATCACCACAGTAAGTCCAGTTAACCTCTATTACCATACATAGTTACAATTTTTTTGTCTCACTGTCTTGAATAATGTAGCTTCATAGCAAGTCTTGAAAGCAGGTAAAGTCCTTCAAATTCATACTTTTTCAAAACAATTTTGGCTATTTTAGGTGATTTCTATTTCTATATAAATTTATCTTATCACAAGGAGAATTTTGTTCTCTTCTTTTTATTTTATCTATATGAGATGATGGAAGTTAAATAAACATTGTGGTAATCATTTCACAATATATGTAAAGCAAGCCATCTTGCTGTACACCTTAAACTTATACAGTGATGTTTGTGAATTATTTCTGGATAAAACTGGGGGGGTGGTGGGAAGAATCAGCTTGCTTAGTTCTACCAAAAAGCAAGGATAACAACAACAAAAAAGAATTCTTCCAGCATTTTGATTAGGATTACATTAAATCTCCCAGCATTGTTTCTAGTTTTCACTTGTATAGGTCTTGATCTTATTTTTTAAAATTGATTTCTAAGTAATTAATTTTTTGCTGCTTTATAAATTGTATTTTTATTTCAATTTCCTATAGTTTGTTGCTATGATATAGAAATGCAACTCATTTTTTTTTTACAGCTGTCCCTCAGTATCTGCAGGAGATGTGTTCCAGGACACCCTGCAGATACCAAAATCCACAGATGCTCAAGACCCTTATATAAAATGGTATAATATTTGCATATAACCTATGCACATACTCCCATATACTTTAAATCATCTCTAGATTACTTATTATACTTAATACAATGTAAATACTATGTAAATGGTTGTAAATAAAATGTAAATGCTATATAAATTTTTACTGGCATGCAAAACAAAGTTTTGCTTTTTGGAACTTTCTAGATTTATTTTCTGAATATTTTCCATCTGCAGTGGTTGAATCCACAGATGCAGAACCTGCCAATATGGAGGGCCAACTGTATTGACTTTGAATCCTGGCACATTATTGAATTCAATAATTGGGTCTATTTTTTTTTTTTTAGATTCCTTAGGATTGTATACATATACAATCACGTCATTTCTAAATAAAGGCAGTTTTATTTATTCTTTTTCAATCTGTATGACTCCTATTTCCTTTGCTTCTCTTATTGGACTAGCCAAGACCTTCACTACAGTGTTAACTAGAAGTGGTAAGAGCAGGCATCTTTTGTTTTGTACCTGATTTTTAGGGACAAAAATTCAGCATTTACTATTAAGAATGATATTAACTTTAAGTTTTTCACGATCACCCTTTATCACATTGGGGAAGTTTCTTTCTAATCCTGGTTTGCTGATGGCTTTTATCATAAATGTATTTTATCAAATGCTTATTGAAATTATTGAAATAATCATATGTTTTTTCTCCTTTAATCTGTTAACATGGTGAATTGGATTGGGATAAGTCCCTCCTAATCATGGTGTATCATCCTTTTACTGTACTATTTTGCCTGATTTTTAAAATTAGGTTACTTGTCTTTTTATTATTAAGTTCTAGTATTTTTTTATACATTGATGCAGGTTCTTTATTAGGTATGTGTTTTTCTGATTTCTTTTGATATGTATGGCTTGCCTATTTAGTTTTCTTTAATAATAGTTTTTTTAAGTCCATGTGTAATAATTCCATCTTGATATTTTTGGTCTACCAATTTCTATTTTCTATTATTTCTCTTAGGTTTTGCTCATGTCTTATATTCTCATGCACCAGGTTTTTTTTTTTTTTTTTTTTTTTTTTTTTTTTTTGGTGTTACGCGGGCCTCTCCCGTTGTGGAGCACAGGCTCCAGACGCGCAGGCTCAGCGGCCATGGCTCATGGGCCCAGCCGCTCCACGGCACGCGGGATCTTCCCAGACCAGGGCACAAACCTGTGTCCCCTGCATCGGCAGGTGGACTCTCAACTGCTGCGCCACCAGGGAAGCCCACACCACGTTATTTTTGAATGAGTACTGAACAATGTATATAAAAAATTGTAGAGATTTTTGTAAAACTTGGAAATAATTTCAAACTTACAGAAAAGCTAAAAAAATAAGAACAGTATAAAGGGTACCCATACAGGCATACCTCAGAGATGTAGGTTTGGTTCCAGACCACCACAATAAAGTGAACCACACAAATTTTTTGGTTTCCCAGTGCATATAAAAGTTATGTTTACATTATGCTGTTGTCTATTAAGTGTGCAAGGCATTATGTCTCAAAAACAATATATATGCCTTACTTAAAAATACTTTGTTGCTGAAAAATGCTAACCACCATCTGAGCCTTCAGCAAGTCATAATCTTTTTGCTGGTGGAGGGTCTTGCCTTGACATTGATAGCTGCTGATCAGGGTGTTAGTTGCTGAAGGTTGGGGTAACTGTGGCAATTTCTTAAAATAAAACAATGAAGTTTGCTGTCAATTGATTTTTCCTTTCATGAATGATTTCTCTGTAGCATGCACCGCTGTTTGACAGTACTTTACCCACAGCAGAATTTCTTTCAAAATGGAAATTCTCTCAAACTCTGCCACTGTTTTAGAAACTGAGTTTATTTAATATTCTAAACCTTTTGTTGTCATTTCAACTATCTTCACAGCATCTTCACCAGAAGTTGATTCCATCTTCAGAAACCTCTTTCTTTGCTCATCTGTAATAAGCAACTTCTCATCCATTAAAGTTTTACCATGAGATTGCAGCAATTCAGTCACATCTTCAGCCTCCACTCCTAATTCTACTTCTCTTGCTATTTCCACTACATCTGCAATTACTTCCTCCACTGAAATCTTGAACTTTTCAAAGTCATCCATGAGGGTTGGAATCAACTTCTTCTGAACTCCTGTTAACGTTGGTATTTTGACCTCTTCCCATGAATCACGAATGTTCTTAATGGCACCTAGAATGGTGAATCCTTCCCAGAAGGTTTTCAATTTGCTTTGTCTAGATCCATCAGAGGAATCACTGTCTATGGGAGCTATAGCCTTAAAAATGTATTTCTTAATCATAAGACTTAAAAGTCAAAATTACTCTTTGATCCATGGGCTGTGTTAGCAGGCATGATAACAACATTAATCTCATTGTACATCTCCATCAGAGCTCTTGGGTGACCAGGTGAATTGTCAATGAGCAGTAATATTTTGCAAAGAATTTTTTTCTAAGCAGTAAGTCTCAACAGGGGACCTAAAATTTTCAGTAAATCATGTTGTTGTAAACAGATTTGCTGTCATTCAGGCTTTGTTGTTCCATCTATAGAGCACAGGCAGAGTAGATTTAACATAATTCTTAAAGGCCTCAGGATTTTCGGAATGGTAAATGAGCACTAGCTTCAACTTAAAATCAACCAGCTGCATTAGCTCCTAACAAAATAGTCAGCCTGCCTTTTTTTTTTTATTTTTTTTTTTTTTTTTTTTTTTTTTTTGTGGTACGCGGGCCTCTCACTGTTGTGGCCTCTCCCATTGCGGAGCACAGGCTCCGGACGCACAGGCTCAGCGGCCACGGCTCACGGGCCCAGCCGCTCCGCGGCATGTGGGATCTTCCTCAACTGGGGCACAAACCTGTGTCCCCTGCATCAGCAGGCGGACTCTAAACCACTGCGCCACCAGAGAAGCCCCAGCCTGCCCTTTTAAGCTTTGAAGCCAGTCACTGACTTCCTCTCTAGCTGTGAACATCCTAGAGGGCATCTTCTTTTTATGGAAGGCTGTTTTGCCTACACTGAAAATCTGTTGTTTAGTGTAGCCATCTTCCTTTATTATCTTAGCTAGATCTTCTAGATAACTTGCTGCAGCTTCTACATTAGCACTTGCTGCTTCACCTTGCACTTTTATGTTATGGAGATGGCTTCTTTCCTTAGACCTCATGAACCAACCTCTGCTAGCTTCACTCTTTTCTCTGCAGCTTCCTCACCTCTTTCAGCCTTTGTAGAATTGAAGAGAGTTAGATTCTTGTTCTGGATTAGGCTTTGACTTAGGGGAATATTGTGGCTGGTTTGATCTTCTATCCAGACAACTAAAACTTTCTCCATATCAGCAATAAGGCTGTTTCAATTTCTTATCATTTGTGTGTTAACTGGAGTAGCACTTTTAATTTCCTTCAAGAACTTTTCCCTTGCCTTCACAGCTTGGCTGTTTGGCACAAGAGGCCTAACTTTTAGCCTATCTTGGCTTTTATCATACCTTCCTCACTAAGTTTAATTATTCTAGCTTTTGATTTAAAGTGCGAGACATGTGTCGCTTCCTCTCACTTGAACACTAGAGGCCATTGTAATGTTATTAATTGGCTTAACTTCAATATTGTGTCTCAAGTAATAGTGAGCCCCAAGGAGTGGGAGAGAGATGGAGGAACAGTGGAGCAGTCAGAATACACAACATTTATACACTGAATTCACCTTCTTACCTGGGTGAGGTTTGTATCACCCTCAAGCAATTACAACATTAACATCAAAGATCACTGATCACAGATTACCATAACAAATATAGTAATAGTGAAAAAGCTTGAAACATTCCAAGAATTGCCAAAATGTGGCATAGAGACATGACGTGAGCAAATGCTGTTGGAAGAATGGCGCCAATAGACTTGCTCAACCAGGATTGTCCCAAACTTCAACTTGTAAAAAACAATGTGAAGTGCAGTAAAGTGAAGTGCAATGAAATGAAGGATGCCTGTATACCATTTACCCAGATTCACCTAATATTAACATTCTATTTTTTAGTTTTCTAAGGAACCTCCATACTGTTCTCCATAGTGGCTGTATCAATTTACATTCCCACCAACAGTGCAAGAGGGTTCCCTTTTCTCCATACACTCTCCAGCATTTATTGTAGATTTTCTGATGATGCCCATTCTAAACGGTGTGAGGTGATACCTTATTGTAATTTTGATTTGCATTTCTCTAATAATTAGTGATGTTGAGCATCTTTTCATGTGCCTTTTGGCCATCTGTATGTCTTCTTTGGAGTAATATCTACTTAGGTCTTCTGCCCATCTTTTGATTGGGTTGTTTTTTTGATACCATATGACCCAGCAATCCCACAACTGGGCATATACCCTGAGAAAATAACTAAAAAAGACACATGCACCTCAATGTTCCTTGCAGCACTATTTACAATAACCAGATCATGGAAGCAACATAAATGCCCATCAACAGACGAATGGATAAAGAAGATATGGTACATATATACAACGGAATATTACTCGCGATAAAAAGGAAGGAAATTGGGTCATTTGTAGAGACGTGGATGGACCTAGAGACTGTCATACAGAGTGAAGTTAGTCAGAAACGGAAAAACAAATACTGTATATTAACACATATATGTGGAATCTAGAAAAATGGTACAGATGAACCGGTTTGCAAGGCAGAAATAGAGACACAGATGTAGAGAACAAACATATGGACACCAAGGGGAGAAAGCAGGGGGAAGATGGTGGTGGGATGAATTGGGAAATTGGGATTGACATATATACACTAATATGTATAAAATAGATAACTAATGAGAACTTGCTGTATATCACAGGAAACTCCACTTCACTGTGCAGTAGAAACTAACAGAACATTGTGAAACAACTATATCCCAATTAAAAAAAAAAAGCATTCTACTGATTTTGATGAATCACTTGAATGTGCTCACCCTCTCCTAACCCCTCCTCCCGTCTCTCTACATTTACACACATACACACACACACACACAAACACACGTACACATATATACACGTATATGTTTTTTCTTCAGTCATTTGTGTTTAACTTGCATACATCAGTAATCTTTACCCCTGAATAGTCCAAAGTGTATTTCCTAAGGAACATTCTATGGAGACAATTTGAGGCTCTGGATGATGTGATTCTTTCAAACAGAAATTTATTATATTTTTCAATCTTTTCTAACTATTCTCAGTGGTAAGATTTTCTAAAACTATTTAGTCTGCCGCTACCAGAAATAGAACCTCTGACTATCACTTTTTATGATCCAGTGCCATAATTTTTTGCCACTTGTGTTTTACTATTTTCAGGGCCAGTCATCTCTCATTACCCTTCCTTTAAAGAATTTACCAGCTTTTCCTACTTATATATTTATTTTTTTAAACATCTTTATTGGAGTATAATTGCTTTACAATGGTGTGTTAGTTTCTGCTGTATAACAAAGTGAATCAGCTACATGTATACATATATCACCATATCACCTCCTTCTTGAGCCTCCCTGCCACCCTCCCTATCCCACCCCTCTAGGTGGTCACAAAGCACGGAGCTGATCTCCCTGTGCTATGCAGCTGCTTCCCACTAGCTACCTATTTTGCTTTTGGTAGTGTATATATGTCAATGCTA
The DNA here is from genome assembly GCF_003676395.1 of Aethalodelphis obliquidens. Lineage (NCBI taxonomy): Eukaryota > Metazoa > Chordata > Mammalia > Artiodactyla > Delphinidae > Aethalodelphis > Aethalodelphis obliquidens. Next base: position 1,019,203 of record NW_020838063.1, read on the forward strand.
CACTCTCACTTCGTCCCAGCTGAACCTTCCCCACCACGTATCATCAAGTCCATTCTCTATGTCTGCATCTTTATTCCTGTCCTGCCCCTAGGTTCATTAGAACCTTTTTTTTTCTTTAGATTCCATATATATGTGTTAGAATACAGTATTTGTTCTTCACTTTCTGACATACTTCACTCTGTATGACAGACCATAGGTCCATCTACCTCACTACAAATAATTCAATTTTGTTTCTTCTTATGGCTGATTAATATTCCATTGTATATATGTGCCACATCTTCTTTACCCATTCATCTCCCAATGGACACTTAGGTTGCTTCCATGTCCTGGCTATTGTAAATAGAGCTGCAATCAACATTGTGGTACATGAGTCTTTGAATTATGGTTTTCTCAGGGTATATGCCCAGTAGTAGGATTGCTGGGTCATATGGTAGTTCTATTTTAAGTTTCTTAAGGAACCTCCTTACTGTTTTCCATAGTAGCTGTATAAATTTACATTCCCACCAATAGTTCAAGAGGGTTTCCTTTTCTCCACACCCTCTCCAGCATTTATGGTTTATATAATTTTTTTAAAAACATCTTTATTGGTGTATAATTGCTTTACAATGGTGTGTTAGTTTCTGCTATATAACAAAGTGAATCAGCTATACAAATACATATAACCCCATATCTCTTCCCTCTTGTGTCTCCCTCCCTCCCACCCTCACTATCCCACCCCTCTAGGTGATCACAAAGCACCGAGCAGATCTCCCTGTGCTATGTGGCTGTGTCCCACCAGCTATTGGTTTTACATTTGGTAGTGTATATATGTCCATGCCACTCCCTCACTTTGTCCCAGCTTACCCGTCCCCTACCTGTATCCTCAAGTCCATTCTCTAGTAGGTCTGCATCTTTATTCCCGTTCTGCCCCTATGTTCTTCATGACTCTTTTTTTTTTTTTTTTAGATTCCAAATATGTGTTAGCATATGGTATTTGTTTTTCTCTTTCTGACTTACTTCACTCTGTATGACAGACTCTAGGTCCATCCACCTCCCTACAAATAACTCAATTTCGCTTCTTTTTATGGCTGAGTAATGTTCCATTGTATATTTGTGCCACATCTTTATCCATCCATCTGTTGATGGACATTTAGGTTGCTTCCATGTCCAGGCTATTGTAAATAGAGCTGCAATGAACATTGTGCTGCATGACTCTTTTTGAATTATGGTTTTCTCAGGGTATATGCCCAGTAGTGGGATTGCTGGGTCATATGGTAGTTCTCTTTTTAGTTTCTTAAGGAACCTCCATACTGTTCTCCATACTGGCTGTATCAATTCACACTCCCACCAACAGTGCAAGAGGATTCTCTTTTCTCCACACCCTCTCCAGCATTTATTGTTTGTAGATTTTTTGATAATGGCCATTCTGACTGGTGTGAGGTGATACCTCATTGTAGTTTTGATTTACATTTCTGTGATGATTAGTGATGTTGAGCATTCTTTCACGTGTTTGTTGGCAATCTGTATATCTTCTTTGGAGAAATGTCTATTTAGCTCTTCTGCCCAATTTGGAATTGGGTTTTTTGTTTCTTTGCTATTGAGCTTCATGAGCTGCTTGTAAATTTTGGAGATTAATCCTTTGTCAGTTGCTTCATTTGCAAATATTTTCTCCCATTCTTAGGAATGTCTTTTCGTCTTGTTTATGTTTTCCTTTGCTGTGCAAATGCTTCTAAATTTCATTAGGCCCCATTTCTTTATTTTTGTTGTTATTTACATTTCTCTAGGAGGTGGGTCAAAAAGGATCTTGCTGTGATTTGTGTCATAGAGTGTTCTGCCTATGTTTTCCTCTAAGAGTTTTATAGTGTCTGGCCTTACATATAGGTCTTTAATACATTTTGAGTTTATTGTTGTGTCTGGTGTTGGGGAGTGCTCTAATTTCATTCTTTTACATGTAGCTGTCCAGTTTTCCCAGCAACACTTACTGAAGAGGCTATCTTTTCTGCACTGTATATTCTTGCCTTCTTTATCAAAAATAAGGTGACCATAGATGCATGGGTTTATCTCTGGATTTCTATCCTGTTCCTTTGATCTATATTTCTGTTTTTGTGCCAGTACTATACTGTCTTGATTACTATAGCTTTGTAGTATAGTCTGAAGTAGGAGAGCCTGATTCCTCCAGCTCCATTTTTCTTTCTCAAGATTCCTTTGGCTATTCAGGGTCTTTTGTGTTTCCATTCAAATTGAGAATTTTTTTAGTTCTACTTCTGTGAAAAATGCCATTGATAGTTTAAGGATTGCATTGAATCTGTAGATTGCTTTGAGTTGTACAGTCATTTTCACAATGTGGATTCTTCCAATCCAAGAACATGGTATATCTCTCCATCTGTTTGTATCATCTTTAATTTCTTTTATCAGTGTCTTATAGTTTTCTGCATACAGGTATTTTGTCTCCTTAGGTAGGTTTATTCCTAGGTATTTTATTCTTTTTGATGCAATGGTAAATGGGAGTGTTTCCTCAATTTCTCTTTCAATTTTTTCATCATAGTGTATAGGAATACAAGAGACTTCTGGGCATTAATTTTGTATCATGCCACTTTACCAAATTCATTGATTAGCTCTAGTAGTTTTCTAGTAGCATCTTTAGGATGCTCTATGTATAGTATCATGGCATCTGCAAACAGTGACTGTTTTACTTCTTTTCCATTTTGGATTCCTTTTATTTCTTTCTCTTCTCTGATTGCCATGCATAAAACTTCCAAACCTATGTTGAATAGTGGTGAGAGTGGGCAACCTTGTCTTCTTCCAGATCTTAGAAGAAATGGTTTCAGTTTTTCACCATTGAGAACGATGTTGGCTGTGGGCTTGTCATATATGGCTTTATTATGTTGAGGTAGGTTCCCTCTATGCTTACTTTCTGGAGAATTTTTATCATAAATGGGTGTTGATATTTGTCAAAAGCCTTTTCCACATCTACTGAGATTATTACATGGTTTTTATTCTTCAATTTGTTAATATGGTGTATAACATTGATTCATTTGCATATATTGAAGAATCCATGCATTCCAGGGATAAACCCTACTTGATCATGGTGTATGATCCTTTCAATGTGCTGTTGGATTCTGTTTGCTAGTATTTTATGGTGGATTTTTGCATCTATGTTGTTCAGTGATATTGCCCTGTAGTTTTCTTTTTTTGTGACATCTTTGTCTGTTTTTGGTGTCAGAGTGATGGTGCCCTATTGAATGAGTGTGGGAGTGTTCCTCCCTCTGCTATATTTTGGGAGAGTTTGAGAAGAATATGTGTTAACTCTTCTCTAAGCATATGATCGAATTCACCTGTGAAGCCTTTTGGCCCTATGCTTTTGTTTGTTGGAAGATTTTTAATCACAATTTCAATTATAGTGCTTGTGATTTGTCTCTTCATGTTTTTTATTTCTTCCTAGTTCAGTCTTGGAAGCTTGTACTTTTCTAAGAATTTTACCATTTCTTCCAGGCTGTGTATTTTATTTGCATATAGTTGCTTGTAGTAGTATCTCATGATCCCTTTTATTTCCACAGTGTCAGTTGTTACTTCTTTTTCATTTCTAATTTGGTTGCTTTGAGTCTTGTCCTTTCTTTTTTTCTTGATGAGTCTGGCTACTGGTATGTCAATTTTACCTTCTCAAAGAATCAGCTTTTAGTTTTATTGATATTTGATTTTTATCCTTTAATTTGTTAATATGGTGTATCACGTTGATTGACTTGCATATATTGAAACAGTAGTTTCCTTCATTTCCTTTTCATTTATTTCTCATGTGATCTATATGATTTCTTTCCTTCTGCTAACGTTTTTTTGTTGTTCTTCTTTCTCTCATTGCTTTAGGTGTAAAGTTAGGTTGTTTATTTGAGATTTTCTTTTTTCTTGAGTTAAGATTGTATTGCTGTAAACTTCCTTCTTAAAAACTGCTTTTGTGGCATCCCATAGGTTTTGGGTCAATGTGTTTTCATTGTCACTTGTTTCTAGGTATTTTTTGATTTCCTCTTTGATTTCTTCTGTGATCTCTTGGTTATTTAGTAGTGTATTGTTTAGCCTTCCTGTGTTTGTATTTTTTACAGTGTTTTCACTGTAATTGATATCTAGTCTCATAGCACTGTGGTTGGAAAAGATACTTGATACGATTTCAATTTTCTGAAATTTACCAAGGCTTGATTTGTGTCCCAAGATATGATCTATCCTGGAGAATGTTCCATGAGCACTTGAAAAGAAAGTGTATTCTGTTGTTTTGGGGTGGAATGTTCTATAAATATCAATTAATTCCATCTTGTTAAGTGTATCATTTAAAGCTTGTGTTTCCTTATTTATTTTCAGTTTGGATTATCTGTCCATTTGTGAAAGTGGGGTGTTAAAGTCCCCAGTATGATTGTGTTACTTTCAGTTTCCCCTTTTATGGCTGTTAGCATTTGCCTTATTTATTGAGGTGCTCCTATGTTGGGTGCATAAATATTTACACTTGTTATATCTTCTCTTGGATTGATCCCTTGATCATTATGTAGTGTCCTTTTTTGTCTCTTGTAATAGTCTTTATCTTAAAGTCTATTTTGTCTGTTATGAGTATTGGTATGCCAGATTTCCTTTGATTTCTATTTGCATGGAATATCTTTTTCCATCCCATCACTTTCAGTCTGTATGTGTCCCTAGGTCTGAAGTGGGTTGCTTGTAGACAGCATTTACACACGTCTTGTTCTTGTATCCATTCAGCCATTTTGTGTCCTTTGGTTGGAGAATTTAATCCACTTACATTTAAGGTAATTATCGATATATATGTTCCTATTACCATTTTCTTAATTATTTTTTTGTAAGTCTTTTCCTTCTCTTGTGTTTCCTGCCTAGAGAAGTTGCTTTAGCATTTTTTGTACAGCTGGTTTGATTGTGCTGAATTCTCTTAAGTTTTGCTAGTCTGTAAAAGTTTTAATTTTGCCATCAAATCTGAATGAGATCCTTGCTGGGTAGAATAATCTTGGTTGTAGGTTTTTCCCTCTCATCACTTTTAATATGTCCTGCCACTCCCTTCTGGCTTGCAGAATTTCTGCTGAAAGATCAGTTGTTAAGCTTATGGGGATTCCCTTGTATGTTATTTTTTGCTTTTCCCTTGCTGCTTTTAATATTTTTGGTTTGTATTTAATTTTTGATTGTTTCCTTAATATGTGTCTTGCCATGTTTCTTGGATTTATCCTGTATGGGACTCTCTGCTCTTCCAGGACTTGATTGACTATTTCCTTTCCCATGTTAGGGAAGTTTTCGACTATAGTCTCTTCAGATATTTTCTCAGACACTTTCTTTTTGTGTTCTTCTTCTGGGACCCCTATAATTTGAATTTTGTTGCATTTAATGTTGCCCCAGAAGTGTCTATTCATTCTTTTTTCTTTATTCTGCTCTGCCACAGGTATTTGCAGTATTCTATCTTCCAGCTCACCTATCCATTCTTCTGCCTCAGTTATTCTGCTATTGATTCCTTCTAGAGTATTTTTCCTTTCTTTGTTTGTGTTCTTCATCACTGTTTGTTTGCTCTTGAGTTCTTCTAGGTCCTTGTTAAACACTTCTTGTATTTTCTCTATTCTATTTCTGAGATTTTGGATCATCTTTACTATCATTACTCTTAATTGTTTTTCAGTTAGACTGCCTATTTCCTCTTCATTTGTTTGTTCTGCTGGGTTTTTGCCTTGCTCCTTCATCTGCTTCATATTTCTCTGTCTTCTCATTTTGTTTAACTTAGTGTGTTTTGGCTCTCCTTTTCCTCAGCTTTGTAGTTCCCATTATTTTTGTTTTGCCCCCAGTGGGTGAGATTGGTTTATTTGCTTATGTAGGCTTCCTGGTGGATGGGACTGGTGCATTTCTTCTGGTTGGTAGAGATGGATCTTGTTTCTCTGGTGTGCAGGGCCACATCCGGTGTGGTGTTTTGTGGTGTCTGTCAACTTAGCATGACTTTAGGCAGCCTCTCTGCTAATTGGTGGGTTTTTGTTCCTGTCTTGCAAGTTGTTTGCTGTGGGGCATCCAGCACCAGAGCTTGCTGGCCATTGGGTGGAATGGGTCTTAGTGTTGATGAAGTCTCTGGGAGAGCTCTTGCTTATTGATATTACATGGGGCTGGGAGGTCTCTGGTGGTCCAATATCCTGGACTTGGCTCTCCCACCTCAGAGGCTCATGCCCGTCATCCAGCTGGAGCACCAAAATCGTGCCAGCCACACAGCTTGGAGTAAAGGAAGGAAAAAAAAGAACGAACAGATAGAACCCCAAACCAAATGGTAAAAACAAAACTAAACAGACAAAATCAGACAAAGAAACGTACCCATGTGTGCACGCAAACACACACACACACACACACACACACACACACACACTCATAAAAAACAGACAAACAACCAAAAAACAACAAGAGCAAAAAAAGAAAACAAAACAAAACTACCAGACAGAACCCTAGGACAAATGATATCAAACCTAAAGAGACCAAATCATACAAAGATACATACATACATGCATTTACAAAAAGAGAAAAAGGGGGAAAAATTAAAAATAAAAATATTTTAAAAATTTAAAATAAAGGAAGGTAACAACCAAACCAATAAACAAATCCACCAGTGATAACAAGCACTTAAAACTAAACTAAGAGAAACATAAAACCAAAAACAAATCAGACTTAGAAAGCAAACCCCAAATCTACAGTTTCTCCCAAAGTCTACCACCTCAATTTTGGGAACATTTGTTGTCTATTCAGCTACTCCACAGATGCAGGGTTTTATCAAGTTGATTGTGGGGATATAATCCACTGCTCCTGAGGATGCATGGAGAAATTTCCCTTTCTCTTCTTTGTTCGCACAGCTCCTGGGATTCAGCTTTGGTTTTGGCCCTGCCTCTGCATGTAGGCCACCCTCAGGTGTCTGTTCCCCACCCAGACAGGAGTGAGTTCAAGCAGCAGCTGATTAGGGCTCTGTTGCTCGCTCCAGCCAGGGAGAGGGAAAAGTATGGTAGTCAGAATTAGAATGTGGGGGTGAGCCTGCAGCACCAGAGGCTGACATGACATTGCAACAGCCTGTGGTGCACCATGTGTTCTACCAGGGAAGTTGTCCCTGGATCATGGGACCCTGGCCATGGTTTGCTGCATGGGTATCCATGGAAGTGTGGGTAGTGACCTGCACTTACACAAAGGATTCTTGGTGGCAGTGGTGGCAGTGTTAACGGTCCATGCCCATCTCTGTGGTCCAATCTGATAGCTGTGGCTCACTCCTGTCTCTGGAGCTCATTTAGGTGGTGCTCTGCCCTCTGTGGGCACAAGGAGCAGGAATCCCCTCTCCTCGCACACCCCAAAACAGTGGTCTCTTGCCTCTCCATCTGATCCAGACATTTTCCCAGACTCCTTCCTGACTAGCTGTGGTACACTAGTCCACTTCAGGCTGTCTTCACACAGCCAACCCCAGTCCTTTCCCTGAGGTCTGACCTCCGAAGCCTGAACCTCAGCTCTCAGCTCCCACCCACCCCGATGAGTGAGCAGACAAGCATCTTAGGCTGGTGAGTGCTGGTTGGCACTGATCCTCTATGCGGGAATCTCTCCACTTTCCCTTCTGCACCCCTGTTTCTGCACTCTCCTCCATGGCTCTGAAGCTTTTCCCCCACCTGTTCCCACCAGTGAAGGGGCTTCCTAGTGTGTGCAAACTTTTCCTCATTCACAGCTCCCTCCCAGTGGTGCAGGTCCCATCCCTATTCTTTTGTCTCTGTTTTTTCTTTTTTCTTTTGCCCTGCCCAAGAACATGGGGAATTTTTTGCATTTTGGGAAGTCTGAGCTCTTCTGCCAGCATTCAGTAGGTGTTCTGTAGGAGTTGTTTCACATGTAGATGTATTTTTGATGTATTTGTGTGGAGGAAGGTGATCTCCATGTCTCACTCCTCCACCATCTTGAAGGTCTCTTTTATTTATTTTTATATATGAATTTTTACAGGTTGTCTAATTCCCAAATAATTTCTTTATTATTAAATTATGAATCAATGTAGGAAAGATTGACATTATCATTTTTATATTTCTACATAAGTAGAGGGTCTGTTTTCCCATTTCTCCAGAACTTCTTTTGGAGTTCTCAGTAGCCTTTCCCTTTCTCTCTATCTTTCCTCTGCTCACAGCAAGATGGATTCTGGATATACTCTGAGTACTGTAACAACCACCTGGACGCCTGTATGGAGCTCTCCAAACTGATGAAGGACAGCCGCTACCAGCACTTTTTTGAGGCCTGTCGCCTCTTGCAGCAGATGATTGACATTGCCATTGATGGTTTCCTTTTGACGCCAGTGCAGAAGATCTGCAAGTATCCCTTACAGTTGGCTGAGCTCCTCAAGTATACCGCCCAGGACCATAGGTAAGGGATTGAGGGAGGCAGGAGTGAAGGAGAGAGCCTCCTCTACATGTTAATCCTTATTGAGAATGTATGTCCTCTTGCCTTTTCTGAATTTCTGTTAGCTTATATACACAATGGGATGATGACATATTCTTGCTTACCTCTGAAGACTGTTGTGTATATAAAGTGAGACAATGCTTATCAGTTGCTTATAAACTTATAAATCAATATATACACAAAATCAGTGTTCATCATTATTGTACCACTTAGACACTACCTTCAGGGAGCTTATAGCCTGGTCCTTAGTCCTGAGTTCAGCCAAGTGAATCAACTGTTTATTCTACTCTGCTCAATAGAGTCAAATATCCTGATAACAGACTGCCCTACTTGTACTGACCTTAGATTTCTTCTGAAAGGCTACACCCCTGGTCTTCTTTAGTCTTTTACACCCTCCTCTGCCTCATCCCAACTGTACCTTCCCCTTAGACACACAGCATGACTGGGGGAAAATAGACTTGAGACTTCCCCTGAAGTTTTCTCAAAGTTTTTCAGTATTTTCAAGAAAACCAGCCCAAAAAGGATGAAGGAGCTTATCTTTCTCTGAATGGAAATGACACTCCTAACCCTCTATTAGTAAGGTATATGCTGGGAGTCATCTCCAACAATGGGAATGGTCTACAGTGAACCATCCCCTATTTTTTCATGTGCTTTGCTTCATAACCTAGAGCCCCCAGCCTATTTATAGCCTGCTTTTAATTGGTATTAAATCCGTGACCTTAGGTTTATTGCCCCAGCTCTCAGCTCTCTTCCTGATTGATCACTATAAGAATAAAGAAGGCCTTTGCTCAATTTCCCTTAGTTTCTGCTTGCTTCTCATCAGGCCTGCTTCGTACTTTCATTTGGCTCCACTGCCTGGTTTCCTTGGATCTGACTTCCAGACCTAGTTGCATAAGGCCATCGGTATGCGTTGGTTGGTTTTTTTTACGTCAAGCTTCTAGGCCAATCCCTAGGTTCATTTTTAAGTTGATGTTGTTCTTTAGCATATCATGGGTTATGTGCTTCAGTGGTCTGAAGCCCTGGACAGATTTCAGATTTGAAACCAAATGTAGTAGCAGTGGACTCTCCCTTTGTATGGGTAACACCACCAGTGGTAACTCTGCCTTCTTTGTTCTGTTGGCTGTGAGCGAGGCAGGTGTAGAAGGACCTTGCAAAGGAGGACTCTGTTCCCTTCTCCCTGAGTCTGTTTACTAGCTGGGGAATAGTGGGAGTACTAATTAGACATGAAATTTGGAGGTGACTAAATCTCACTTAAAATATTTAATACAGCCCATTGCCAAAACTGAGTCCCAAGTTTTCTAAGGAGAAAACTTGTGAGAGCTAATAGGATGTTAAAGAACCCCAACTAAAATATCTTAATATTTTAAAAATAAAAATGGAAAACATTTATGGCACCTAAAATGGAAAGGGCCTTAGAGGAAGGTCTTCTAGTCAGACTTATTCATTCTATGGCTAGACAGACTGAGTCCCAGAAAGGGAAAATGACAAAGAGCAAGTCTGTGGCAAAGCAGGGACACAAAGTATGGACAGTGGTCTGGGAACCTAACTTTTTAAAGAGCGCTCCAGGTGATTTTCATGCCAAGGAAGATTTGTGAGCCATTGTACTAGCCAGTCTGGAAGGCCTTTTCTAGTTCTGCCATCCCATGTTGTAATGAATCTAAATGACCTCCACAGGAATACTTCAAGGTGCTAAGTGACCAGAAGCAGCCACTATTGCACCTAAATCTCAGTGGAGCTGCTTTCAGACCAGTGGTTTTAAAACCAGTATATTTAAAGAGTGATTCTCAAATGTTTTTATATCACAGCTCATCTCCCACCTACTCCTGAGTGTCTGCTCTAAAAATTATACTTGTGGACTGATGATATTAACTAGGTAAATTATGTATTTACATAAATGTTTTTAAGAGCCCCCCAAGGACCAATTTTAAAGCACAGCCAAAAATTATGTTTGTCTTTTAGACCAAAGCAACCCCAGGGCCTTTTGGGTTTAGTGGGAGCCAACAAGATAGCATATCTCCCTGGGATTTCCCATTCCTGTGCACCTTCACCTTGTGAGTGGAACCCCTGCATCAAGGCCTTCTTATCCTCTGGGTCTCTGGTCCCCTCTCCTTCCACCCCTAGGCTCAGGGGTGCTGAGAGAATGGCTCAGGCAGTCGCAGGCTACATCAATCCCTGTCCTCATTTGGGGTGACCCATTGGGCCTAGCACTATCCCCAGGCCATGGGCCACTCCTTCTTGCAGGCCTCAGAAAGCTTTATCAAGGTGATAGCTCCTGTGATGCATGCCAAAGTAGCTTGGGTTTGAAGGCAATTAGAGGCTAATGCCAGGTTGAAGACTTAGGTTGGTAGGTGTTCAGATAGGTAGGTCTGAAATGCAAGCAGGCAGAGTAGTCCCTGAGGGAGAAGATTAGGTGGATAGAGAGTGGTAAATGGAGAATAATACTACCATTGTTTACAGAAGGGTGACATGTCCCCACCCCCCCACCCAACCTTGCTTAAGCTGCTAAGAAGAAAGACTACGAGAGGGAGGTTAGCTGACCTGCCTGGAACAAGACAATCTTGGTTCAGTCAGTCTCCTCACTAGGGTGCTGGGCTCAGACCTCATCTGGAAGCCTGAGGGCTCTGAGCAGGGTTCAGGCTAGACCACAGCTATTTACTTTTTTCTCTCACCCACTCCTAAAGCTAGTGGGGAAGGTTAGAGATGGTGACATACCCCCCTCTAACCATCATGAGAAAGGCAGCCAGCTAAAAATGGCAAAGGTTGACTGACAGTATGGCACAGTGGCAGTGATAAATTCATGGCTAAGTAGTACATGGGGTCAGGCAGAGGTAATAAGCATTCTCATGCCAGCACTGTCCAATAGGACTTTGTACAGTGATGTAAATGTTCCATATCTCTGTGGTTTAATATAGTAGACACTGGCCACATATGGCTATTGAGTACTGAGAAATGTAGCTGATGCAACTAAAGAACTAAATTTTTATTTAATTCTAATTAAATGTGGCTAGTGGATACCATATTTGACAGTGTAACTCTATGCTTTACCTCCTAGAAAGTGGCTTAAGGCATTTTCCTGATGCTCTCAAATCAGGGAGGAATAGCATGGGAGACAGAAAAAGGACCTAAAGAACAGGGGTGCTTATTTACGTCAGCAACTTCTGCACTGCAACCACCCCTTCTGTCATTACCCTACCTTGCTTCTAAATGGCAAGCTCAGATAGTCTTGCCAGGGAAAAACTTTGACAGTTTTACAGAGCACAATAACTCCCCCACAGGTTGGAGCAAGTAACTGTAAAAGAATGAAATGTAACAGAAACAAATGTAATATTCTGTAGTTTGGTCTAAGAAATCAACAATTCAAGGACAGACTGAGAGACATACAGCTTCTAGACAGCATATTTTAAAGAAATTTAAGAAGTATTGGTTGATCATAAGTTCAGTATGAGTCAGAAGTGAGATCCACAAGAAAAACTGGTAACAGCTAACATTCATTAAGGCTCAGGATAAAGAGGTTCTGGTGTGTGTGTGTGTGTGTGTGTGTGTGTGTGTGTGTGTGTGTGTGTG
>NW_020838063.1:1031170-1037344 GCF_003676395.1 Aethalodelphis obliquidens
GTGTGTGTGTGTGTGTGTGTGTGTGTGTGTGTGTGTGTGTGTGTGTGTTAACAGAGTTGTCTTGAGACAGAATAGACTGGTTAGGATTTGTACTGAGTATCCTGTCACTGTAGGTGATAAAATGTAGTAACGTTTGAAGACTATGGTCTGGCAGGTGTGCAGAGAACAGACTGGAGCCAGGGAGGCCAGCTAAGAGGAGGTGCTGTGTCTCATCTGCCCTAGCAGTTAGAACTCCCTTTCTTCTGTTCCTATGATTGGTCCACCACCCCACACCTCAATGTATTAGGGAAGAAAAAGACAGTTGCCCTGCTCTTCTTTTTCTCTTCTCTTCTTTCAAATTGGTGCAGGGACAGTGAGCATGTTAGTGACCACAAAGCATGTTCAGCTTCTCTAAGGAAAAGTTTGTTAAGACTGAACTGTAACTCATCCTCCTGCCTTCTCAACTAATTATTCCACCAAATGTCTGGGATCTAACTTTCAATCTTCTTTTCACAGGAGCCATTTGACTGGAAATTAGATCAGACAAACAGAGAAAACTGGGCAGGATGGTATAACCTTCAACAAGTGGGCCATCCAAAGTCCCAGGAAAATGGGGCCTAGGATTGTACTTCTGGAGTTAGAGGTTTTGAGAGACAACCCATATAATGTCTATACTAGAGAAATGTTTGTTTTATATTAATAATACTGCAGACATTTGCTATGAGCCAAGAGTAAAACAGTTTTCATGGATCATTAAAACTTCAGCAAATTCTACTGTAATTCTCCCCATTTTACAGATGAGGAAACTGAGTCACTGAGAAGGAGAATGAGACTTGTCAAAGGCCACACCACTAGTCAGTGACTAAACTAGGGTTTGTGTTCAAGGAGTCTGGCTCCAGTCTCTGTTCTTAACCACAATGCTACATCCTATCTCTATATTGTATAGGAGCAAAGGTTTGGATGTTATTTTACAGTGACTTTGGGCAGAGTTCCCTAGAAATAGGTGCTAGAACAGATGGTAAAGTTCTCTGGCCCATGCCATGTGTGAGGCTCCCTTCCTCATCCTTGGCTGGTTGTATCAGATAGGTACAAAAATAATGGCATAGCAAAGATGAGTCTGTTTCTCTTTCATAGAGAAAACGCCTGCAGGTAGGCAGTTTATGGCTGCCTTGCTGGCTCCATGATTATCAGAGACTCCTTCCAGTTTTCTCTTATCCTATCCTTAGGAGTATGGACCTTGTCCTTATGGTCTAAGATGGTTGCTAGAACTTCAGCCATCACATCTAAATATTCTTAAGCGTCAGGTTTAAGTAAGGACCAAAGAAGGGCATGCTGTTTTCCTTAAAGGTAGTTTTTCAAAAGTTCTACCCAACATTTCTATTTACATATCACTGGACAGAACTTGATCATATAAGTCACCTCTTACTGTAAAGAAGGATAGAAAATGTAGTCTTTTGTACCATGTGGCATGGATTCTATCTAAAATCTGGGCTCTCTTGCTAAGTAGGAAGAGGAGAATGGATGTTAGTGTTGGCACCCAGCACATTGGTTCAATGGCACATTGACTCATCCAACTTGTAATTTTGTGTCTTCACAGTGACTACAGGTATGTGGCAGCTGCTCTGGCTGTCATGAGAAATGTGACTCAGCAGATCAATGAACGCAAGCGGCGCTTGGAGAATATTGACAAGATTGCCCAGTGGCAGGCCTCTGTCCTAGACTGGGAGGTAGGACCCTTACTAACAGGGACATTGGAGAGTCTGAATACCTTAGCCAGAACCTCACATCTTAGCCAAAGATGAGCAAAGAGTAATTATATTTGAAGAGCATCAGAAAGGATTTAGATTAGAGCCAAGGCAAAACTTCCTGCTAATAAGAGGTGTTGTGTACTTGAATAGCTTTCTAAGAAGGTTGGAGAAATCTCGGTTGCAATATTTCATTAGGAAAGGAAAGATTCATCTATTTGGGTGTTTCTAAGAAATAATTGGGTTGACTCAGTAGCCTTTCAAAGCTCTTTCAAGTCCTGGAATTTTATCACCACCAGATGAACACTTGGATGAGGAGTAATAGGTACTAATTCACTCCCAGACACAGAGTGCAAGGTTGGTTCTCTGATGCAGGCCAGCCAACATACTTCTTCTTTTCCTCTTGGTGAGATCACCTCACCCTGACATATCTACTAGTTCTATCCAAGCCTGCACACTTCAGGCCACAACCATCATCCCTGCCCAACTGACAGGCCAAATTCTATTTTTTAATTATCTGCTTATAAAAATAATCCCTGAGCCTTCCATTCTATTGGAATTGGCCACGACTTCTCTGAACTCAGAAAGCCTTCACTAAAGCATTGTCTTCTGAGATGCTAACTTTCAGAGGATATACACAGCCTAACAAATAAATGGAGCTTTTGCCTCTTATGCCACTGCTCTGTTGAAGTTCCTGAGGTGTCTGTTAAACAGAAAAAAGAGCTGTGAACTTTAAGGCCTCACAGGTACCTGTGTGTTAAGTACACTATTTATTGTTTCTCTCTTGTGCCCATCAAGAGAACCAGGAGTAATGACATTTCACATTTATCTCTCAGACCCAAGTTATGAAATCTGACAGTCCACAGCTAATATAACCAAGATAGGAGAGGCAGGACATGCTACCAGGGAGGAGGTGGCAATCTTAAGCTTCATGATCATAGTGTAGAAGTTGAGTCAGCTCCCCATTCCTCTGGCCTCCAAACAGGTATAATTTCTTGTAATTTGAGAGCTAGTAGCTCTCTAACTTGTCATATAGTTTAGCACATTCCAAGGGAATGAAACAGCCTTACAGTTACTTAACCAATGTCCAGAAAAAGTCATCTTTCCTTTATTCTGCTACTTCTGTTCCTCTTTAATGTACATGGCTGGAAATGTCCACAGTTCTGAGCAGCTGGCATATTTTTGAGTCTTATTTGAAGGATAATGTCCCCATACAGAGTAGAAAACAGCAGTGATTCTTTGAGATGCAAGGAGAGGAAGGAATCTATATAAAGAGATCTTCTTGCTCATAAGAAGAAAACAGCACTGGCACAGACTTATTAGGAAATCATGGATTCTCCTTCCCCTGTGTCTGGTTTGCTTTGGATAGTTTCCTGATAAGAGGGCTGGATCAAATGACCTCTAGAAAGATCGCTAATTCTCAGGCACTCTGAAACTGTGGCTGATTAGCAGGCCTCTTTTTCTCTACCCCTGTGGGGATTCTCTGTAATAGGATGTTCCCAGCAGCAGTTGTCTTTCTATTCCCTGAAACAATTTTCCCCTTCCCAATACCTGGAAGACCTTCTAATTCCTCCATGGGCTCTTGGCCTCCAGTCCCTGCAGCTGGGGCCACGGGAGACCAAGAATAGCTTAAAATTCTTTGGCCTGTTCAGGGAGCTTCACTAACACCTAACATGAAAGCACTGAACTATGATTTAAAGACTCAGCATCTCAGAAGGAATTTTATTTGTGTTTGTCTATAGTTGGGGGTTGGGAAACAAAGGAAAGTCTTTCGAATAGGAGGCAGTTACTTTCTGCCTCCTTTGTTAGCATGATTGACTGGTCCTCTAATCTCATCCAAGCCCACACAACCCTGCTTGACAAAGTCCTTCTTTATTTAAGTTAGTAAGAAGAAAAATTCCTTGTGGTTAACTTTTCAGACTCTGAGGTCACTGTGCAACTGACCAGCTTCAGAAGGTTTGCCCTCTATGAAGCATTTTCTTTAGCAAGGCCTGATGGGTACATTTCAGAGGCCAGGACCAAAGTTTCGATCAAGTGTGCCATATCTAGTCTTAAATATTTCTAAAATGTCAGAGTCAGTAGGTCTTTTAGGGAACTCCCCAAAGAACATCTCTGGCCATGTTTATGCACATGTGTGTGCGCACACAACACGTGCACACATGCAAACCTTGTAATGATGGTGGAAGTCTGAGAAGCCTATTCCTGACTGAGGCCAAACAGCAAGTCAATGACAAAACTAAAACTTGAATCTAGTCTCCAGATTCCCTGGGGGATGTTCTTTACACTGCTGCACCACATACTCTTCCAGCCTTCTGCTTCCTACAGCCCAGTTGCTTCCCTTTATGATATTGCAGGGACTTGTTTCTGCAGTAAAGTGTCCATATCTAAGCAAGAGAGTAAGACTGCCTTGGGGGGAAGTCCAACTCCCGGTAAGGCTAAAGGTAGATGAGTGCTGGGGAGCCTCCCACAGAAAGCAATAGGATATGTCCATTCCATGGCTGGTTGGCTATTGGCTTGGGTGGCTCAACCTCACTGATTCCCTGGTATAGGTTTTTTCTATGTTCCACCTACCCAAGCAGTTGGACATTCAGAAAGAAGTCCTGCCAGCTTGGTGGGTGCAGCTGTGGACAAGCCTTGCAAATCAAGAAAATGAAGCAGTGCTTTGCTCTCTCTGCCACTCACTTGCCTCCTCCACATGTTTGAATAAACAGGGTGGGTATCAAAAGCATCTACATAATAATTTCAGTTTGATTTGTCAAATGAAAAAGAAGAGTCAGGAGACCTTCAAGATGGCGAAGGAGTAAGACATGGAGATCACCTTCCTCCCCACAAATACATTTGAAATACATCTACATGTGAAACAACTCCTACTGAATGTTAGCAGAAGACCTCAGACTTCCCAAAAGTAAAGAAATTCCCCACGTACCTGGGTAGGGCAGAAGAAAACAGAAAAAAACAGAGACAAAAGAATAGGGATGGGACCGACACCTCTGGGAGGGAGGAGTGAAGGAGGAAAAGTTTTCACATACTAGGAAACTCCTTTACTGGTGGAGACGGGGTGTGGCGGGGGAAGCTTTGGAGCCATGGAGGAGAGCACAGCAGCAAGGGTGCAGAGAGCAAAGTGGAGAGATTCCCACACAGAGGATCAGTGCCAACCAGCACGCACCAGCCTGAGAGGCTTGTCTGCTCACCAGCCAGGGCGGGTGGGGGCTGGGAGCTGAGGCTATGGATTCGGAGGTCGGATCCCAGGGAGAGGACTGGTGTTGGCTGCATGAACACAGCCTGAAGGGGGCTAGTGCGGCACAGCTAGCCAGGAGGGAGTCCAGGAAAATGTCTGGAACTGCCTAAGAGGCTAGAGACCATTGTTTCAGGGTGCACGAGGAGAGAGGATTCAGAGCACTGCCTAAACAAACTCCAGCGCTGCGTGCGAGCCACGCCTATCAGCATGGACACCAGAGATGAGCATGAAATGCTAAGGCTGCTGATGCAGCCACCAAGAAGCCTGTGTGCAAGCACCAGTCACTATCCCCACAATCCCTCCCAGGAGACTGTGCAGCCCACCACTGCCAGGGTCCCGTGATCCAGGGACAACATCCACGGGAGAAAACATGGCATGCCTCAGGCTGTTGCAATGTCACACCAGCCTCTGCCGCTGCAGACTCGCGCTGCATTTCATACCCCTCCTTCTCCCGCTGGGCTGAGTGAGCCAGAGCCTTCTAATCAACTGCTACTTTAGCCCCTTCCTGTCTGAGCGAAGAACAGATGCCCTCAGGCGACATACACGCAGAGGCAGGGCCAAATTAAAAGCTGAACCCCAGGAGCTGTGCAAACAAAGAAGAGAAAGGGAATTTTCTCCCAGCGGCCTCAGGAGCAGTGGATTAAATCTCGACAATCATCTTAATGTACCCTGCATACACGGAATACCTGAATAGACAACGAATCAGCCCGAAATTGAAGTGCCGGACTTTGGGAGCAACTGCAAACTTGGGGTTCACTTTCTACATCTAATTTGTGTCTGGTTTTACGTTTATCTTAGTTTAGTATTAAAAGTTTATTATCAGTGGTAGATTCATTTATTGATTTGGTTTCTCTCTTCTTTTTCTTATATATATAAATATCTATATTTTTTTTCTTTTTCTCCTTTTCTGAGTGTGTATGTGTATGCTTCTTTGTGTGATTTTGTGTGTATAGCTTTGCTTTTACCATTTTCCCCAGGGTTTGGTCTCTCCATTTTTAAATAATTTTTATATTATTTTAATTTTAATAATTTTTAAATTTTTATAATTTTTAAATTTTTTATTTTAGTAACTTTATTTTATTTTTCCCTTTTTTCTTTTTTATTTCCTTCTTCTTTCCTCCCTTCCTTCCTTCCTTCCTTCCTTCCTTCCTTCCTTCCTTCCTTCCTTTCTTTCTTTCTTTCTTTCTTTCTTTCTTTCTTTCTTTCTTTCTT